>NW_006399853.1:2809600-2889501 GCF_000299155.1 Elephantulus edwardii
ATGTACTGGTGCTATGTTCTAACCCTGCACTGAGCTAACAACTGGTGCTATGTTTCTAACCTTGCATTGAGCTAACGGTTCTATGTTTCTAACCTTGCAGCTAACATTGATACTGGTGTTTTATTTCTAACCCTACATCTAATACTGACACTAATACAGCACATACTCTCTTTGTGTCACATTTTGATAATTCTAGAAATATGTCAAACATTTTTGTAACGCTCCTGAACATTTAAAAGGTACAGTGTAAACGTAACTTCCGTATGTAATAGGAAGCCAAGAAATGCATGTGACTGGCTTTGCTGGGAGACTCGCTTTACGGCAGTGGAGTGGAGCGGATTTTATAACTGTGGGAAGAGAAGTTTCCATTTGATGAAGTCACCATGCATGGGTGGCATTGCTGTTACAGCAGCCTTAAGTAACTAAGACACCTCATCAGGGTTCTGGCCCTGAGCTCCCTTCACCTGGGCGGCCCAAGGCTGCCTGGCCTTCTCATTGTGTACAGATGCCAGCACACTGCTGGTCCTGTGAGAGGTGAGGACAGGGACCCCAGGACCAGGTGATGGCAACAGTTGGTAAGGGATGGGGGCTCCATTTGAGCAAGAAAAAAGCATCTATCTTGCTATACTGGACTTTAATCCCCAGTTCTTGGAGAGCCTTAGCCGTTGTACAGTCTGAGACACTGACTCTGTGGGTGGGCTGCAGCTGTAGTTACAGGTCAGGTGACAAGGTCAGGGTCCCCACATCTCACCAGTGCGAGCAGCTGCCCCCATGTCTATGTGGCCATGAACACATGCTGCCTGTTGCCAGAAGCAGAAGTGACTCAGAGACACAGGAGCTCTGTCTCTCTCAAGGGACACCCTGGGGGTTTTCCTAGGAAAGTCTCAGGAAAGGATGAGGCAACTGACCCAGACACCATTCTGCACCTTGAAGGAGGCTGGAACGCAACATAAAACAAGTCAACATTTAAGAGGACTTGGAAGGATTAGAGTCCAATCAAATGAACGGAACTTGGGCAACAGCTGCTCAGTGTGGTCTGGCCCTTGGGTTCAGTGGCCTTGTGGCCAGGGAAATTCTGATGATGATTTAGCTGGAAAAAGAAATGAGTCAAAGAGTGTCCCTCAGGACATTGAAAGGTGGGTCTATACTTTTCAAAGAGAAAAACCAAACTGAGGGGTGGGCAGGGAGAAAAGTGCAACAATGAATGAATGGAAATCCAAAACCTCTGTAAATTTTCATGAAAATTAATAACAATAAAAATAAAGAATAAGAAAAAAAAAGAGGTGGGTCTAGGACAGGCCCATTTGGGAAGGTACCTGGCCTTCCTCACGTTCCCCTTCCCCATCTCCTGGGGGAAATAAGAAGGTCTCATCCTCATTTTGTTTAAATCTTATGTCACAGCAGTCATTCATCCCATCATCTGCACAGACAGGATCTCTCACCAACATGGAAACTCTTTCTCCAATCTAAGTCAACTATGTGACAAATAATGAAGACTTTCAAATACAATAAACTCACAATGCGGTGTGATACCCTAAGTAGCAGGAATACCCAACTTAAAAAATTAATGATGAAATATTGTGTAGCATAAAACAGTATTGTAAATTACATGATCATCTACAACCTGTGATATGCAGATGATACAACCTTATTTGCTAAAAAAGACTTAAAGAACTTACCAAAGAAGATGATAAGTTATACTTCAACACAAAGAAAACAAAATTTCTCACCATTGGACTAAAAAGTAGCATTATGAGAGAAAGAAAAAGGACTGAAATTGTCAAAGATTTAGCTGCATTTGAATTAATAATCAGTGTCCAAGGAAACCAAAGGATGTATCGCACTGAGAAAATCTGTTGCAAAAGACCTGAGTGTTGAAAAGCAAAGAGGACTAAGGTGTGCAGTGCCCAGGCCGTGCCATTTTCTGTTGCCTTACATGCACACAGGAAAGTGGTCAATGACTAAGAAAGACCCAGTAAGAACTGATGCCTCTGAATCATGAGGTTGGCAAAGAACACTGACTACACATGGTAGACGGTGAGGAGCAGAAACAAGTACACTACACAAAGTGCAGCCAGCATGCCCTGAGAGGTGAGGATGGGAGACCTCATTTCACATCCTTTGAACGTGCCATCAGAGGGGCCAGCTCCTGAAGATCACCAGTAAAGGGTCAGTGAAAAAGACCACTTTTCAAGGAGCTGGACTTCACAGTGGGGACAACAAAGGGCTGAGCGCAGCAACAGTTCTGACAGAGGCACTGGATCAGGCGGTGCTGTGTTCTATCCTCCACAGGACTGCTTAAGAGTCAGACCCACTTGACGACATCCAACAAGAGACAGTCACAATATTCACTCACTGCTGCTGACTTACAGGGACCCTCCACTGGGCTTGTGAGGCTGTAAATCGCCATGGGAGGAGATTGTCCGTCAACCTCCTGTAAAGCCACTAGCAGATTCAACCAGATGGAGACACTGGGCCTCTAGGTTAGGAGTCCAACCCCACAGCCCACTCCACCAGTGCTCCCTCCAGCATGTCAAGAAAACCCACGACCGAGAGTGGATTCCAGCTCCTGGTCCCATTCCACTGGGTCCCAAGGCTGTAAATGTTCATGGAGGGGACTGCCCATCTTTCTCCTGTGGCGTGGCCTGTAGATGAGAACGGCCAGTCTCTTGGTTCCAGCTCCAATCGCTACACACTATTCAACTAGGCCTCTGTTATTATAAACAACAACAACAACAACAACAACAACTATAAAATAACTGTTTCTAGTAAACCTGCAGATTTTATAACATTTCTCCAACAAAATTTTACTAATTGACTTTGAGATTATATTTATAACCTGTTATATGATAAGCAAGAGTAAACACTTCACATAAAATTACTCATTTAATCTTTGAAAAAAATCGAAAAAGCATTTGAAAGACAAGTGGACTGTATGAGTATTGAACCTCAACTTTCACTTGACAAGTATTTACCGAGGGTCGCCTGACTTATGCTGATGGCATGGACGAGGCGGAGTTTCATTTCCCTGTGCAAAGGAGCAGTCGCGGGAACTGTGCACGGAGCAGACAGGGAACTGTGAACGGAGCATGGAGCACATGCGGGGAACTGTACAAGGAGCAGACGGGGAACTGTGCACGGAGCAGACGCAGGAACTGTGCACAGAACAGACAGGGAACTGTGCACGGAGCAGACGGGGAACTGTGAACGGAGCATGGAGCACATGCGGGGAACTGTACAAGGAGCAGACGGGGAACTGTGCACGGAGCAGACGCGGGAACTGTGCACAGAGCAGACAGGGAACTGTGCACGGAGCAGACGGGGAACTGTGCACGGAGCATGGAGCAGACACAGGGAACTGTGCATGGGGTAGACTGGGTCCCGGAAATCAAGGCCATGGTGGCATCCTGGTTAAAGTGGCTGGCTGCGACCTAGGAGCCAAGCTTTCTTAGTTTCCACTTAGCCTCAGTTCACCTGGTGGCAAGTGCTGTGGGTTGACAACAGATCGCCTCAATGCAGCGGTGGTAAAAATAAATCCCAAATTCTCAAAACCAAGACAAGCATGAGGCGAGTGTCAAGCATCTCTGTGGGGCTGAGGGTCCAGGGAGCCAAGAACAGTAGAGATAAGGCCTAGTGAGCATGTCCCTGTCTTCAGGAAAATGCCTGGACCTGTGGACAGCACCACCCTGCACATTCTGGAACTGCGAGGCCAGCTCTTCTCCCAGAGCCAGCAAGTCAGATACTTCGGGGATTGTTTGTTGGAACATGTCACCAGCATGTCAAATGTTCCAATGCAGGCCTTGTGCACACATGGCGGGAGACACACAGCAGGTTCTCTAGGATGGGCTACAAGACCAGTACTTGTGGACAAGACAAAAAGCTCGTGCTTGTAGGAGAGAAAAGCGCTCCCCCCACAGTTGATGTTTTTAAAGATCAGGTCACTGGGAACATTTCTTAAAAGTGAAAGTCATAAAGAGTTCAGAAAAATACCACCAATCTCTTCAACTGTGAATATAGGTCCCGCCCAGAAGCACTGGACTGGGCCCTGCCCTGCCCAGCTTCCCCAACGAGCTACAGAGAAGCCAAAAGAGCTGGAGACTGAGACAGGCCTGTTAAAAATACACGGTTTGGTGCAAACCAATAAATGAAAACAAAACATGGTCTGCTCATACAGTTTAGGAGCTTGGAGAACTAAGGAAAATGAAGACAAAGGCTTTATTTAGCATCGAGGACGTCGGGGACACATCTTGTCACAACTCAGTCCAAGAAATGTCATCTTCTGAGCACCAAGTCAATAAACTAGAAATCACTCTTTGCTCTCTGCTCAGAGAGCAAATCACATCGGTGGACGAGAACAGCATTGCACTGTGACGACCACAGGACCTCCCGCAACCTCCCCTGAGGGCGTCTTCCTCAGCTCACCCACTCGGTGCCTTCTTGCACCCTTCAGCCTCCCTGCTCTCAAGTCCCACCAGTCCTCTGTACCTCTGCTCCCCTATCCTGGACTTCCCAGGACCCTCAGGGCTCTAGCCTGAGACCCTCGAGTGGACCTGCTTTGAGGATGGCTATAGTTCTGATGGGAGCTTTGGTGGTTTAGTGCTGAAGAATTGTGCTGTCAGTGCCATGGTACATGGTTCAAATCAACCCTTGGGCGATTAACTGCTGCTGATCAGTTTTAACTCTAAGGTACACAACAACAACAACAACAAGGCTCTGCTGGGGGAGCTCTGAGCTGGTCTTTCATTACGACAAGAATTCCTCTGGAACTGGTGAGCAGAGGGCAGAGTGGTAGCCCCCAGCCCCAGTCTATCCTGAAGGGCAGCCCATGCTTTCCCCTCTGAGATGGCCGTCCTGTGACGCGGTACCACTGGGGGAGAACACATGTTTCCTAAAAGCCTGGAGCTTGGTCTCAATCCAGCGCTACATGCAACAATCCTGTTGTTTTGATTTTTGGAGCCAGAGGTAATATTAGACTCTTGAGTTGGGCCAGAATACTTTTTATCAGCTTCACTGAATCAACCTACCACAGTGGGAGATCCGGACGCCCATCTCCGAGGCAAAGCGAAGGTCTGATTTAGTGGCTGGGACTCGGGGCTCACAAGCAGACTGAAAACTTTAGAGACTTGTCTCTGCTGCCAGTCATGTGATCCGCTGCAAACCCACAGGAAGTTCGGTGAACAGATGTAGGGCTCGACACAATCATTTTCTTACCACACGAGTTCAATGGCGTTTCCCCGGCCCCCTTCCATCCCAAGATTATCCAGATACCATCAGAAACTCGAGCAAGCACCTGGCACGGCTCCAGGAAGTTTAATGTAATTTAAAATCAAATAGCTACGTAGCACATTGAGAAAGGTTTTTCCGAGACCAGATGAAGGCCTCTGAGGAGACAAGTGGGTGGGTGATCCTTGGGAGTGAGCGGCCGAGGAACTAACGGGCGGCAGATGGTGAGGGCCAGGGCTGATTAGCTTGGTTACTGTACCCAGCACAGGGCGGCCTCTGGGGGGGAGGACCTGCTCAGACGAAAAATAAACTGGGTTCAAGACGCTGACATGAGATAGCAAGGTGAGCCTTTATAGAAAGTGCAGGGCGAACTCTAAACTGTGGAGGGTATGCAGCCTCCCTCGACATGACCGCTGTTTACCGCTGGGCCTTCAGGGGTACGGCGAGTGCGTGCCAGCTCAGCCTGGGGCACTGTGCTGGGCTGTGGAGGGCAGACCGTCAAGACTGCGGCTCAGGGTGTACGTAGCAGGAGGAATTGGTACAGGAGGTGACGTGCGACAAGACGGGGGGTCAGTGACACACTGCTTCCCCCAAGCTCACCTGCCTCCTTGATGCAGGTGCTCTGGGGATGGAGGATAATGGGCAGGCTGTCGGGTAAATAAACTGGCAGAATTAACAAGCTGACAAATGAGGGCTTAGCTGTACGATCAGTTGGGCTATGTGGCTTGAGCAAGACTGGGCTCCGGGTTCTTCTACGTGTAACGGGGTGAGCTATCAGTGTGTTGTGTATGGTTCCTTAAGGGAGCTCTGATTGCCCAGGCGGCAGGAAGTTGCATGTCAGGCTAAAGGCGGTGCCTCGGACAGCATGACTCCACCAGCGAAAGATGTTCAGTTTGCCAGGTGATTTACACCCTCTGAATCCCAACGGAGGGCCAGCTCTGAGTCAGTTCCAACTCAAACACAACAAGGAGATAAAGAAGTCTCCGGCGGGGCAGTGTGCACTCCTCTACTAACACAAAGGTCAGTGGCCTCAACTTAATCACCAGCACCACAGAAGAAAGGCCTGGTCATCTGCTTCCACAGAGACCGCAGCCAGGCAGTTCTACAGGGCAGGTCTCCCCTGTAAGAGCGGGTGCCGGGGCAATACGCTTGGCTTTATTTTTGTATGAATAACAAAGCAGTACACAATATTTCTGTCTACTACGAAAATTAGTAAGAAATGGAATATAAAAGAGAAAAATGGGAAAGGGCCATTTATGAGAAGCAAGGTCCAAGTTAACAAATACAAAGCCCAAGAAAGTTAAAGCGCAGACCTGAGGGCGACTCGGGACAGCTCCAACAGGCCGTGGGGCCACGGTCAGGCACAGAGGGCGCCTCAGGGCTCGGACGGCCGGGGCCCAGCAGTTCCAAGGTGAGCAGACAGTTCTCAAAGTCGGGCTGGCAGCCAGCCGCCTCGCCCTGAGGAAACAGCTTTGTCTCCTCCCAGTGTCTTAGAGTAGCATCAAGATCTCGTGTAACTGGAGGCAAAAGGACACTCAGAACCCACACAGAGGCCGAGGATGTGGCTGACGCTGCCCTTACGAGTGCTCCACAAACGTGTCCCCAGAGCAGCGGCACACCTGGCAGTCCGCTGGAGTCTGGGGCCTGAGCACACGTTCCTCTTAAGACTTTTCCTCACATCAGGAGAGAGGCTTTTCTTTGTTTCTCTTTATTTCCTGGTGGGAGGTGGGGGGGCACAGTCAGAGTGGAGAAGCAGGCAAGGACATGACCACCGCTCAGGGGTAGAGGAGAACCAGCCACACAAGTGCAAGGACTCTCACAGGCACATGGTTGGAGGCTGGAAGGGAAGGGATCTGTGAGCCTAGAAGCGAAAGAGCTGGTTGAGGATTTGTTGTTTGTTGGCGGAGAAGAGAGACCCACAGGTAAACGTCATCAGCTTCGAGAAGGCGGCTGGGGTGGCCAGGTGGCAAAACCTCCTCAAAGCAACTGTACTGTGGCCTCAGACCACCTGCTTCCGAGGCAAATCGATTCCACTTCAGGAGGTGAGAAGGAGGAGAATATTCTGGTTCCAAGGGAGGGAAAAGTAGAGAATGTATTTTTTGGTAAACTTTTGTACAACTTCTTTTGTTGACAGCTGACCGAGAGGGGATGCCAAGGACAACTGGAAGTGCTTGTCCTCCTGCAGATACAGTGTCCCTTTGGGAGAGAGCCCAGAAAAGAAACCCTTTACTGTCAGATAACATTCTAATTTGAATACTAGTTCCACCAAGGCAATGGATGTTTTTCTTCCCCTGATCGACCTATTAGTGTTCGGAATACTGCTGGGGAGTTGGGGGTTGGTGAAAGAATGAACGGGCACAGGGATGCACACAGTCTGTGGGAAACCCCAGAGTTGTGTCAAGGGAGAACATCTGAATGAAAAGCTGAGCCGTGTGGGCACCCATGTGAGTTAGTAACTGTCCAAAGGTATTTGGGAGAATATGAACCCAAGGCGTGGGAAGCAGCAGAGCTCCCCTGCTTAGAATTTTAGGGGAAACACTTTAATCCAACAGATTAATTTACTTCTTAAATTCCCTGCTCTCCTTGTTTTCACTGTCCTGACCTTAATGACTTAGGAAGTAGATAATGTTACTATAAATGGTTATGGCAGTATTTTATATTTAACTATTTATGTAGTTAAATATGAACAAGGATGACAGAAGAATTGATGCCTTTGAACTGTGGTGTTGGAGAAGAACACTGACTATGGACTGCTAAAAGGAGAAATAGATATGTCTTGAAGAAGGTGCAGCCAGAGTCTTCCCTGGAGGCAAAGATGTTGAAGCTTCGTCTCCTACACTTCGGGCATATTGCTAGGAGGAGCTATTCCTTGGAAAGGGACACCACGCTTGGGAAGGCCGAGGGCCGGCGAAGGAGAGACCTTCCTCCAGGTGGACTGACACAGTGAATGTCAGATATTGTGAGGCTGGTACAGGCCAGGATGGGGTTCCAGTCTGTTGTTCACAGGGTCACGATGAGTCGTACGTGACTTGACGGCACCTAACAACAACATGTATCTAGTTAAAGGCTCCCTGGTGGAGCAGTGGATTAAGCATTATGTGACTAAGCAAAAGGTCGGTGGTTTGAACACACCAGTCATTCTATGAGAGAAAGACGTGGCAAACTGCTTCCATTGGGCGGTTCTACAGAGTCCTAGAGGATTGCTGAGTCAGAACCAGCTCGGTATCTAGTTATAACGTCTAGTTATACAAAGAGTGAACTTAACCCGTGTATGAGTTACAGGCATGGGCTAGACACAGTATGCATTAGTACACTATGTGAGCTCAGAGAAGTTCCGTTTTTAAAGTTCTTTACCTTTTACGCTAGTCAGAGCTACAATTTTTTTAAAAAAAATGAAATAGCCACATAGCCTGAAGACGTAACAGTTAAGTCCTTACTACTTACTGTATGAATGATCATTTTTCTTTCACACTAATTCTTCCCCAGACCAATTTATAAAATAGTAGGAGATGTGAGGCGGGGGGCAGATTCTGAATCATGTTTAGACACATTTTGGCAGAACGAGGATCTGTGTCATGTCTGAAGTGTTAATGCTGGGAGTTATGTCTGGAATGACATCCAGAGGTCTGCGTGGATGACGGCCGAGAGGAGGAGTTTCTGGCCGGCCCAGCCGAGTCTGCGGTGCTGGAGACAGGAGGAGAGCATGGGTCATTTCATCAGGTGGAACCACGTTCCTGCCACAGGATGTCAAAGAGCTGTCTGCAAAGAGAATTCCAGCCAAGACCAACACAGAGATAAGGTGCTGTTCATGTCTCAAGACCTCTCTCCGTAGAACATTCTTAGAATTTAAGACGATTTTAAACCTTCAAGGGACGTCATACATTCTTAGAGAGTCATGCATTAATTATTTCTTAGTAAGAAGTAAAAACTAGACTTTGATAATGAACATTCTAGTGCATCTATTATATAGAAGGATTTCCCCCCTTCTCTCTCTATATAGGGATAGAACAATTTAACTGTTATGTGAAAGATTCTGTGGTTGCTAAGCCAATGACGTTTCCTTCAATCGATTTTAAGAAAATTCCCTAATCCTAATGACCAGTGCTTTACAGTCTAACGGGGTAAGTCTGGTCTCAGTCCTTCCCATGGTTCTACCTCCCAGCAGGATCCATGAGAAGGTGAGGCACGCCTGTGGCTTCCTTGTCCAAGTAATAGTTCCTGGACCCAAGGTGGTTTCAATGTGTGCTGTCAATGGATTAAAGGCACATAATGAGATTCATTTACTTTTTCACTGTCATTAGGACTAACAGAGTAAACTGATAAATCTAGACAAAAGGAAATGGAAAGTGAATGTTCTAAAATACTCATAAGTACTATTCAGTAAAGAGTACAATTTGGTATGAAGTGAGTCTGCCTTAGAGTCCATTCAAAGACAGTAGGCCAGGATAATGAGTAAGATGTGTATAAAAGTCCAAAAGGGGAAGGGAGGCAGTGGGGTGGGGCAGTGAAGTGTGGGGAAGGGAAGAAGTAATTACAATGAAAAGAGTCTGGTGGGCAGAGGGAGGGGGTGAAGCAGTTAGGAAAGACTCAATGGGAACCTGCAAAGATGGGGTAATAGTGGGCATAGATCAATGGTGATTGATTTTATAAAACACAATATATACGAATGATTGTATGAAACACAATGTGAATGAAGGAATATGTGAAACACAATGTACACGAATTTCGTATGAGAAAAAAAAAAGAAAGATGATAGGCTAGTGAAATCCAAGTACCACATGACTTAGAGACAGAGCTATCTGGAAGATGGGATCTCCTAGCTGGAAGACAAACTAGGAAAAAACAAATCTCATTCCTTTCTTGGGCCTCAATTATAATCAGTCAGGGAACCACAGAATGTCTCCACTCAAAATGACTGAATAGTGTCACACCCCACATATATGCTCCTATAATGGGAAGGGAACAACCAAACCACAAAATCCCAACAGTCTGGCACTGATAGTAAGCTGAGAATATATACATTTTTGCTGAGAATATATAAATTTTTAATAGAAATTATCTGTGTGTGTATGTGTGTGGTGTGAATGTGAAAGACTGAGTAGACAGAAATCTGTCAGAGAAGGAAAATACGAATGATTTTCACTAATGAAGGATGGGCAGTCCCCTCCTGTGTGATTTATCGCCTCTGAAAACCCCCTGCAGGGTTAGCTATGGGTCAGTTCCGACTGCACAGCACACAACAACTCAACGATGAAGATCTGTTGAAAAGTGGCAACACTGCATCCTGTCGAAGGTGGAAAACCTGCAAGACCTGGAAAAAGTGCAGCCTGCTGAGTTGCAGCTCTCAGGGGTTCATCAACTTTATGTTACTTCTGCTCCCAACTTCTTCCAACTCAGGCTTCTCTTTGGGAAAGAGGTGACACATAATGTCATATATTTTATTAAAATGTTAGGCATCACTGGGTTGGGTACGACTCTGACCCCATGAAGAACAGATCCAAACCCCGTCCTGTTCTGTGTAATCCTCGGAACTCCAACATACTTGAGCCCTTTGCTGCAGTCATCGTGTCAATCCGTCTGCCTGAGAGTCTTCCTCTGTGGTTGACCCTCCACCAGCTCTAAACACAGACAAGAGATGCTCCGAACCACGGACATGGGGTGACAAACAAAGTGAAGGGTTCTAGCAAGAAAAATGAAACGTAACAGTGACAGAAAACGAGCTGCAGACGAGACAGCAGGGCCCAGACTCTGCTAAGAGCCTCCTACTTCTACTGTATGCAGAGCGCCTCTCAGGTGAGTAACTATTTTTTTGATACTGCAGCCCACCTGCAGATGATGGCATTAATGTGAGAGAGTCTGAACAGAGGGTGACAAGGTCCTCCCTAAGCCACAACAACAACAACATTTTCTGGGTCTGAAGTTCTACAGTCCTCTGAAGTCCTGCTCACCTCCTTATTCGTTCATGGTCAAAAACGCCACAGCTTCTCCAAAGTGCAAAGTGCCTAAATAGGCAGACTGTTAAACAAGAGTGCAGCAGAGTGCTTTGGGTAGATAATTTTCATTCCTCCCTGCAGTGAGAACGGAGGGCAGAGCATCTGATGAGGATGGAGGGTCTGGATGAGGAAATACCTCCCTCCAGGGTTCTAAGAACTACTCTGGCCCTAAGAGGGTGCCAGCCAGGTACAATGCTTTCCTCAGGGGGTGCCAGCCAGGCACAATGCCTTCCTCAGGGGGTGCCAGCCAGGCACAACAGTGCCCTAAGGGGGTGCCAGTCTTGCCGGCTGATGCCGGTACTGCCTCAGGGGCAGAGAGGACTCCATGCCCGGCCAGCAGTGCATCTGGGAGGGCCAGTGATGGCTGAAGGGACTAGTGGGCCTCAAGTCAGTCACATTCACATCTCTTCAGCTGTCCTCTGAAATCACTTGCCAGAGACAGAGGTGGGGCCCTTTGGACAGCAACACCTGTTAACAACACGAGCCTGGGGTCATTCTGGACTCGAGCACCAGCCCCCACCGAGCAACTACAGAGCCCAACAGAATGAGGATTTTCATTGACCATATTATGGCCAAGAAGAAACACAGTTCCTCAGAGTCTCTGTTTCTGAAGGCAACGCACAGAGAAGGTAATAAACAGGTGCCGAGAGCCTACATCTGGCCGGATCCAGATCCCAGTCTGCAAGCCTCGGAGGAAGCAGCTCACAAAATGAATGAGAGGAAATGAATGAAAGAGGATGGGAGAGTGATAACGTCCGTGCGCGGAAGCAAAGAGCCAGCCTTCCATTTACAAAAGCCTGCTCGTTCCCACTGGCGACTCCTGCCGGCGCCCTTTCCTGCATAGAGAGGCACAGGCTTTAGGTTTCACGCCTCATCCCGTGATCCCCAAGGGGGGAGGTTGTCTTCTGGTAGCTACAGCGCAGTAACACCAGCACAGGCAGGCTGACAGTGTGCAGACAGGGCCAAGCAGTGATAGGAGCCAGCGGGGGAGGGCTCCTCCCCACGGGGCTGCCTCTGGAGCCCTCTCAGCTTTCACTGGCCTGGCCACAGACAAGTGACAGTCACACACACAGACCTGTAGATGGCCAATGACATTGGGCAAGGAAGCCGGGCATCAGTCTTGCTCCTTTTCTCCTGGGACAGTGGCTCTGGCCATGGTGATACACACTTGAAGGTGGTATACACCCAGTTATTGTTTGTGGGGTCTGGGAAGAGCCTGGGGAGGCTTCAGGCCTTATCTCACTTCAGTCAGAAAGCTGGGGCCAGGCCACACACGACGTCTTTGCTTCTGCCCCTGCTAGCTTCCCAGGTGAGAGACTGGAGGTTGTAAAAGGCAGGTTGTTGGTACAGAATACTTTCATGCCAGTGGTCACACCTGCTACGGATGTGGAATGTGGGTATTCTGGTACGTTGCTGCTATGTGCCATCAGGTCTCAGCTGACTCACAGCAGACCTTCCAGTGGGTTGTCAGAGGCTGTAAGACGCAGAGGAGGAGACTGTGCACCCTTCTCCCTTGGAGCACCTGGTGGTTTTTTGTTTGTTTGTTTTAATTAATGTTGGATGGGTGAGCTTGAGCCTGCAAGGAGCAAGCTGGCCCTAGACTTTTCCAAGTCCTTATTTCTTTGCACCTGGTGGTTTTGAACCACGTGCCTTGGGGTAGGCATTCAACTCCTTACACTTTGTTGCTGGGCACCCTCAGGATGAAGACGCCCCGCAGAGACCCTCCAGTGGTTTGCAGAGCGAGCAGATCCCTTGGGAGCACCCTGCCCATCTTTCTCCCATGGAGCAGCAGTGAGCCTTTGAGTTGACAGCGTGAGTACTTGTTACTAAGCCACTGAGCTCCTCTCTTACCACCAGGCTACTGGAAAGACTATGATAAGAAAGGCTTCAGAGAGAAACCGGCAGATTACTTCTTATCCCTTCTAGCGAGGCTATGGCAACATAAGGGATGGACATGGGAGAGACGGTTCGAGATGTGTGAATTTGAGACCTGGCTCTGATGCTAATAAGCCTGGACTGATAACATCCCCTCTCTCACACCTGCTTCCCTTGCCTGTGGACCACTGCTGCCGGCAAGGCAGGCTCTTGCAGCAGAGAAGTCAGATTCTGAAGATGTGGAGATGTTTCTCTGACTTACACGGGCCGAGAGTCCAACAGAGACTAGGGAGGGCATGGCAAAGCGTGACAGCACCTGTCCACGCAACGCCACAGAAGATTCCAGAAGAGTTCACCTCCTTCCAGTGACAGAGGTCACAAGGCAAAAACGCACTGGAAAATGGAGGGAGTCTTCTTTGTCTCCACAGTTATTTTTCAAGTTAATGCCCAGAAGGTAAATTACATACATGTAAGAGAACCGTTTGAGTATCTGTAGTCATTTCCAAAACATGAAGATGGTTGAGAGGAAGGAGTCACATCTTATAGCACAACCTCTAATTATATCAAATTTACATGCTTCAATACAGAAATATAACACTGATTGCCCCTTTTAATTTACTTTCAGGGGCTCACCATGGATAACTTAATTTGTTATACTCTGCAAGCATAACAATAAAATAAAATGGGAATTTACCTTTAAAATATTCACAAAACGTTTTAGAGGGTATTTCAAAGTGATATTTGAAATTTAAACAACACATTGTATTTAAGAATCTGGACAAAGGAAACATTTAGGTAACAAAAAGCATTCATTTTCAAACTTAGAGCTGATGCAGAACAAAAAAGAAAAAACATGAAGGACATACCTCTTACTGTAAGAAAGAAAGAAAACCACAATTTGGTATATGTATGAAAACTATAAACATCCTTAAGAGAGAATTATTATATCCTCAGCACCGAAGGGATGACAGATATCTGAGTTCAAGGTTATACTAAACAGTATTTTCAAAATAAGGAGGATAAGGAGAGAGGATGTGGTTATTACAAGAAATTTATGTTGTAGCTACATCTTCCCTGGCTTCTCTATCCTAGTGATCAATCCAAGCATCTCCTGAGGAAGAAACATGTTTAAAGGTAAAACTAACTGAAGCCCTATTTCAAGATGACTTGCTTACTCACTGTTGCATCTTTTTCTTTAAAATTGATACTCACATTATTGCTGCAACCACTGATACTTTAATACAGCACTCTAACACAACGGTGGATACGAAGGACGGTCTTGCTGTCAGCTGATCTCGCGCGCGCATGCGCGTCTGTGTCTGTGTGTGCACGCGATCATTTAGCTTTAATTATACCAGGATCCCATATGGATGCTGATCCTCTGTGGTGTTCTCGTTGTTGTAGTGGACGGAGTCCCCATGCAGTGAGAGGATGGAACCCATCACAGACTTGTAGAGAGAACCTGATGTGACCATCAACCACAGACACATGTCAACTCAGTCACTTACGATGCATCTACCTCACCCCCTCCTCGGAATTATTTTGAGGACAATTGTAAATATAGACATCTTTATTCTTAAAGATCAGCAAATAAGCTCGCAAATAAGGATTTTTTTAATGCCATCTTTAATATAATTTAATGTAAGAATATATTCTTGCATGCTATTTGTTCCATAAACATGTTTAATGAAATATGGTCTCTACTCTTAAAGATCCTAATTTTTACTTGAGAAATGTAAATAGAAATGTAAGTAGACAACAAAGAAACGTAAATAGGAAACAAAGACCACCAGAAAGTAGTTTTCCGATGTAACACAATGTTGGAAGATTCCATATTCTTGTTAAGTGTCCTTCACTATGACTCATAGCGACTCTATTCTATGCTAGCCTCATCATCTCTGACATGGTTTGTTAGTTACCATGTAACGCTGTTACAGTGACTGTCGGTCCACCTTTTTGGTGATCTCTTTCTCCGACCCCTCTACCTTTCTCACCAGGATGTTTTTTCCCAAGCACTGGCCCTTCCTGAAAATAAGCCCACAGCATGGGAACCAAAGTTTCACCATCTTTGCCTCGTAGCAGCACTCTGGTTGCAGTTCCTCCAAGACAGACTTGCTTGTTTCTGTGGCAGATCATGGGATGAGATGTAACGTGGTAACTGATTGACATGAATTCAAGGATCCCCACGAGCTGGCTCTGCCTGACCTCCCAGCTTCATCTCCTCTCTTCTTCTGCACAAAGCATCAGCCTTTGTCAGAGGTCCACTGCAGCTCTCAGGCGGGGCCCACCCCCACATTTTCTGAGACTATCCTTTAGAGCCATCTTTCCTCCCACATTTCCATTTCCAATGCTGGCTCTGAAGCACCCACTCTTCCAGTCAGGCATTCAGCCCTGCCACCCACAGGCATTTATCTGTCCATTTCCCGTGAGCTGCCAGCACTGGAGAGTGGGTGGCACACAGCTTTTTGTTACTAGAGATAAATATGGCGTTCTGGTGGCCTAGGCCATAGGGGTTTGGGGAGCTGGGATGCCAACGCAAAGGCTGTGCCTCTCTGACGGTTACAATGTACCAGATGCAGGTGAGCAGGACGGGCAATCTCCTTCTACGTGTCTTACAGTCCCAGAGACCCAACGAAGGGCCAGCTGGAGGTGGGTCTGACTTCACAACAACGAGGTAAGGGGAGCAGATATAAATGACATGAACTCCCATGAGGGCGCCCCCCCACAGCCTCAGGTGAAGCTTTGCTGATTGAGGACCAGGCAGGTTCCAGCAGCAGGGTCTGCGGGTCCAGAGGGGAGAGTCAAAGGCTGGGGTAAAGTCACCAGCGCATAAACAGACGACTTGGCACCTTTGTCCCTGCCTCCCCTGAAAGGAAAACAAGGAATCGGAAGCTGCAGATTCAGAAATATTTCAGTCTTCCTCCATCAATGATCACATTTCATGTTTTGTATCCAATGACCTTTGCTACTTTTGTTTTCCACTAGAAACAATGGGACAGACAAAACTGTTTCCATCCTGAGTCTGGCTCCACGCTAATGAGCTTTTATCTTCCTGAGACAGTTTCTTGGAGCCATTTGCCTCTGAGAAAGGGGCTCACGCCGCCCGAGTCCAGGGTGCCTTCCGGGGAGCTGCTGGGACAAGCCTGTCTTGGGAGCCCCAGCTGAGCTGAGACCGACTCGATGGCAATTTTATTTTTTGTTTTACAAAGTCTGGGAGTGTCTTGACACATATTTCAGAAGGAAGATGTTTTACTCAATTTTGTTTGTTGTAATCTTTGATCGTTGTCACAACTCTGTAAATAGTAGAGAGCAGTAACAATGGCCTAGGAACAGTGGCAGACTTACTGTCACCAACTTTCCGATCCCAGGGTTTAGGAAGCGCACCCTTATCTGGCTCAAGTTCAGGACATGTTGACTAATGTCCCCAGCCAGAGAGTCTCCAGGCCCAGACACTGGGATCTCAGCAGCCTCGTGCTGGCTCACCGTGACCGAGGGACCCTCAGGCCTGCTGTCTTTAGTGTGAAGCCAGGAAACAGCTATGGGTATGGGACAGCAGTCCAGGGGAACCCCTGGGACAACAGTTACCATGGGTTTGCCTCAACAAGCTCCTTGCCAATGGGGGGCACAACTGTGGATCCCCTAGGCAGGGAACACACAGGGACAGCCGTGCTCTTTGGTATCTGTCCTCTCCGCCACCCCGAGGCTGGAATTATTTGGGAAGAGTGATGGCATCCTAGGCCACGGTGGAGTTAAGACTTCAGCTTAGAAAAATGGATTCCAGAATAGGGTTTTCCCCCCCTTTCTACAAAGGCTAGAGAAACAGACTCTTCAGAACTGTGCATCAAAACTTTTTTTCAGGGTTTCTTCTCTTGGTGGAAGGAAGATTATCAACTTGAAAGCCATTTAGGTGAACTGAGGGCTGTTAGGAATAAAATCTCCCACGAGGTAATGTCTGTATCTGCTATATTAGGGACCATATTAGTTTTTGTCAGTTCTCATCTCCTTTTCCTCTAGTTTTGCAGAATCTAGTCAGATTATCTCTATTTCTTTCTCTCATTGCCAATGAATTGGAACCAACTCAGACGACCCTCCACTGGGCTTCCCTGGATGTAACCCACACAGGCCGAACGCTCGAAGAGCTGCTTGCTGGAACCTTCACTGAGAGCACACCTATTTCCAGGCACAAGGAATGACTACGAGGAGGAGCTTGTAATCAGGGAGTTGAAAATAGTAACACAACAAAACAATGAACTTCTAGTAACTCTTCCATGGAGATGAGTCTATTTCCTGCTCCATTTCCCATACTCTAGGATGTCAGAAGCGACAATGAAAATTGCACCAGAGTATCAAGAAGCCAAAACAAAAGGAACAGATGCGGAAATAGGAGTTGAGCAGAAGATTTCAGAGGGCAGCTTGAGAAGACAAGGCAAAATATTAGAATGAAATGTGCAGAGAGTTGGAGGCAGAGAATAAACAGGGAAGAACTTGCTTGGTCTTTCTCTAGCTGAAAGATGTGAACTCCAAATTCAAGCCTCAAGTTGCAATCTAATCTTGAATGATCCAGGAGGCATCAAAAGAAGATGGAGAATACACAGAATCACTGTACCAAAAAGAATAAAAAGAATTCGTGCACACTGACAAATTCCAGGAAGTACCACATAAATAAGAGCCAATAATAATGAAGGATGAAATTCCAGCCACACTGAAGCCATTAGCAAAAAATTAAGGCTCCAGGAATTGATGGGATACTAACCAACATGTTTCAACTAACAGGTGCAGCCTGGATGTGCTCACCAGGTTATGCTTGGAAATTTGGACGGCAGCTACCTTGGCCAACTGACTGGAAGAGATCCTTATTTGTCCTCATTCGCAATAAAGGTGATGCAGCAGAGTGCGGAAATCATTGAACAATATCATTAATGTCTCATGCAAACAAGACAGTTCTGATGATCATTTAAAAAATGGCTAGAACAGTACACTGCCAAGGAACTACCAGAAGTTCAAGCTGGCTTTAGAAGAGGCCGCAGCATCAGGGATATCACTGCTGATATCAGATGGATCCTGCCTGAAAGTTAATACAAGAAGAGTGTCTACTGAACAGTAACAATACAGGCTTCTCTGAGGAGAACATAGATTATAAGAATGATTACAAAAACAAGATTCTGAATTAGCCATCAGAGTGAAAACAACATTGTTCTTATCTAAGCACAAACAGTGCCCTGGAATCCTAGAACATTTAATTGTGCTAATGTGAAACCTACACTTGGACCAAGAGGCAGCAGTCAGAACAGAGCAGGGCAACACTGCATGGTTCAAAATTGGGAAGGGTGTACTCCAGGGATGTGTCCTGTCTCCATACCTTTTCAACCTGTATGCAGAGCAGATTATCCGAGAGGCAGGGCTCTATGAGGAGAAGCATGGCGTTAGGATTGGTGGACGATCTATCAACAATCTGCGTTATGCAGATGACACAACCCTGCTCGCTGAAACTGAGGAGGACCTCATGCACTTACTGCAGAGGGTCAAGGACTGCAGCCTTCAATATGGACTGAGGCTCAATGTCAAGAAGACAAAAATTCTCACTACTGGTAGCATCAGGATGGATGGTGAAGAGATTGAGACTGTTCACAGCTTTAGTTTGCTCGGCTCCACGGTCAACACTCTTGGCACCAGTAGCCAGGAAATAAAAAAACGTATTGCGATGGGAAAGTCTGCGGTTAGGGACCTCTCTAAAGTACTCAAGAGCAACGGTGTCTCTCTGGAGACTAAGGTGCGCCTGATACAGGCCATGGTTTTTGCAATCACTTGTTATGCATCAGAGAGTTGGACAATGACTAGGGAGGATAGAAGGAGAATTGATGCCTTTGAGCTGTGGTGCTGGAGAAGAGTACTGAATGTACCATGGACTGCCAAGAAAACAAAGAGATTCATCCTAGAGAAGGTTAAACCAGGCTGCTCCTTGGAGGCAAGGATTCTGGGGCTTCGCCTGACATACTTTGGACATGTTGTAAGGAGAGACAGGTCTTTGGAGAGGGACATCATGCTGGGCAGAGTGGAGGGACAGCGCAGGAGGGGAAGAACCTCTATGAGGTGGATTGATTCAGTGACTGGGGTAATCGGGATGGATGTGTCAGAGGCAGTGAGATTGGCACAGGATAGAGCACGGTTTAGGGCTGCTGTACATAGGGTCGCTATGAGTCGCAAGCGACTCGACGGCACATAACAACAACAACATGTAAAAGTTAAAAACGAAATTGTACTGAAGAGAACTATGTTTTGTAAATAAATTATATGGACAGAATGAAAGAACTGTGTCCATCAAGACACTGTGTTTCACAGTCAAGACACTGAATAAATAAATGGGTTCAGACAGCTCCTGCTCCCAGGAGTTTCCCAGCCAGAGGGGTCACCATACACGTCGAGAACGGAGAATCTAGTGTGAAATGCTCACATCACTGGGCTAGCAAAGTGGTAGCCAGATCAGGGAACACACGCCATCATCAACGTCAAACTTCTACTGCAAATACTAGCTTTGTGTTTGCAGTATCTTTCTACACACCAAGACTAGCAAAGGACCAATGAGTGACTAGCAAAGATGATAAAGTTTCATCTCACATACTTTGGGCACATTGCTAGAAGAAGGTTATTTATTGGAGAGGGATATCATGCTCGGGAAAGTGGAGGGGCGGCGAAGGAGAAGACAGCCCTCACTCAGGTGGACTGACACAGTGACCGTGGCAATGGGCTTGAGCGTACTAGAGATTGTGAGGATGGCACAGGATAGGACAGGGTTCAGACCTGTTGTTCTGAGGGGTGCTACACGAGCCATACGTGACTTGAGAGCACCTAACAACAACTGGCCTTCCCCATCTCTTGCCTGATTGTTTTGTGAGCACTGTCACAGAGTGGTATGAAGAGGTTGTGTAACAAAGGTGGTGACGCTGGTGCAGGACAGAGCAAGGTTCAGGTCTGTGGTTCACAGAGTTGCTATGAATTGTGATGGACCTGATGGCACCTAACAACAACAAGCACCCCCCCCCCAGCATACCTTGAATGTAGACAAGATCCTGCAGTGTACAGAAAGGCACTACATGGTCAGGAAACATGGCATTGGGCCTGGATCTGAGCAAGCACCTTGTTTTCCTTATGCAAAAAAAACAAAGGGTGTGGACAGAGGGTGTCTAAATAATCTCTTATCTCTCAATTCTAACAACTGATGCTGGGGCAGGATATTTTTCAATCCACTTCCTTAGTTAAGCCTGGCTCCTTCAACAACATAGTTTCCCACAGACAAGAAGTCTTACAATAAAGAAAGCACATGGCTTCAAGTTACTTCTTAGAGATGAAGAAAACTTTGGACAGCAAGGTTTGTTAACTGTTAAAGCAATTTTTAAAGGCCAGGCTGCTGGAGGTGAGAAGTCAAATTACTCAAAATGAAAACAAACTAACAATTCCATTCCTTCCTAAAACAACAAAACAAATGCTCTGATGTTTGTGGCCTTTGTTAGAACTTAAAAAAAAAAAGAAGAGAAAAAAAAAAGCACAGCTCTTCTACTTGAAGACAGGAGTAGAAATTTGAAGTAAGGAAATAGTTCCTCCTGTATCTTCTCCAGGGGTGAATGCATTCCAAACCCTTTTCTCTCCCATCCTACTGGAAAGTAGGGTATTTGTGAGATACTGACTAAAATTATTTACATGCACAAACAGTTGTCCCGCCCCTGCCACCCGCCCCCCCGACCTCAAACACCTTTTTAAAAAACTGGGGTCAGAAAAAAAAGCCATCTAGAAATCAAGTTTCCAACTGCTGTGTAGTAAGAATAATCTGTGCACCAGAGAAAGATGCAGGAGCAGAAGTAGGCCAATGTTGGTTATGAGAAGCGCAATGTTTCAGCTGGATTAATTTGGTTCACCAACATCTTCCATAACCAAAACCAGAGTAAAACCCCAAACTGCTACTGTTGGGAGAGACACAAAGACCCCCTGTTCTGTCAGAGGAGGAGAACGACCCTATGGGGCTTTGAACCTGGAATCTCTGTGGCAGTGGATTATCACATTTTCCTGGGGGCTGAACTGCTGATTTTCAGCTCAGCACAGAGTGCTCAGCCACTGCACCACTAGGGTCTGATCACCTGACACCACCCTGGCAGAGCATTTGACTCCCCACATGCCGTGTCAAAGGAGGGAAGGTGGTCTCCACAGAGCTAGTAATAGAGCAGGGAAAACAATGAACAAGTAACATTGTTACAAAACCAGTCGACCTTTAAGTTACAATGTAAAAGACACCAAACTAAAATAATTAACTGAAACTACTCAGTAATGCATCAGTTTTCAAGGTTCAGGTGAGTGATCTGAGCCTCCCTCGGCCCCAAGGGTAGAGATGGTATCACTCGTAGGCTACTACAGTCAATTAAATTTATCCTTAGGGTCCTACCCCATAAAAATAAAACTGCTGCTACTGAGTTAATGCTGATGCACAGAGACCCTGTAAGACATAGTGGGACTGTCCTCAGAGCTTCCTAGGCAGTGAACTCTAGGGACCAGATAACCTTGTCATCACCTACTTTGCCTCCTAGGATTATCAGCTGAGTTTCAACCACCCACTTTTGGTTTAGCATCAGAAGGCCTAACCACTGGAACTCCAGCGCACCTTTCATGGCCTCTGTGTACTTGTAATTGTTTTCTGATGTCTTTTCATGACTAGCACGTAAAGTCCCATCAGACACGGAAAAGGGAAATTACATGTGGCCCTTTCTTTCAGGTGTCCCTTCAATTTCAAGACTGCTCACTGATGAGTTAACTTGTAGCAATGCTTTTCTTCTACCATATCTTTTTCTAATCTATTACAGGCTGAGAAACCAGTTAGGTAAGCTTGTTAAAAATGTGTCTCAACAGAGGGACTCAAAGTCTTCTGGTGGAGTATATGAAAAGGACTTTGCACCATTTCTTTCCACTATTCAGAACTTACAGCCTTAATTCTTGGTTGTGTTCTAGACAAGTGAGGTTCATATGTAAATAATAGTACCAATTAATGAGAAATTATTTTGTATACAATAGTTATTAGATCCTTTACCTACATCTTTAAGTTCTCCCAGCTAACTATTCCAGGAAGTAAGACTGGTTATGAGATAGTCCCATCCTGGAGGCAAGCAGAATACAGGTGAAGCTATCTCTCCAACACTGTATCCTGGGTGTAGCACTATCTGATTAAGTCCTGCAGTGTCAGCTTCTCCATTTGCATGCCTTAGGGCATTGACTGTAGGGTCTGTTTTCTGTTCTAAAGTCTGCTGTCAGGGACCTCTCCAAAGTTCTGAGAGTAATGGTATCAATCTGAAGACTAAAGTACACCTGGTCCAGGCCATAGTATTTTCATTCACTTGCTATTCAGCTGAGAGTTGGAAAATAATAAGGATGACAGAAGAAAAATTAATGCCTTTGAGCTGTAGTGTTAGAGAAACACCATATACTGCCAAAGAATAAACAGATAAAAGTTAGGTTTAAGATTTAGCCAGAGTGCTTCTAAGAGGCAAGGGTGGTGAAGCTTCGTCCCACATACTGTGGGCATGTTGCTAGAAGGGGTCATTCCTGGCAAGAGAGAAACATCATGCCAGGAGAGGTGGAAGGTCAGCAAAAGAGAGGAAGAACCTCAATGGGATGGATTCACAGTGACTATAGCACTGGGCTCGGATCTGTTGTTTACAGGGTTACTATGAATATATGTGACTTGACCTCACAACAACAACAACATTCTGCCATAGTCATTTCTCATTTTCATGCTCAAACATACTGAGGTGGCACCAACAATGGACAGTTTGCAGATGTTTGCCTTTCAATGTACCTTCACCCGCACCCCTAATTTTCTCTGGTGAAGCATGTAGTCTTTAGGGGAGTGTTCAGTTAATCCACAGGCTGCACTTCTCTGGCAGTTCAAATGGACCAACAGCTCTGAGGGAGACTGACGGGCAATATTCTCCCGGGTGACTGATTTCAGCCTTGGAACTCTAAGGGGGGGGGGGCGGTGAGGGTCAGTTACCAGTCAGTTCTGACTCAGGGCAGTGAGATTTTACTTAAGGGTAGCTGTGGAGTTTATTATTCAAAAATAGCTTTCCCAGCCACTGAGCTTGCTTGTGCCATGTTGATGGGCAGGAATATGCAAAGAGGACATGTCAGCATATCTACACGGGGACTGGCTAGACCTGCCATTAAACTCAATGGACCCAGCAGCAGAATTAGGAGATCTTCCCCACCATTGAAGAAGAAAACACAAGAGAATGCAACAGGTCCTTCAGCTTAAGCAGAGGACCAGAGAGCCAACATCAATGGAGCTACTCTGGGATCACTAATCTCTCATGGATAGACCAGAGCTATGCAAGCCTTTGCTCATGTTTGTTGGACAGCTAGAGGTGGACAAATCCAAAATTGGTAGGATTGAGAATTTTGTAACACTGGCCTTAAGCCACAATGCTCAAGGCTCAGGTAGGTGCCTGCAAACACATTTTGAAAGCTATCCTCACTGTATTCTCCTACTAACCTGGAATATAATCTTTTAACTTTCCAATATGTGTCTGTGTTCTCTGTGAGTGATTACATCAGATTTTGGACTCATTAAGCAGTATGATTGGTGTTGAGGTGACTAGAAAGAGGTACACGAGCAAAAGAGACATGTCTGACCTCACAGGAAGTGTTTTTGTGTTGTTGATGCTCTTGAGGAGGACAGTTCCCCTTTGTGAAGCTGGTAAGGTCAGATACGGCTGATTCCCATACTGCCCTAGTTCCTTTTACAGCAGCTGTGGAATGCTCATTAGAAGTAACAATGGTGAGATTTCTCACATACTTTGGGCAAGTTATCAGAAAGGGGCAGTCTTGGAGACATACATCATGTCTGGAAAAGTGAAGGGTCTGAGAAGGAGAGGAAGACCCTCAGTAAGATGAACTGGCATAACTACAACAACGAGTTTAAGTGCAGCAGATTGTGAGGATGGCACAAGACTGAGCCGAGTTTGGTTTTGTTTGGCAGGGTATTGCTATGAGTTGGAGCTGACTCGATGGCGCCTACCACCAACAATTTACTTAAGGTTTTTCATGTCTGAAAAGAAAACCATACAGAAGCTGTCCTTTGACTGTTGCTTTAGAAACTGCCTTTCAAACAGTAAAGGTTTTACAGGGTAACCTCCAGTAGTTGTGCGGCGAAGAATTGCTCAACCAGTATTATTAGTAGAACAAATAAATGAAAGGCAAGAAAATCCCTACTACAAAAAACAGGGCTGTTAGCCACTGGATGCTGGACGCAGAGGTCTAAGGACTGTTGGAAAACCCCACACAAACACAATGACCAAGAGTCCACACGGTTCCCTGTAGTCACGCATCCAGATCTGAAAAACCTTCCATGTTGGACTTGCGGTTTTCTTGACAATGCTCCTGTTGCTAGGTGCTGTCGAATTGGGGCTATTTAACAATGAGAGGCTATTTGATGGAGTGTGGGGACCATGTATAAAGAACTAAAATATTCAATGAGCTCTTTCATTTTCAGATAGTATAGCTCTGGGCTGGGATTCATTCAGAAGGCCAGAGGTGAAGGCAGACCTTTTGAAGCACTTACCTGCTATTATTTCTCATCTCTGTATCAACAAGAAGGTTGAATGCACAAATCTGACAAGACTGGTGTTTATTTAATGGAAGAGGTTGTTAGAAGTAAGGAAAAACCCATCAACAAATGAATAGATAGAGAAGCTGTGGTATATTCATACAATGGAATACTACGCTGCATTGAAAAACAAGGAACTCATACAATATCATTCAAAATGGATGACCCTGGAGGACATTATCCAGAGTGAAGTATCTCAGTCACAAAAGGACAAATACTGCATGGTGCCACTGTTGTAAAACAGCACTGACCTTGGGGTTGAGAGGAGACTGAGAAAGATGGGTTCAATAATATATACTGCATTGAAACAGATGAGGAAGAAAACTGTTTAAAAGGGATATGTGATCAGGAGTCTAGAGAGAAGGCTACATGGTGGAGTGGACCTGGGGGAGGGTTTGTAAAACAACGAAAGAATTTTTCTTTTACTTTTCCAAGAGGGTGGTGTACTAGGGGGCAGGGTTGGGAGGGGAGAAAAGTGAAACAATGAATGAATGGAAATCCAAAGCCTCTGTAAATTTTTACTGAAATTAATAATAAATTTAAATAATAAAAAAGAAAAAAAGAAATAAGGAAAAGAAGTAGTCACACTAGTTGGATATTTTCATTGGTTAAAGTCCTCTAACGCCTATTTTTAAAGCAAGACTATGCTTTCGTTTCTAAAAATACAGCCTTTTGCTACCAGCATATTAAAAGTAAGTGGAGGAAAATAAGATCATCTTTGACAAAGAAGCAACCACCCACTTTGGTCTGTGTAACATTCTGGGATATAATCGAAACCATGGATACAATGCTCTCTGTGCAATTCAAATTCACAAGCGTTTATCTCTCAGGGATGAATACAGGGAGTGATTCACTCATTTACCCTTTATGGAACCAGTGTGTGTGTGTGTGTGTGTGTGTCTCTTTGGGGTTCAGATGAGCACAACTGCCAGCTGGCATAGGTGGAGGGTTAGCTTTGTGCCTTCAGTAATTTTTACTGCAGGAGCCATAAGACCCAAGGGTGAGGGAGCTCACCTATCTTTAATAATTGCAGAGGGGGCGGGCAAAAATAGTCAGGGCTATAAGGCAAACAAAGAAAAAAACATGAGAAGGAGTCTATGGAATTCACTCCTAAGTATTTATCAAGTGTACACATTAAAAAGCACCTATTTAAGAATGAGGAGAGAAGATCACAAAGAACTCCATGTATATAGCATCTTGTCAGAGGGATGACTGAAAATGCAACAAAGCTGTTTCTAGTTGCTACTGCTATCAATTAGCCAGCAACCACTTCCACGCCTGTAATAACTGCCACATGCCGGCTCAGCCTCACTGCTGGGCCCGCGGCCTCTGAACACAGGCACCCAGGGCTGCAGCCGGCGCGCCACAGCCTGGCCCTGCTCGGAAGATTTCATCTGACCCGATGAAATGATTCGTTCATCAGAATATCTGAGATAATCCAGCCAAGTTCCATTCCTTAAGCATATGAACTAGATTATATACTTTGTAGTACTTTGAGTCCCACTTCCTACACATTCTCTGTGCCATGAAACGGCATGCTTCACTTTCTGCTCTCTCCAGTTTCTGTCATCTGCCTCACTGGTCAGTTAGTTCCAAGACCAGGTTGCCAAGCAGGTAATTCATGTCATGTTTAATTGAATTTTTTTAAATGGCGGCGGGGTGGGGAGGAGAACGAACACATCAGTCCTGGGAAATGAGAACTTCAGCTTGACAGATGAAGACGCCAACAGTAAAAACGAGTCTTGTCACAATGGGGTGTCTTTCTAAGGAAGTAGCCTTAGACCTGAACGGTCGTCGGCTCCCTACCTCTTTGGGTTCATTAAAGCCTGGCATTGGTGGGATTCCTGGGGACAAGCATGTGTCCTACAACCACAAAGAGTTAAGGCCCCTCCTGAACTTTGGAAAAAACCGGATTTCGTCAGTGAGGTTTGGCAATGTGAGAAACCCTGTAACCAATTTCATTTCCTGCTAAATGAATGGTCCACGGGGGAAGGCGCGTTTGGGGACTGCTGAGAGCTCAGACGTTACAGAAAAGCCCCTTCCAGGAGCCAGTCTGTCTATCGCTTATCACCGCTGAGCCAGACAGCCCTGTGCGACCCGGGGACCTGCCAGACTCCATTTACAGCTCCGCAGGCAGCACGAGTGACAGGGCTGCCCAAACATGTGGGATCCCTTTAGAGGGGACACTGCTATCGGATGCCGCTTTCAGGAGGCTGGGGCTACAAGCTCTGAAAGTGATTTCAGTTCCCCATTAAACCAAAGGCCTTCATCATTTACAACTAACTTCCCTCCTCTAACCCAAACCATCCTGGGTATTTAGTTCCGATTCAGGGCTGGAGAAATCCAAGTGTTAGAAGCAAACACAACAAAGTCTCCAGGTAAAGAAGACTGGAAGGCAGACAGTTCACCTGGGGAGTTATAAAAACTAGAAAGCACCTCAAAATACGGAGGCAGTTATTGAAATGTGAATAGTCTAATTAGTCCTTGGATCATTTGAAGAGTATCTTGATGTAACTATCTGGTTAAGTAAACAAAAAAGCAGTACTCATAAATTTAACTATATGCTGGTTTTATGCTTACAGCATCTTAGAAAATACCTTAGAGAACACTTCACATTAATTAAAAACTGGCTGAAGCACAGATGAATTCAAGCAACTTTTTATCAGCCAGGTCAATGTGACAGACTGAAAAGGTCTAATTTGGGCTTGCTTAGAAAATGCAGTTACCTTATATAAAAGTCAAATGAACTCTTGAGGGCTAGAGAAGGGAAGAGTCTCAAATAAATAGCTCGAGGCCCTTAATTATAAAGCTAAAGAGCAAACTCTTAAAAGAGAGAGTTTTTGGAGTCTTGTGGGCTCGGGTTGGCAGTGAGGAAACCTGGAGCTGATTAGCTTGAGCCCCAAACCCATGACATGAGCGAGGCTGGGGGTGGTGAGAGAGGCTGGGGCTGTAGAGATGGGGAGAGAGAATCCCATCCACCAATGAGAGTGCAGGAAAGCCAGTGAGCCCTGAAGCTTGCTCCTTAACCAGCCCCTGACCAATCCATTGTTTCTCCTTCCAAGGATGCAGGACCACAAAGCTGCATTCTTCTTTCTTCGACTTCAGTTCTGGATTCTTGGCAGCCTGAGGCTGGGTTGTCTCTTAGCCCACGGGAGGGAGAGACGGCTGTGCATTCACTTGGAAAGAGTCTGCCCCAACTCCACTTTATTATGGTCAAATAATTTGATAATAAGGAGGAGAGGCTGTAGAGGAAGGAGTTCCATGGGTTCTTTTCAAACCATCTGATTCTTCACATCAACAGAAAAAGATGACTACTTAACACCAGGGCTTTTTGGGCTGCACAGCTTATAAAGAAAGAGGAACAAAAACAACAAAAAAAAGCACTTCTAAGTACTGTCTATGAACCATGAGAAAACGTAAATATCAACCTATATAATAATCACGCACGGCACTTTCAAATGGAGAAAACAAGCAAAACTGGAAAAATCACAAGGTTTAATTTAAAATAAGGGCTCATTATCCACGGTGGTGGGGGAATCAAGTCTGGTTTGTAACATGAAAATGAGCTATTTAAAAGATAATCATCACAGCTTTGTAGACAGAGCCACAAATGACTACCGAGGCTAATGGCCACAAGCAAACCCGAGGCCTTTAATTAATCTTAAGAATGGTTTCTCGTAAATATTCTGCAGAGCACATGAGCAAAAAGGACTAAAATGGTTCTCTTCTACCTTGCCTGCATCTGAAACGCGTCTGTTTTTGGATCATCACACATTCAGAGCGAGGTGAGGGCGGGAGTTGGGAGAAAGGAGAGGAAGGCTTCAAGAACCAGCTTTGAGCCCCTTGGCAAAGGGCTGACGTGACCAGACTCACACAGCCCTGATAAGAGGCTGTCTGAGGGCTGAGGGAGGCCCACAGGACAGGAGCTCCCTCTGATTCTCATCACTGCAGCGCCAGGAGGGCTGAAGGACACAGCTTCAACTTTTGCCTCTGGCGTGATTTTTATAGCTAGACAATGGATGACACACGATCTTCCTCCTGTCTGGACAAACTGAAATCTGAGGTATTTATTATGAGGGGGAATCAGGGAAAGTCTCGCAGTGCTCTTTCCCTTTGTTCCAAATCTGTGCTGAAACCCCTCCCCCCGCCCCAGGAGCCACCATCTTTGCCTAGGAAGGGAGGTTTGGCTTGCTGGCTTCTCCAAGGCTTCTGAAGGCTTATTTGCCTTCCATCCATGTGGTTATCCCCTCTCCCCACTCTCAGTTATACCTCTCTTTAGCCTCATCCAAGGACCCAAGTGATTCAGGAGTGTCTATTTAATTAAAGTAAACAAACAGCACCATTATACAGCAGGGGAAACAGAGGTATAGAGAAAGAGGCAGTGACAAATCCACAGAAGCCAGTAACAGATGAAGAGAAATCCCCCACATTTCTGGATTCTTCCCTTGGGAAACTGGCAATGGGTATTTTAAACTAAACTACAGATAGGAAGCTTTATTTATATTTTGAGGGTGAGGGTAGGTGGCTAATGCTAGGAAATGTCAGAATTTTTTCCAAGACTGGGAATTCAAAACATGTATTGCTGTGAGTCTTGGAAACAAGGAATGGTAGTTTAAGTTTTGAGGTGGGGAAGTGGAAGGGATCAAAAGACTATTTTGTAGAGAAAAAAGTTTTATGAAGTGCTTTTTCCAGCTAAAGACATAATTATTATTTTCAGCTGGGAAACATTCAGACTAGTTTATAGTAACGATCTGATAGAACATGGCAAGAGAAAAAAAACCCCATACTCTTAAAAGCTTGCTAAATACATATTTTCCTATGCTGGGTTTGTGGTAATGTTTATCCTCTATTTTGATATGGTAATGCCAGAAATTTGTTAGCATATTACCGTAGAAGCAATATGTAACAGCATTAAAGTAAATTTTAAAAGTACAGAAAAACACAAAAAAACAACCCACCCTTAAGCTTGTCACTCAAAGTAAGTAAATATTTCCATTCAGGGGACTGACCTCTGTGTGTTTATTATGTGTGGATATATTAGGATAGATGGACACACACACACACTGAGTATGTGTATAAATATAAACACAAACATAGCTGTAAACATATGAAAAGTATTATTATGTTTTTAACTTTGAGTCTGAGAAACACATAAAGAAAAAAACAAATTCCGTGCTTTTTTCCTTCTAGATGACACTTGAAATTATTTCCTACTTGTGGTTTACTTTCCATGCTACAGAAATTATGCCAAAAGTAAACTACTGAAATAGGTTTTGGTGAAACATACTATTGTAATTGTTCAACTAATACACAGCTTCAACGTAAGAGGAAGCCCTGTGCTGTCTAGGCTTTGAGACTAAAAGTGACATAAAATGATTAGCTGTTTTAGTTTTTCATGAAGGGTTACCATATAAAAACATAGTAACATAAAGTGCAGCATGTACACATCTCAGATATGTGGGAAGAAGTGACTTACACAGTCTGCTTTACAAAAGCCCTTGAAGGTTTCAGCATAAATATGCTATCAGTTACCACCGGAATTCTCCCTGGGAGCACCACTGAGAGGCTATGGATGCCACAGAACACACCACTGCTGTCAGGCCTAATAATTTTTTGACAGAGAATAGGCTCAGATGGCAGGCCTTTTCTCATTCTACCTGAAGACTGTTTTTGAGGGTGGGTGTGCTATAGCTGTTGTTATTCTCCTTTACTAATGAATACTGGGCTGTGTGAGAAGAGATACAGGGAAAGGAACGTTCTTACCATCTTCTTTAGAAACTTTGCACTGTTCTTGGTTGGACAAATGGACAGACAGGTCTTGGAGAAGGTGCAGCCAGAGTGCTCCTTGTAGGCAAAGAAGACCACATACGTCTTACATACTTTGGGCATATTGTTAGGAAAGGCTACTCCTTGGAGAAGGTCTTAGAAAGGCAGTCGGTGGCAACAGAGAGGAAGACCCTCAATCAGGTGTTCTGACACACTGACAGCAACGGGCCCGAGGGTGTCGGAGACTGTGAGACCAGCACAGGAGAGGGCAGGGTTCAGAGCTGTTATAGGGTCTCTATGAGTTGTATTTGACACAGGGGCACCTTCCCCCAACACAAAAACCATCATAAACTAGCTCATCCCCGAAGTGGGAAACGATGCAGCACCCTGCACAACAGGGGAACGTCACAGAAGGATCTTTTCCTTTGGGTAACATTACTCTGGTCTCCAAGTGCACTTTAAAATTTAACTTTGGCATTTGCTAGGTGGAAATGATTGAAATTATTTCCCTCTCTTTTTAAAGAAACTGAGATATCTTCATAAGATAAAAGCCACTGATTTTGAGTGCTCAACTGGATCAGTCTTACCATGGAGGTAACTTCTGCACTGTTATCAGCACCACAATCAAGATACAGATCTCTCAGTTTCCTAAGTTTCCTCTTGACCCTTTGTAATCGATTCTCCACCCCTCCTGCCCTGGGCCCAGGAAAATGCTGACCTGCCCTGTGCCACAATTTTGCCTTTCTAGCATTTCAGTGATTATAATGTTTTTACATTTAGTGAGACATGATCTATGGCTCAAAAACATAGTACCCTGGTAAATGTGCCACATGCATTTGAAGAGAATGTCAATCCCGCCACTCATTACCAGGTGTGAAAGGTTCGTGAGCAAACACAAGGTGGCTGAAAGGGGTTTTTCAGATTTTCTAGGTCTCTGATGAATTTTTCTTTAAATCTAACTTTTTCATCAATTGCTGAGAGAGAGATGCTAAAATATCTAACAGTTAAGGTGCAATTTACCCATTTTTCCTGTAAATCTGTCAGGTTTTTGCTTAATGATCTTGAAGCCCTGTTACTAGTTTTACGTTATTATGCCTTCCTGTTGAGGTGTCTCGTCAATCATTATGAAGCGCCCTTCACCTTTGGTTCTGGTTAATCTGTATTATCTAATGTAGCCACTTTAACTTCCTTCATACTGTCAGCATTGCACATTTTCCCCCCCCCATTTACTGTCAATTTATCTGTTTTGCTCTATTTAAAGCGTATCCTTTACCAACATTACTTTGATGGGTCCTGTTTAATCACATTGCCTTTCAATAAATGTTCGGTGCGTTAGCATTTAATGCAATACTGGATATTATTTTAGGTTTAGGTATTGCTGTTGTTGTTATGTGCTGTTCAAATCGCTTGCGACTCATAGCGACCCTATGTACAACAGCTCTGAAGCCTGCCCTGTCCTGAGCCAGTCTCACTGACTCTGACATACCAAGCCCCACTGCTCTAGTTACTATATAAATTCATCTCATCCAGGATCTTCCTCTCCTGCACCGTCCCTCCACCCTTGCAAGCATGATGTCCTTCTCCAAAGACCAGTCCCTCCTGGCCATGTGCCCAAAGTATATGAGACAGAGCTTCAAAATCCTAGCCTCCAAGGAGAAACTTGGTTTCACCCTCTCCAAGATAGATGGATGTTTTCTTGGAGGTCCATGGTATTTTCAATACTCTTCTCCAGCACCACAACTTTGTTTTCTACTTGAATTTGTACTTTCCTTCCTCTCATTCACTTTTTTTTATATATAAGTCAAACTAATTGCTGTTGATAAAAATCAACTCAGAGCTGGCCCTCCAGTTTCCAGGTGCTGTACCTTACACAGGAGGAGATGACTATCTCGCTCCTGAGGAGCAGCTTATAGATTCGATCTGTCTGCCTTTGGGTTGAGAGTGCAACTTCTTACCCACTAAGCCACCAGGCTCATTCTCCATCTCTCTACACACACAGACACACACACACAGACACACACACACACACATATATACACTTTCTGTCTCTGGAGGGGATTACTTAAATGTATTTGGGAATGAAATTTTTTTCTGTTGACTATCCACTTTTGCATTGTTTTTAAAATGGTGACCCTAGAAATGATGAATATTAACTTCCCACAATGAAATATAATAATGCATTACTTCATGTAAAATATAGAACTTCTGCAACCATAGGGTCCCATATCTTTTATCTTTTGCTACTGCAAGGAGGGGACTGGTCCGTGGAGAGGGACATTATGCTTGGGAGGGTGGAGGGACGGCACCCTCGCAGAGAGGAAGACTCTTGATGAGACGGATTAACTCAGTACTGGGGTAACTGGGATGGGTGTATCAGAGACAGTGAGACTGGCAGAGGGTAAAGCAGAGTTCAGAGCTGTTGTACACAGGGTCACTATGAGTTGCAAGCGACCTGATGTTCCATAATGACAACATATAACAAGGCAATGCGATAGCGATAATTAGTTTTAAGCAGATAAAAGATTTACAATAAATTAGAAAGAGACATACACAGAGAATTTGAACCTTTTTTTGTGTACCTATTTCCGGTCAACAGTCTTCACTGTTCTATGGAAAGTTCTATGTTCTTCTCTTTCAGAACTTTCATTGTGCCATTTATTTTGCATTTTATTATTTCTAAGGAGAAATCAGTAGTGGATTGTTATGTCCTATGTGCTGTATTATTTTTAAGTCTTTTTAACTGGCTTTCTATAGTTTTGACTGCAATGTGTCTTGACAAGTGATTCTTCGAGCTTATTTTACTTGGTGTTAGCAGTTTTTCTGGTAAATATCTGCCTTTTCCCTCATGGGTTTTTTTTATTGTTTCTATTTCTTGGCTTACACTTCTTTTTCTGTTGAGATATTCATACACCGAAACAGGCTCTGTTTTAAGTCACTGAAGAGAATGATGCTGTTGTTGCTATGTGCCACTGACTTGGCATCGACTCCTAGCTGACCGTCCAATGAGTTTTCAGAAGCTGTAAATCACACAGGAGATTGCCTAGCTTTCTGAACCATGTGCCTCTGGATTGGCAGCCCAACTCCTTACCACTAAGCAATGACACAGACTTTTAAAAACTCTTGTTTCTTAGCTTCAACATCTGGTCCATCTTGGAGTTGAACTCAGTTGCTTTTTTTAAATGTTAGGAACATATTTTTAATTTCTTGGTTATTTAAGTGAAGGGAAATTTTGGATTGTATTCTGAGTAATATGAACGTTAAATCAAAGAGATTCTTATCTGAATTTTGACTGCAAACTCTGATAGTAAATAGCTCTGGCCTCTCTTCTCTTTAGACCTTTTCTCTTTCGTTGGGTTGCTTAAAGCTTATTCTGGTTCACAGTTCAGTCACATGTGGGTATAGTTTAGGGATTCCCCCTTTTAAATCTCCTTCTCTTATGGAATTACTCCATTATCATCAGACTTCACAGCTTCTCAGTTTTTCTTTTCTGGTTCACCAACCCAGAAAGCTTTTCCACATGAGCCTCCTATCTGCAGGCATGCCAGCGACTTTAAGTAAAACAGTCCTATGAAGAAACCTTAGAGACAGGAAGCGTGTTTATTACCTGCTATTTTCCAAGCAAATAAACCTTCTCCACGGTCTGCTTGCTTTTGTTCTGTCTTCTGGACCTTCAGGGTGCCAATTTTGGCTTTTGTCATTGGATGAGCTGTTTTTTAAGTCCGTTTTCCACATCCAGTTCACAGACCAGTCAGAGATGTGGATCCAGAGTGTCTGCAGATTCCCCCTCGGGCTCCTTCCCTTTTAGGATTCCTCAGTTCTCGCCAGCATCCCTGCTTTCCCGGCTTCACTTCTGTGATTCCCCAGGACCACAAAACTGAGGTGTTCCTTCCTGCTCCCAAGTGAAACTCTAGCCACCATGCTGTCAAACTCATGGGCTGTCCTTAGCCCCAAGGCTGAAAGCTACAAACATGGAAACTGACTGTAGAGCTTCCTATCTCTTTGTACTCAGTCTTTAGAATAGTTTGCTGTTTTGTGCAAAGGGTGTAAGCTAACAGAAATCTTAGTCCGTCATTCCTGGAAGCAGAGACCTGATTTCCAAGTTACTGATTTTTTAACTAAACTGTATTAATTTGCTCAGTAATTTAGCTACCAGATAGCTATTCTGTGCAAGGTGGCTTATGTGGAGATACAAACATAGAAAAGATAGCAAGGAAGTTACAATCCAATGAGGGTGATTAAAATTTATGAACTCACTGCCTTCAGGCCAGTCCCAACCCACACCAGCTCTCCACTGTGTTCCTTGAGTGGCAACTGGTGAATTCGAACTGCTAACCTTTTGGTCAGCAGCACAATACTTTTACAAAGTACAAAGTGGGAGAGAAGACTGTGGAAAAATAAGAGAAAGAAAGAAGAATTTGGAGAAATATGTTTAGCAGTGTTTTGTTTTTTTGTTTTTGGTGGTGGTGGGGATATTTTATCTTCTAAATACGTTTTACTTAACAAAAACAGGTCTGACCTGGAGAGTGTGAAACCAGACTGCTCCTTGGAGGCAAGGATTTTGAAGCTCTGTCTCACATACTTTGAGCACATAGCCAGGAGGGACCAGCCTTTGGAGAAGGACAGCATGCATGGAGGGGTGGAGGGACAGAGGAAGAGAGGAAGACCCAGGAGGAGATAGATTGACTCAGTGACTGGAGAGGCAAGATTGTGTCTGTCAGAGATGATGGGAAAGGCTCAGGACAGGGCAAGGTTCAGAGCTAACGTACAAAGGGTTGCTATGAATCACTTGACGGCATGTAACAACATAGAAAATCTGCAGAATAGGACAGAGAACTCCCATAAACCCAGTTTACCCTACTGCTAACTTAATAATATTAATATGGTATGTTTGTCACAACTAATGAGCCAATATTAATACAGAAGTCATTGAGGTGAAATCTACTATCATGAAAGTGATCATTTTAAAGTGAACAGCCATTCACTGACACTGAATGCATCCACAATGCTGTGCGACCACAATCTACTTAGTTCCCAAAACTTTTCATCACACCAAAAGGAAACCCTGCTCCCTTAAGCCAGTTGCTTCCTATCTCCCTTCCCCTTGACCTGGGCAATGACCTATCTACCTCTGTCTCTGTGGAGTCAGCTGTTTTGAAAATTTTGCAGGAACGAAATAAAACATGAGGGCGGCTTTTTTCCATTTGACATCTTTCATGTAGCATAATGATTTAGCGGTTCACCTCAAAATACAAGTTGGAGCATGTATCAGTACTTTATTATTTTTTAAATGTGATTCAACAGCATAAATCTTTCATATGAGGGAATGGGGTTCTCATTCTTGGCTAACATCCCTCACATATAGCCAACATCTGTCTGTAAGTGGAGACCTGCACATTGCCATGACACTGAACTTCAGTTGATGCTTCAGTTAAGCTTCCTGGCTCTGACAGACTTGGAAGAAAGGCCTGGCGATTTACTCCTGTTTCTCGACAGAGAGGACACATTGAGTTGTCTAAATGGTTAGAAAAGTGCCATTTTCTGGTCCAGTCATGATTCAATGCATATTACTTTACAATTATTCTTTCAAAGATTGCATACATAGTTTATATAGTCCTTGATGGGTATAATAGCCCTCACTATTTAAACATTTTTAAAAAGGAAGGACAAATAGTAGATAAAACCCTGACTATAATCGGGACATGATGCATGACCATGAGCAGGTACTATGCACATGACTCACTTCGGAAAATAGGCATAAAACATGTTCTTCCAGAGAACACCTCCTTATACATTCTGTGAAACCAATGCAACTGCAATGCTGTCACCAGACAAAGACATTAATAGAAAGATAAATTAAAGACCAATATTTAAGTGGAGGGAAAGGCAATATATAAAATAAGGATTTGATCAGACATTTTAATTAGTGACAATCAACTGTAATAAATGTTATGAAACAGAATATATATGAATGACTGAATGAAAAGGCAATATAATTTGTAAACTTTCATTTAAAAAAAAATCCCCACCCAACTGGTATCTCTGAGGTGATCCCCCCACCAAGGGTTTCCTAGGCTGTGTACTTTTACAGAAGCAGCCTGCCATGTTTTTATTATGAAGAGTATTGGGGGGACTTGAACTTCTGATCTCCTGCTCAGCAGCGGGATGGGTTACCACTGTGATGAAAATACGTTAAAAAAATTAATAAATCCTTAAGAAAATGCTGGTAAATCAAATTCAACAATGTATTAAAAAATAATGTTGTTGTTATGTGCCGTCGAGTTGCTTGCGACTCATAGCGACCCTATGTACAACAGCCCTAAACTCCGCTCTGTCCTGTGCCAATCGCACTGTCTCTGACACTCCCATCCCGATTATCCCAGTCACTGAATCAATCTCCTGGGCTGTCCCTCCACCCTCCCAAGCATGATATCCCTCTCCAGGGTCTCTCCTCACAACATGTCCAAAGTATGTTAGACGGAGCCTCAGAATCCTTGCCTCCAAGGAGCCACCCGGTTTAACCCCTTCCAGGACAAATCTGTTTGTTTTCCTAGCAGTCCATGGTATTCTCAATACTCTTCTCCAGCACCACAGCTCAAAGGCATCAATTCTCCTTCTATCCTCCCTGGTCATTGTCCAACTCTCTGATGCATAACAAGTGATTGAGAAGACCATAGCCTGTATCAGACGCACTTTAGTCTCCAGAGAGATACCACTGCTCACGATAAAGTGAGATAAATCTCAGGTAAGCAAGGTTAATGGGTTAGCACTTGTAAATTGAAGTAATCCATTATATCAACAGGCTAAAGAAGAAAACCCATATGATATTAATACAACAAACTGCTATGAAGGTGATTTAACTTACAGCCACCCGCTGCACTGGGTTTTTTTCTAAGGCTGTAGGTCTTAGTGAAAGGAGACTGTCCATCTTTCGCCCACGGAGCTGCGGGGGGATTCAAACCCCAGAGACACGAGGCCCAACATGCTGTGGACCAACTAGGCCACCAGAATTTCTTGATTACACTAATAGGTGGATAAAAAGCACTTAACAAAAATCATCAGCCCTTTATGAAAAAAATTCTCAGCAAATCAGCAACAGAAGCTACTTCCTCAACGTGACAGAAGAACATCAACAGACAATATATACCTAATATCACACTAAACTGTGAGAAAATGGCCGCATCTCCCCCAGGACATAAGCAATGCCAGGCTATATTCTTTCACCTCTTCCTTTTCAACACTCTTTTTAAGCCCAGATAGTTTTTTTTCCTTTTTTTTTGTTTTGTTTTAAATTTAGGTTGTTTATTTTTCATTTCAAGCCCAGATAGTTTTTAAGGATTACATGGGCAGAGAAACTAGAAAGGAAGAGTAACATGGTTTTTGTTTACAGATGATATAATTGCCAACCCAAAGACAGGTGGTTCCAATCCACCTGCTTCTCTGCAGGAGAAAAACGGCTGATCTCCTCCCAGGTGATTTAAACCTCTGAGACCCTACTGGAGGGTCAGCCATGAGCTGCCTCTGACTCCAAGCAGTTACTACTATTAGGGGTCAGGAAACAGAAGGTAAAGAGACAAGACCTTCCCCCAGTGTCAACCATGTGGGAAGGCTGGCCCCTGGAGCTGGTGTCTTGAATTTGGACTTCTGCCCTAAAACATGAGAAAATAAACGTCTTTCTTTTAAAGTTAAAGCTACCCACTGGGGCACTTCTGTTAGACAGAAATGTAAGAAAATTTGTACAAGGGGGGAAAACTACAAAAATGATGAGGCGAATGAGCGTTATAAATAAACAGATAATCCACATTCATGAATAGACTTCAATATTGTTAAGGTGTCAACTCCTCCTAATTTGATCTGCAGACTCAATTCCAGTCCATTCAAAATCCCAGTAAGTTATGCTGTGGACAGCAATAAAATGGACCCAAGATGTTTATTCTCACTACTGATGAGCTGGAACCAGTTCACAGCTGACCCTCCAGTGCGTGTTCTTAGGCTGTATATGGCACACCAAGTGACTGCCCGTCTTTCTCTAGTGGGGCTGCTTGTGAACCCCACACCGGTGTTACCTTTTGGTCAATACCAAAACTCCTTAAAGACTGCAGAACCAGAGCCCCGGAAGCTGATAGGGAGTGGCAACGGTCAAGCAGCACAACACTGCAGGAGAGGGGCGTATTTTCTGACTTCAAGACTTTTCATGAAGGTACAGAGATCGAGACAGCGTGGCATTGGTGAGGGGACAACCAGATTAGTAGAACAGAACAGAGGGCCCAGCAATGGACACATACAGCCAACTGAAGTTTGACAAAGGCAATCAATAAAAAAGGAAGTCTTTTCAACAAATGATGTTGGGACAATTAAATGCTCATAAAAAGGACTTGGATAAAAGTTATTTACAAAAAAAATTACTTAAAATGGATCACAGACCTAAATGTAAAATGCAAAACTAAGTAGTTTTTAGAAGATGATATATGAGAAAATTGATGTAACCTTGGTTTGACTATGTTAGATAATGACATCAAAAGTACAATTCATCAGAGACAAAATCGGTAAGCTGGACTTCATTAAAATTAACAATGTCTGCTCTGCAAAAGACATTCTAAGAGAGTGAAAACATAAACCACTTAGAAAAGATTTGCAAAATATATATCTGCTAAAGGACTCATATATTTCTAATTCCTCTACTTTCTCCCTCTCCTTTCTCTTTCTATATACATACGCTTAAAACAAAAACCTCAAATGGGTAAAAGATCCGCACAGAAACTTGCAAATATAAAAAATGCTTAGTAACAACAACAACAACAAACAACAACAGAGTACCAGTTGTACGAGCAATTTAGAAACCAATAGTAGTATAGATCAAGAGACAAGTAATAACTTTTGTAAGGCCAGAGAGTAAATATTTTTATGCTTTGTGGATCATACAATTTTGGTTGCAACTTTCAAGTTTATAATATTAAAGTAGCCACATAAGTGGAAAAAAAAATGCTTAGTATTTATGTCATCCTTGTGTACCACCATGTTGGAACCCATAGCTGACTTTCCAGTAGGTTTTCAGAGGCAGTAAATCGCACAGGAGGAGACCGCTCATCTTTCTCCCTCAGAGAAGCTGGTGGATTCAAACCGTGTACTGTAGCACAATTCCTAACTGCCAAGACACCAGAGCTCCAGAGAGAGCAGATGACTATCAGGGAAATGCCACTACACATCCCTGACACCGAAACCAAAACCAGATTCACTGCCAGAGTCCACTGCAACTCACAGTGACTTTTGTTGGGTTTCTAAGGCTGTAAATCTTAATGAAAAGACAGTGCTCATTTCTTTCCTGTCATGTGGTGGGTTAGAACTGCTAGAGATGCTGCCTTCTGGTGAGCAAAGTAACAACCAACAGACGAGGCTACCAGAGACATCTTCATTGGAATAGCTAAAATCCAAAACAATAATGCCATCACATGCTGGCAACAGGAACTGACATTCATTGCCGGTTGTTGTTGTTGTTATGTGCCGTCGAGTTGCTTGCGATTCATAGTGGCCCTATGTACAAAAGCCCTAAACTCTGCTCTGTCCTGTGCCAATCACACTGTCTCTGACACTCCCATCCTGATTACCCCAGTCACTGAATCAATCCACCTCATTGAGGGCCTTCCCCTCCTGCGCTGTCCCTCCACCCTACCAAGCATGATGTCGCTCTCCAAGGACTGGTCTCTCCTTACAACATGTCCAAAGTATGTTAGACGAAACCTCAGAATCCTTGCCTCCAAGGAGCCACCTGGTTTAACTCTTTTCAGGATGTTTTCCTAGCAGTCCATGGTACCTTTAATACTCTTCTCTAGCACCACAGCTCAAAGGCATCAATTCCATGCAAAATGGTATAGCCACATGGAAAGGTATGGCAAAATGGAACCACAACAAGGTAAAGGTAAACAACCCAACTGCAAAATGGGCTCAGGATATGAAAAGATACTTCACAAAAAAAAAAAAGACATTCAGATGGCGAACAAACACATGAAGAAATGGACAGAATCCCTAGCTCTAAGAGATGTAAATCAAAAGAACTATGAGATATCATCTCATTCCATTAACAATAGCAAAATTCAACAGAGCAGTAAACAACAAATGCTGGCGAGGTTGTGGAGAAAGTAGAACCCTTCTTCACTGTTGGATGGAGTGTAAAATGGTGCAACTACTATGGAAGGCAGTATGGCACTTTCCCAAAAAGTTAGAAATAGAAATACCATTTGACCCAGCAATTGCACTACTGGGAATATACTCTAAAGAAACCAGAACTGCCACCAAAGCAGATATATGCACACCCATGTTTATTGCTGCTTTGTTCACAATAGCAAAGAGTTGGAAACAACCTAAGTGCCTATCAACAAACGAATGGATAGAGAGGCTGTGGTATAGTCACACAATGGAGTACTATGCAGCAGTGAAAAACAAGGAACTCATGAAATATACTGCATAATGCCACTGTTATAAAACAGGACTGACATCGGGTTTGGAGGGAAACTAAAAAAAGAGGGGATAAATAATTAATGTACATGGCATTGAAACAGTTGAGAGGGAACTATTTAAAAGGGATATATGATTAAGTATTATTTGCATGACAAGAGTCCAGAATAAGAGCTACATAGTAAAGTGAATTGAGGGGGAGGGGAGAGTGTTTAACAAGGAAAGGTGTTTTTTTTTTTTTTTCAAAGAGAAAAGTGACCTAAGGGGTGGGGTGGGGAGAGGTGGCAGGGAGGAAAATGTGCTACAATGAATGAATGGAAATCCATGTTCTCTATAAACTGTCATTAAAACCGCAATTAAAAAAAAAATGGAATGGTATGGCAAAATGGTAGAGCCCCTCGGGATGGGATGGTAAAATGGAATGATATGGCAAAATGGTAGAGCCAGCCACTTGGTATGGAAAAATAGTATGGCCTCTTTGGAAGATAGTATGGCAATTTCCCACAAAGCTAAACAAAGGATTAGCATAGTACTCTGCAGTCCTGCTCCTACATATTTAAGAATTTAAACGATATCCACATAAACACCTACATGTAAAAGTTTATAGCAGCTTTATTCATAATCGTCCCAAACTGGACGCAATCAAGGTGTCCTTCAACAGGAGAACTGATAAACTGTGGTAAAACTGTCCAATGGAGATGATTCAGTAGTAAAAAGAAATGTCCACTCAAGCCATGAGAAGAATCTTCTTGGTGAACAAAAATTCCTTCTAGGCACAAACAATTATCCTACAACATATCATTTTTAAACATGGAATTTCTGTATGCAGGGTTTTCTTCAAGTGGGATATACTATTAAGAATCGTCACAATTTAGTGCTTGGCACTAATTATTCAGAGATTAGGAAAACCCCGGAAAGATCTGTGCAAATTCATACTTTAAATTGGGCTCGGGCTAAAGACTGTACCATTAATTATTTCTAAGTCTTAAAAAGGAATCAAGTTCCTGCCAATTAGAGCGCAAAATGTCTAACGAACTTCCTGTTGCCCTCAGTTCCCAAGCAAGCATCCTCAGAGAACCTGCATGTGCTGAGTTGTCAGGAAAGTAAAAATTGTTTCATGAGCTAATTAATTATCTCAAGCTCACTATTTAGGCATTAATAGTATTCACACTCTTCATACAACCAACTTTTCGGGGCCAGAGTCCTAAAAACCCAGCAAAAGCAGTGCCCAGAAACCGGAATATGGCATGGCAGGGCTCTTACCATGTTGTTGTGGCAGTGGTAGTGTGTAATTGATTTGGAACTGACCCACAGCTGACCTGTCTGTGAGTTTTCAGAGGCAGGATACTGTGTGTGGGGAGACTGCCCACTTTTCTTCTGTAGAGCGGCTGAAGATTTGAACCATATGCCTTTGGGATGGTAGCACAACTCTTTATCACTAAGTTACTTGGAGAAAATGCAGCTAGGGTTTTCCTTGGAGGTAAAGATGACAAAGCTTTATCTCATACTTCGGACATGTTGCTAGGAGAGGCTATCATGTTTGGAAGCCTGCAAGAGAGAGGCAGAGCCTCAACCAGATGGATTGACATGGTGACTGCAGCAATGGGCTCACCTGTCAGAGGTGATGCGGATGGCACGGCATAGGGCAAGTTTCAGATTTGCTGTTCACTGGGTTGCTGTGAATTGAACTCAACTCAATAGCACTTAACAACAACAACAACAACAACAACGACTGGCATGATTAACTATGTGCCAATTACCCTTCAGCAGCCAGAGTGCTCCTTAGAAGCACAGACATGCTGCCAGGAGGGCCCTGGAAAAGGACGTCATGCTTGGAAAAATGAAGGGTCAGTGAAAGAGCGGAAGGCCTTCAACAAGACAGTGACCGCAACAACCGGCCCCAGCACAGCGGAGACTGTGAGGATGGCCCTGACTCGGGTGAAGTCGTATACAGAGAGGGCTGCTGTGACTCCCAGCAGTAACAACTCAGACTTGGTCCAAAAGGAAAGCTAATAAAGAAAGCATTTTATCCCCCTCAATGGCCAGTTTTGCTATGTGTAAGGCACTATGTTAGTATTTAAGATACTGGGCTACAGCTTCTTTAAAAAGTCCGGTATCCACTTCAAAGTTTTAGAGAATGTATTCTCGGTTAGGAATCAATTCTGATTAAAACAAGACCTGCTGCTGTTGACGTGATTCTGACTCACAGCAGCCCGGCCATCATAGAACAGGACCTCGTTCCCTAGGGCTCTCGTGGTGATGGTTATGGAAGCAGATCTGGGCCACATCATGTGGCTCGGAGGATATAAACCACCCAAGTGCCCATTAATAGTCAAATGCTGACAATCTATGACAATCCATGAAACTGGTCATCTCTTGCTCATTCCTATGATTTATCAAATATCTTCAGCAAATGAAAAGTCTGTTTAATGTCTGAAACATGACTCCACAGCTTCCCCTTTACAACTTAAAAGAGAGGTCTTTTGATGGATCACTCTTGAGAATCATGACCAAATTTTCAAATACTCCATGTGGTAAAATTCTAAAGCCTCAAAAGACACAGATAATCCACTATGCTGAATAAAGGAAGCTGGCCTCTCTACATGCATACGTATGAGGTGGTATGTGTAAGACGCTGCACAGACCTGGATGAAGCCTGACCCATCACTGTGACATTCAAATTACTGGCTGGTCCACAGAATGAGAACACGGTCTGTCACTGGTGCAGACAGTGAGAATGGTGAGCCCACCTTCTAACTCAGCCTCCGGAGGAGACATACTAACTTCATTTATTTCCTTCCAAAGCCCAAGGAGAAATAAGCAATTTAGGATTGCAGAGTCTGCTCTTTATGTCTCTGTTTATGGAGGAAGGTCTAAAAAAACTAACTACCAGGTATTGCCTTTCCCAGACTTCATGGAATACCAGTAAGAAGAGAATGTTTACAGTGACATTAATACTATTTACTCTAAGCAGCCGAGTTGTTTAACTGTATAGATAGATTTATCCAAGGAGTATATAGTCCCACACAGGCTATTACACAAATATTTGGGAAGGCTATGTCAAATAATATTTGATTGAAAAATATTTTATTTGGTTGAAAGTCAATTACTATGCCATGGGCTTCCAGATCTTAAATGTTTACTTGCCCAAAATTGGAAGAATGGGTCTTCTACAAGTTTGGCTTCAGTTCTTCAATTGAAGGGGACTTCAGAAGCTTCTGGCCTATGTTAGATGGCCAATTTCTCCTGAGTAGGAGGCACTGTGATACTTTCCAACAAGCCAAAAGGTGGTTGCAAAGAACTCAGAGTGTTTTCATGCTTCATTTACATTCCAATAAGGAACAAGTGAGGGAGTATCCACTCTTCAAACCTCGCAAAGGGCGTAAAAGCTAAAACAGCATTTTCAACTTGAAGTGATCTCTTTTACATCAGTCTCATGTACAAAGGTATTATTACACACCCGACAATTATTTTATCACTGTATATTAGTCAACCCCCCAAAGGATGATGGGCTGTCATGTAGTAGGATACAAATATTATTCAACACACAGCTTGAGTTTTCAATCAACTTTAGCTACCGTCGTAGTCTGTGAATTAAACTCTAGAGGTTTTAAGTGATTCGTTTTATTATAAACAGCCAATCCAAAAAGATGATTAAAATAACTGAGATAAGATTTGATTATAAGGATAAAGAGCCTTTTTATCTCTTTTCGTAACATCTGTGGTAATAATGTGCTACCAGCTAAACCACCTGAGGATGACTCACCATCTGTGAGTAAATGTAATTTTTGTTTCTTTTCTAGTACTGGTGATGGCTTTTTTTTAAAAAAACTGAATCATCCTTGTGCCATCATCTGTCCCCCTTGCAGCCTCCAGCTGGGGCCATGAGAACAATCTCTTGCTGTATTTCACGGAAAAATTAACTGGACCACTTGAGTATTTATTTACCCATGACCTTGGCCTCAATAAAATATTGTTTGAAGAGTTAACTGGCCTGGATCCTCTGACAGATCAATTAATATCTTCACACTGTCTAACCATAGTTCCAAGCAACAAAAAGTTTCATTTATGTCACCTTCTGAAATAGGAAGGTCCGTGGGACGTGCAAACTGTTTGCTCTCAGGTGTAACCTACAGGCTGTGACCCCACCTGCTGGTGCTGCAAAAAAAAAAAAAAAAAAAAGGCCTGGTGATCAGCTTCCACAGATAACAGCTGTGACAACCCCACGGGTGACTGCACTCTCAAACCCACGTGTCACTGAGTCAGAACTGACTCCATGGCAACAGGTGCAAATGGAAATGGCACTTTCTTTTTAATATACCAAGCGCACGATGCATTAGCTCTCAAGTACATTACCTGCATGCTGTAATTCCTTTGGCATACCATACCACACCTTACTGGCATTGTTAGGTTCCAAATACCAAGTTCTTATATACAAATTGGTATTATGACATTAATACTATTTACTCTGGACAGCCAAGCTGTTTAACTGTACAGATTTTCCCAAGGAGTATATAGTCTCTCACAGGCTATTATGCAAATATTTGGGAAGAGCTATGTCAAATAATACTTGATTGAAAAATATTTTATTTGGTCAAAATTCAATTACCATGCCATGGGCTTCCATTGTAAGATACAGAAACATTTATTTCCTGTTTTAAGACTAGTCATTTGCCTCATTTTGAAAAGATGATCACAGAAATAATAACAGCTAGGATTTTCTGGTGTGCTAAGCCCAGTGTTGAGTCCAGCTGTGGAGTCCTTTGTGAAGAAGGACGCTGGGTGAGGACTAAGCTCGATAGAGTTGGGCTGTGTGATTCTTCATTTTCTTCCAGTGCTGAGTCAGAGTTTCTCTCTCGCAGTCACCTCCAGGGCTCTAGCCCCACATGTGAAAACCATGCATTCAAGACTCAGGGACTTCTCCTCCTCTGGCAGGTCACCAAGGTTTGGGACTTTTTTCCAGGGCGCCGAGAACCTGGCTGCATACCTGACCGAGGTGGAAGCTTCAGACCCAGTTCAGCTCTCTCTGGGACAGATATGCCATGGACTGCGCACACAGTTCTTCCAAACAGCCTCTCCAATCACTCCTTCCTCCCTGCCCTCCCCACAGTAATTCTGAGCTGCATGGCCTCAAGTCACAAAGGAATTGAGAATGCAGAAAAAAATACCGTTTCAAAAAACACGGCAAAAAAACCAAACCCAACAACAAACAAACAAAAAACTGCAAAAGTATAAAAGACACAATCCCAATTCAGTGTTTTTCTCACGTACAATTCTATAAAACTAACTGCACCAATCTTTTTTCTTAATACATCACTGTATTCATGCGTTCTATCTTTTGTTCTGTACACTGCAGTTATTTTGCTAAAAGTTCTCCAGCAACAGTTTTAATTCAGTGTGTAAGGAATTATCTTAGAGTAATGATCCGAGAGTGTCGTTGGTCTCAACTGGTCCAGCATGTTTGGGCTTTTCAAGAATCTCAGTTCTGTTTTGCATTATTCTTCCATTTTCTCAGGGTTCAACAATTGCGCCCTTTGAGGAGGGGTCAACGGTCCAATTCTTCTGACCTCAGGGCCAACTAGGCCAAGGTCCTCACAGGCCATTAGACTTTCTTCTCTTGAGACATCCTTTTCCTTCTCCTCCTTCATTTCTAACCAGTAGAGAACAATAGTTTTAGCTGAGATGACTGCTCACAAGCCTTTGAAACAGAAGATTCCACTCCCATCACTAGGACGCTAATGTCTTCTTGATGAGAGCTCGTCAGTTACTTTGATAAATGCATGTATGTGTGAAGTTATTCTAAGGTTTTTCTCAGGATTAGATTCAAATTATGCACATCCGACAAAAATGATCACATTAAGTAAGTGATGCCATGTCCTCCTGACAGGAGATACTAAACAGCTGTCGTTATCAGAAGCGTTTCCTCAGATAAACTCTTCTTTGGTCTGATGTCTACCCAAAGCCTGATGGCATGGACTAATGTGAGCCTACAGATTTTAAATTGAGTCTTCTGACATCATTTGTATAGGTTCATGTCATTCCATTGTACTTGGCCTCCATATCTACTATCTCTTGCACAGGTCCTTTTAAAATCCATGCTTATCGAAGAGCTGGAGCTCCTCATTTAGTGTCGCTGGTTTTTACTACTCATACACCACACTGTCCATTCCTCCCCTTTCACGCCTTCTCTGTGTTGCAAGGGTTGAAAGTCTCAGAACTAGACTCCTAGAGTTATCATCAGCAGGTTTCCAGTTAGCTTCTGGTAGAATGACGGACTCTTAGAAATAGAAAGGTCCTTAAAAGTCACATAGCTGGGTTTTGGAAGCAATGTTTGGATCTCTATAATCTGACGGCAAATCTCCGCACAAGGGATTCTTACTTTGTATTCATGTTGCCAGTGGTTCCTGGCACTCTTTCTGCTGAAGCTGAACTCAGTGTCAGAATCCTTTCCACTCACTGATCTAGTCAGATATGAGCCGCGATATGAGTCAGACGGGAGCTTAGTCCAAGATGGGACCTGTATCCTCCCTGCCAAGTGGCTAGCTTGGAAGAGTGACTGGGTCCTTTTCTAAAACCTGCTCATGCCATTTAGAAATACTTCCAGCTTTTAGAATTTCTTCCTTATATGGAACTGAAATGTGTCTCCCCGTACGTAGCTTCCACCCACAGGTCCTGGTCGTGTTCCTTGAAACTGTGCAGAACAAATACAAATCTGTTTCCATAAACAACTCTCCCAATACTTATGGATATCTTCTCTGTTAGAATCGTTTCTTCTTACGATTAATGACAACAATCTGAATTTGGCATTCTCAGTACACTTCTACCTTTCTGGTAATGCTCTGTACGTTTTCTTACGCTTAAGGTGTGTTACCCCAAGTCTGTCTGAAGGGTCTGGCACACACAGGTTCTCCACATTAGTAACAAAATGAACCACAGACCGCTGAGCAAACCACAGGGAAGCTTCTAACCACTTCAGGTGCCGCCAACCAACCTACGAGTTTTCCCTATCGTGTTAGGGGTCCTGCTCTCTGAGACCACCCTGACTAGGTCTAATCTGCTTCCATAAACAAGTCTGTCAGCACCTGAGGACCACCCTTGCTTGGTTCCCCACTAGACAATGGTTTGCACTGAACCTTTTGGTGTTTGTACTCCTACCACCCCCTCCTCCCCAATGTCCCAGGACACCAGACCTTGGAGAAAGACATCATGTTGGTCAGTAAGAGAGGAAGACTGTCACTGAGATGGACGGACAGTGACTGGGAAAACAGGTGTGCACACGGCGGAGAACATCAGGCTGGCATGGGATGGGGCAAGGTTCCCATTATTTGTGGAGTTGCTGTGACTCTACAGCCTCTAATGACCATAACAACCTCCGCCCTCAAGGCACAGGTCAAGTGACAGCCTCGGCCTTCATTTATCAGTCGCTCAGCGGTCCACGCACAATACAGTGGGGAGATGATATTACAATGGAAACCACATCAAGTCATTCTTCTCACTGGTTCCCAGGTTCACTCAGGAACTGGTCTACAAGGTCTGATATGACCTGACTCCTCGCGTTCTGGCTCCTCCAATCGTCTTTGTCCATCTTCTACGCATTTCCCTGCTGTTCACACAATTCCTGACCCGCTGGCGTCCTCCCTAGTTCTCCAGCAGGTTGAGGCCCTGCTCAGTGGCTGTTCCTCCAGCCTGAACGCTCCTCCTCTACGAGCGCTCAACTCCCTCACTCCTCCTCAGCTTTGCTATTTGTTGCCCAGGCGGTTCATGATGCCCACAAACCCTCCTCTAAGTGCTCCCCCACTGCCTTTGCTTATTTTCTAGAGCACTGATCATGTTCAAGGACACGGACAATTGTGTTAGGGGCTACACTAATTGTTTATTGTCTGTCTCCTTCTCCCAGACTGTGTGGGCTGGTACTGCAGTTCACTGATGTATCCCAGGCACTTTTAACAACGCCACCGCAGAGCAGAGGCTTGATAAAGCTTCACTGTGTGGTTAAATCTGCATTATCAGTGATCACTGCCTCAAGCGGAAGCCCTTCCAGTCAGTCATTCTTGCCCATGCTCTGTCCCCATACTGTTTTGTGCTTTCGTTCTCCTTACCCAACCCCCTCTGTGTCCCTGTCCCCTGGGCCTTTCGGAATCCCTACCTCCTGGTTATTAAACATCCTCACATCCTCAGCCTCTGCACTGCTCAATCTGCCCTCGGCTTTAACCGAAGGCAGCCCTTCAGGACTCTATTCCCCTGGAGCCTTTGGAAGTAGACTCAATTCAAGAGACAGCTGTCGACTTGGAACTGCCCCTCCAGCAGCTTTAGGACTGTTCTTCTTCCTTCCTCAGAGCTGCGGGAGAGCTGAATAGTCAGAGCGGTGCCACCTTTGGGTGAGCAGTGCAAACTCCCTACCAACGATGCCACCCAGGGCTCTGTCAGAGCAGCCTTCAGAGTCTGGGCGTGGGGCTGGGGGTCCCCTTTTCTCTTCTCTCAGTGAAGGTCTCTGATCATTCTCCCTCGTTCCTAAATGAAAAGCTCTCCTGTGTTTGTGAGGCGCGTGCCCGCTTCCTCTCGCCCTAGTACCTGACGTCACAGTCCCTCCCATGTGCGGCTCAGGGGCCTCCACCCCTCGGCTTGTCATCACTCTGGGTGACTAGGAATCTGTGCGGCACACTCGTCTTAGGTTCCTTGTTCATTAATTGGCTCTGTCCCTCACTCGTACATCATTTCAGTCCCCACACTCCTGGCTAGTCCCAGAACGTATCATCACCCACGTCTGCTCCACTTCTGAGGTCTCAAGTCTCAGCAACAATCTCCATTCTCTCATCTTATCAAAATGCCCATTCCCAACTGCTCGGTTTCACCCTCTCCTGACAGATTCCCGCCATTTTCACTTCTTCCTTGACTCAGCTCAGAAATTCTGCACGATTCATCACTTCCTGTAAGTAATCTCTCTGATTTTCAAGGCTCTTTGGGCTGGCTGTGTGTGGTAAGTATGATAGCTTATGTAAATAGGAAATAGTGCCACGTCCTGCCCTCCAAAAGGGCTTCCTTTAGATAAAAGTAGAAATAAGAAGAATTCCCCACATCTGAAAAGCTACCAGGATGAAGCATGGTACCAAAGCCAGAGGGCCCCGTGAACTGTGATCTGTGTTAGGCACCCGCCCCACCACACGGAGGTGCCGCTTCAGCTCATCAGCAAGCACCGGCCGCCTCCGGCCAGCACCGTAGACTCTCATCGTGGTTTACAAACGGGGAGCTCCCACAGCGGATTGTGATGACTAATGTGCGGCTGTTTTACAAACCATGTTATTAAGAACTGAAAATATTTTCATATTCTGTAACACTATCTCTAGAGTATTCATTAAGCAGTAGTTCCAGCGATAGTGCTGAAAAACACATCCCAAACAGAGACTGTGAACAGAAGCTGGTGGTGATAAAACCCATCATGAAGGCCAAACATCCACAGTGCCACGCTGGGCTGTTCATTTAGGAGAGCACGTCGGAAAGAACTAGAGCCAATGAGGAAAGAGAGCAGAAAGCCGGCCTGCAAGTGAAAATATGCTACAAAGTCTGGAGCCAGGCGACCTGGCTTTGCCTCTCTCAGATCCACTAGCTTCTAGCAGGATGTCCCTCACATTACATCAGCTTTCTCATCTCACATTCCAACACTACCTACATCTCAGAGCTGCTGTGAGGACTCAATGAGTTACTACATCTCCAAAAGAAACCAATTAAGAGCCACTGCCCTTGTCATGGCCACCACTGGCTTCCCATCAAGCCTTGATAACAGCTGATAACCAATCACACCCCCTGGTGTCACATCAGGTCCAAGAGACCTTATATGGACAGACTAGAACCTCCCCTCAGGGTTTCTGAGGATGTAACCTTTAAGGGGCTGACGATGACCAGCACATCTTCCGCCCATACAGGAGCTCGGTTTCTGCAGTTTGCCTTTCTTGTGAACGTCTGGGGGCCTGAGCACGGTACCACCTCAGCTCCTCTGATCATACTTCAACACTGACTCTCTTTCAGGGGATAGAAAACAAAGGTCCTCTTTCGTCACAGGACACGGGAACTGCTCAGAGTATATGCAGTGATTACTCACTGGATCTCACCGGCCATTTTCTTCTGAAACCGTGTCACAAACCTCCACCCCAGTTCTGGGCATCACTGTGTATTAGGCCAGGAAGTAGGTAATGCACCTTTTCTAGTAGGAGTATTGAGTATGCAATATGGTTCTGAACAGAGTCTGCAGTCACAAACATTTACAAGCAGTGATCCACCAGGTCAGGCCAGTGGCTGTGGCCCCGCGTGGCCTTACCTTTAGTCTGTCTTTGGGCAGTGCGATGATACCTTGCTTGATGATTTCCAGGACCCGTTCCACCGACAGCTCAGCTCCTCCTTGTAGTAACCTTGAGCTAAAGAAGGTGATCACCTGGAATGTAAAGTATGATATTTATTTTTTTCCAACAAGTAGACACACGAAATGCATTTTCAGTCAATGAGCTTCTCCTATGTTAGTCACACCGCCATCCCGCCATTTCAACAGTGATCTGGCTTTGAACTCTAAACGCAGGCCAGTGGGCACAGGCTGAGGCTGCAGCAGCCAGGTCCAGCTACACAGCACTGCTTTTGGTCTGTGAACCGGGTGGCCTGTCCGCGTCTGCTCCTTCCTGTGCCGTCTCTCCCGGCACTCATGTTCCGTTTCGAAAACAGCACCCATCAGAAAGGTGGGAGACAACACTAACGCCCCAAAGCTGTCCATTTTGAGACTTAAAAGTATCGCTCAGAAAAGGCTTAATGAAACAGAATTTGAGGCTAATGGTTAAAATGACATTTGGAGAATCATCTATTAATATAATTTATCCACGCCACTATATCCCTCAGCACCGGGGTAATCAACAGGAAGCTATAATTACTTGTATTTCATGTCACAGCACAGCCTGAACTATGCAGCCAGACACGGGCCCAGGCACATTCTGGAAATAACAGTCCCCAAAAATGAAAAGAATGACATTATGTTTTAGCAAATAATTTGTAAAACCACAGTGTTAACAAGACACTGCTATAGCGCGGCTATTAGTGGAATCTGTTCTGCTTCATATACTCCACGTATAATACTCTATATCATATACACTGTGTACAGCAGACCCAGAGTCTGTGATCCTGAACCACCCTCAAGCTCTGCTGTGCGTGAACCCCCTGCTTCAGTCACTGGGTCAATCCATCTTCCTGAACGAAGGCCACCTTCTTTTCGCTGACCCTCTACTTTTTTAAATCATGATGCCCTTTTCTAGGGACTGGTGGTCCCTCTTGATCGTATACTAAAAAATAGTCCAGGTTCGAAACAATACAACTTAGAGGTGTTTATAATTCAAATTCTCAAAACATCTGAGAATGGTTTTCTAAAATTTAGCGTCGCTTTTAGACACTTTATATTTGATAGAAAAATGAGTAACATTTTTTAAAAACATTTTATAATTTTCTACAAGATTACTCTCTTAAATATTAATTGTAGAGCACAATGCCTTCTCCCTTAACGACTTAAGTGGAAAGGACACAAATGCATTTGTTCTGAAGAGTAAAGAGGCTCAGCTGGAGCCAGTGACCATTAACAAGCTTTTGCCTCAGACTCAGTGGAAAAACAAACGCAACTATAGCCAGGAACATGGCTTTTGACTGGAGATAAATAATTTCTCTATTTTCACCATTTTGTCAGCACCAGCTCCTTTTGGAAATTGCTTAGTTTGTCCACAAAAAGCTGGTTTTTCAATAGATGCCTGTGGGTTTTGTTTTTCCCCAAGTCAAATCTCAAACTCCTTAAAAAAACTCTGGGATAAATGTGTGTTCACAGAGCTTATATGTAGCAGGTATTCAAACTGATTTTTCCAAGATATAATACAGTGACTAACTCTGAGAAAAGATACAACAAAACAGAAAATACATGTTACAGCTATATTAAAATATCTTAAAGTATGCAACAAGATGACACAAAAGTTTCTTCTTATGTAACTATCTGCAAAATATAATCATAGATACATATTCTAAGAAAAAAAATTGCCAACTATATACTGGTCTTATTTGTAAGTAATGTATTAGCAATTTCTTATGGTTCAACCTAATGCTTCTGCTTCTTTGGTGAAAATTATTTGAAGAGAAAAAATATTAAAGAGTAGTCAGCTATCATTAAGGTGCTGAGAGATGAAAAATACTAATGGAGAAAAACAAAGCAAGAGGCCTTACTTTGCTGATCTCAACACCTACCACATAACTATCGCCACTGAAACTGGGACTTGGTATAGAGACAGACACGGAGACCAACAGAACAGAATGAAGAACTTACAAATAATTTATCCATGGACAGCTGACCTCTGACAAAGTCCATTAAGTGGGAAAAAGACAGTCTTTTGCTGGCAAAACTGGTTATTTATTCGCAGAAAAATCAAAACAAGATAATACATCTCATACCTCTTAAAAACTAATTCAAGATAGATCACGACTTAAGGCATAAAACCTATGGCTGAAGGCAGAGAGTACCAGAGGAATGTTTATCTGTGCCTCACTGACTATGCAAAGACATCTGACTGTGTGGATCACAACAAATTGAGGCTCATCTTGAGAAGAATGGGAATCTCAGAATACTTAAATGTAAAACCTATACTTGGACCGGGAAGTAGTAGTCAGAACAGAGCAGGGAAACACTGCATGGTTCAGGAACAGGATCAGGAAAAGTGTGCATCAAGAATGCATCTTCACTGCAATCCCAGAGGTACACGGTTCAAATCCCCCAGCTGCTCTGCTGGAGAAGGAGGGGCAATCTCCTCCTGTACCAGAGAGATCCAATTTGATGGTATACACACAAAAAAATAATAAAATAAAATAAGAAAGAATACATCCTACCTCCATACCTTTTAAATCTATATGTAGAACAGTTTATTCAAAAGGCTGAACTTTATGAGGAGAAATGTGGCATCAGGATTGGAGGAATTCTCATCAACAATCTGCGTCATGCAGATGACACCGAGGAGGACATGAGGTGTATGCTACAGAAGGTCAAGGATTGTAGTTTTCAGTATGGATTGAAACGCAACATAAAAACGACAAAGATTCTCGCCACTGGGCTAATTGGCAGCTTCACAACAGATGGGGAAGAGATTGAGATTAACAGCTTCAGCTTGCTTGGTTCCACAATCAATACTCTTGGCACTAGCAGTCAAGAAATTAAAAGATAAATTGCATTGGGAAGTCTGCTGTCAGGGACCTCTCTAGAGTACTAACGAGCAACGAAATCAGTCTGGAGACTAAGGTATGCACAAAAATAGGCCATGGTCTTTGCAATTGCTTCTTGTGTGTCAGAGAGCTGGACAATAACTAAGGATGATAAAAGAATCGATGCCTTTGGGTTGTGGTGCTGGAGAAGAGTGTTGAACGTATTGTGGAATGCCAGGAGAACCAACAGGTTAGCCTAGAGAGGCTGCTACCTGGAGTTAAGAATTCTGAAGCTCTGTCTCACATGCTGGGCATGCAGCCAGGAGGGCCCAGTCCTTGGAGAAAAACATCATACTTGGGAGCATGGAGGGACAGCACAAGAGAGGAAGACCCAAGATGAGACGGATTGACTCAGTGACTGGAGAAATGGGATTAGGTCTGTTGGAGACAATGAGATAGGCTCAGAATAGGGCTGGGTTCAGAGCTGCTTCACACAGCGTTGCTATGAGTTGTAGGCGACTTGATGGCATATAACAACAGCAATATAAAAACCATCAAGGAAAATCTTCGGGGCAAATTTAGAAGCCTTTATCTACGGTCTAAGCTAACAATCAAATATATCTGAAAATTCACAATCAGCAGAGGACAAACTAGAAGAATGAGATCTTCTAAAGACTTAAATCCTTAGGTGAGTCAAAAGATTTCTCAAAAAAGAGTGATAAGAACCCAGACTGGGAAAATTGGCAATGATACAAGGGATTAACTTCTAAAATCTACAGAAAACTCCAACAGTGCAACAAGAAAAACACAAACAGCCTAGTTACAAAATGGGCAGAGGGTATGAAAAGGCCCCTCACCAAAGACAACATTGAGGTGGCCAACAAACACGTGAAGAAGTGCTCAACATCAGTAGAGATACAACGCGAAATGACAACGAGATATCGGATCACCCAGCAACAACAGCAATATGGATACTATAGCCCAGAAATGAAAACACTGAATCTCAACAGAACAGAATTCTCTAAATTGCATCATCCATGAAGAAAAAATGCACGTGATTTCCATTCCCAGCAGTAGAGTTGCAGAACAGACGTGAGGCTTGGTTTTCAAATAGACTCCTATTCTCATAGTGGCACTTTTTTTTTTTAAAATTTAAAATGTAACTTTATTATTTTTTTGTGTGTGTACTATCAAATCAGATCTGACTGGTACAGGAGGAGACTGCTCCTCCTCCTCCAACAGAGCATCTGGTGGATTTGAACCGCTTACCTCTGGGACTGCTGTGCAGCCTTTTATCATTAGGCCGCCAGAGCCCCCTTTATTTGTCTTTCTGAAAACCAACATTTTAATGTTTTCAAACTCATACAACTTTACAAAATGAAGCAACTACCACAGGTTCCCAGACGAGATGTCTAATCTGCATGTTCCCTCACCGCCACTGAGTTGGTTCCGATTCACGGTGACCCTCCACTGGGTTTCTCAGGGTGTAAATTCTAATGAGAGGAGATCTCCCGTCTTTCTCTTCTGGAGTGGCTGGTGGATTTCTTATACACAGAACAACAACAACAAAAATAAACATAGATGTTTGCATACTATATATAAAAAAGAAAAACCCATTCTACTGAATGTCTGCTATGTACCATGAGCTCAGTGTATGGAGTACCTGTTGTTGTTGTGTATAATCAAGTGGAAACCGATTCACTGCCGAACCCGTAGTGGGTTTTTAGAGGCAGAAAATCTCATGGGAGGAGACTTCCCATCTTTCTCCCACAGAGTAATTAGTGGATTCGAACCATGTGCCTTTTGGGTTGACAGCACTGCTGCTGACATGTTAGGTCACCAGAGCTCCCTTTGCGGAGTTCCAGGGTGGTGCTAGGGTAAATAGTTGATGTGCTGACTGGGTGGAGGTTCAAGGCTACCCAAAGACATTCCAGAAGGACTGACTTCTGGACAAGGAGCCTTTGGAAACTCTATGATGGATCACAGATCTACTCTGACACGCGTGCGTCAACAGGAGCTGGTGCTGATGTGACACCAAGTGGCTGGTTAACATGTTGCCGCAAATGATGGTAAATGTGTTTCTAAGCACAGTCATCAATTTAAAAAGAGTGCGGCAAGCCTTCAAATACACAGAACTGGATGTGAATCTTACTGTATCCAGAGACAAAAATGGTTCTTGCCTCTATTACACTCTATGAGTATTACAGTTGACAGCATCTGCTCTCCACTTAGAGTCAACCCTTTCCTCGATTTAGGCAACTATTTCTTTCATGTTCTCTCATGTTTACTGTGGTCTTACTACTTTGTTCTGCTGCTTAATTCCATCAGATCATATCATCAAATGGGTTAGAGGGTAAGATGGCGAGCGGAAATTTGCCTTCTTGAAAAACACATGCTTAACTTGGTGGAAGTTAAAAGTGCTCCAAAGTTAGTTACTTCTGTCTCAGTATTGTGGAATGTCTTCATGAAAAAGATCAACTCTAAAAATTTCCTGTCAGCTAAAAATAGCAGTAGATGCAGTGTCCTTTACCAACTATTTTCAAGGTTAGCTCCAAGAAAGAAGAAAACATCAAAGGTTTGTTCAAGTAAAAAATTCAAGGACATCTGGGGGGAAGGAGGTGGAAGGTGAAGTGATGAAAGAGGCCTAGTATCTCTGAGGGAATGACACACTATCTCATTTGACCTTCAGATCAGCTCTGTGAGGAGGCAGGTCAAGGACTGAGAGGAACGATGGGTTCAAAGTCACTTTGCCAGTAAGTCACTCAGCCAGGCCGAGCAGCTCTGTATTCTTGTTATAAACCTCATGCTTTCAAGATTCTTCTGGACAGACCAAACATTCAAGAGTATGTACTTCAGCGATTATCTTAATATTACCACCTAAAATGTGCTGGGCACATCGGAAATTCATGAAGAAAAAAAATCTGTTTTAAACTCCATCTACATATTTTAAAAAGAATGCCACAGTCAAGACAAATATAACGTCTCCACTTGTCACCTTTCTCAGCACTGCACCTGACCCTTCCTTCCCCGAAACGTCCCTGAAACTTTGGCTTCAGTGGGTCTTTGATGTTTTCTTCTTTCAAGGAGTTAACCTTGAAAAATCAAGGAGACCATGAATCGACTGTTATTTTTAGCTGACAGGGAGTTAGTTGAGAGTTGATACTTTTTCATTAAGACAGTTGGTGAAACCGAGACAAGAGGGGCTAACCTTAGAGCTCTTTTAACTTGTGAAGCATTACGGAAGTGTGTTTCACCTTTTTTTCAGCCACTCATACATAACAAACACAGCCCACCCCCCTAACACAAGAGGAGCCCTGGTGGTGCAATGGTTAAAGTATCTGATTGCTAGCAGAAAGTTTGGTGGTTTGAACACACCAGCTGAAAAGTGAAAACACCCCACAGGTGTGAGACGGAGCAGTCTGCCACGACACCCAGCCCTGGATTACAGCCCTGGACACGGAGAACTGCAGTTCTCTGTCTACGGGGCTGCTGAGGAGGGAGCTGTGCTAATATACTTCATGCCCTGCTTCCTGTTACAACTGCATGATGCGAATTTCCTCCCAATACATTTAATTATATTTCTATCTTTCCAGTATAAAGAAATTGTAGAGCTCTGGTGGCTTAGTGGCAAGAAGTTGCGCTGTAATCTCCAAGACACGTGGTTCGAGGCCTCCAGCTGTCCCACAGGAAAAGGATGGGCAGTTTCCTCCCGGATGATTAACTGCCTCTGAAAACCCACCAGAGTCAGCTAAGGATCAGTTCCAAGTCAACGGTAAACAACAACAACAAAATTCTATCTATGTGAAAGTAGGAAATGAAAGAAACAGCTTTTCTTAAAATAAACATCATGTAAAAGGGATATTTCAGATTAAAAACAGAAAAATTAAAAACATTTTCAGAAATTCATCAATAGGTAAAACATAAGGTGGAATATGGAACTAACAAAACTATGGGAATTGATTTCAAGGGTTCTGACTTGTAGATCAAACAGACCACAAAAGACTGTGAAGACAAGGCCCACCTCACCCGGCAGAGGTCATGATCTTGGGGCTCATCACCCCTGCCCCATCCTCCTTTTTGGTATTTAGGAGACTTGGGTAAGACAGTGAAATAGGGATAGATGAACTAAGAAGCCAACACAGCAATTTCTGGAAGAATGCTGTCAAGACCACTAGCTTTTCAATGGGGTGAAAGAACCACTCATTTTGTTGTAAATGATTATTAACTGTTAGATTCAAGTCATACTCCTAATGTTACAAGGAGTTTTCTGATTGTATTAAACAAACAATAACAAAAAAATAAACTGATTTTTAATCTGATCAAATAAACTGAGCCCTGGTGGCCCAGTGGTTAAGAAGCTTCACTGCAATCCCGAAGGCATGTGGTTTGAATCCACAAGCAGCTCCGTGGGAGAAGGATGGGCAATCTCCTCCTGTGCGATTAACTACCTCTGAAAACCTGCTGGAGGGTCAGCTACGGGTCGGTTCTGATTTGATGGTCACGAACAATGAAGTCTAGCTTGGATGTGGGGATAATTACTTGAAAGATCAGACAGTTTTGTAAAATAGAAGCTTAGAATAGCCAACAGGGAGGAAGGAACTATCAGTTAACAGAGGAGAAGCAATGGAGTTTGGACGCCTGGTGCTAAAGTTCAGTCCTTGTTCCAAGTCCTATGTTTTAAGCAGGTACCTTCCCCAAGTACGCTTGCTTTTGGTCATCACTTGTTACCAAAGTCAAAGAAAAAGTTTTCAATAACTATTTATTCAATGAACGAAAGAACCATGGTACTCAACTGAGGGGTTGGCAAGACAAGACTCAAAGCCTCTTCCTGCTCTTTCTTCTACCCTCCCTGGCTCGCAAAAACTTTACACCTGTGGCTGCTGAGCGGGCGTTGACTTACAGCTGACCTGTCAGTAGGTGGTGTTGATTCTTGTTGACTGCCTTCAAGTCGAGCATGACTCATAGCGACCCTGTGAACAAAAGACCTGAAGCCCCTCTACAGCTGTTGACATTTATCAAAGTCCACAAAGTTTCCGAAGACATGTTGTTTAGGATGTGGATGCCACTCTTGCTTCCAAACCTGTCACAGTGTGTTACTGTTATGTGCCACTGAGTCGCCTGCAATGTACAGCGACCCTATGTGTAGCAGCTCTGAACTTTTCGGTCCTGAGCCAGTCTCACTAACTCTGACACACCAACCCCCACCGCCCCAGTTACCCTACCTCATCTCATCTGGGGTCTCCCTCTCCTGCGCTGTCCATCCACCCTTCTGAGCATGACGTCCTTCTCTGAGGACTGATCTCTTTCAGTTTGCTCAGATCCACTGTCAACACTGTTAACACCAGCAGTCAGGAAATCAAAAGACGCATTGAGTGTCCACCTTTCTCCTTTCAGAACTGCTGGTGGATTTGAACCAGCTGCCTTTACATTAGCAGTGTTCTAATACTGCTCCATCACTGTTGTTAGGTGCTACCAAATCGACTACTACTCCTAGTGACCCTCTGAACAACAGGTCTGACCCCGGCTCTAGCCCTCGCCATCTCCTCATCATGATCTCTTGTTACGTTCAAGCCATTCTTGTCAATCCACCTTGTTGGGGGTCTTCGGCTGCCTCTCCTGACATGGAGAGGCCCAACATATGTGAGACCAAGTTTCACCATCTTTGTCTCTGAGGGCACTCTAGGTGCACTCCCTCCAGCACAGCTTTGCTAGCTCTTTTGGAAGTTCACGGATGAGAGTGCATGCGGCTTCTTTCCTGAGCACCTTTTCCATCCTCATGCAGCTCTGAGGGGACATCTGGCTCTTGGCTTCCAGTGTCATCTAAGAACTGACGAGCCCACGATCTAGTCTGCCCAGAAAGCCAGACTCGTGCACCCAATAACACACTCACATCTCAAAGATAACTTCACAAAACCAAAATGCTGGATCTCCCCTCGCCTGGTGGTTGTTGTTAGGTGCTGTCAAGTTGAGCATGGCTCATGTGAATCCTGTGACGGACAGATGTGAACCCTGTCCTGTACTGTCCCATCCTCACGATTTCTGATACATTCGAGCCCACTGCTGCGCACTCTGTCAGTCCACCTGCTGGGACTCTTCCTACACCTTGATCTGTGTGTCTTCTCATTGTTTGGTTACTGAAGCCAAACATCTAGTTATAAAAAAAAAAATTTCCCCTCCGTTATTTATTCAGGGTAATTAATTCAAACACATTTAAACACATTCAAAAGGGTGCAGTATAAAGACAATCTCTTTCCTGAGTCTATTCTTTTATTCTCTGCTCCTCCTAGAAGGCAGCCTCTATTCAGTTTTGGGGTTTTTCTTTAAAAGATGTATAGTAAGCATCTACACATATAGATATTTTCTCTTTTCTCTTCTATATAAGCAGCAGCTTTTTTTCTCACATTTTTTCTCCCTCACTGAACCTACTGGATTGTTCAATAAATATATAATACTGAGCTTCATTATTTTTAAGAACAGCATCATGTGCAGCCATTGCACAGACAGATAGTAATGTAATGAACGTGTATTTACTTCTACTCTCATTACTTAAAGAGTGTGATACCGAGTCACATGGAGCAGAAAGGGCTTCTCCATGTGCAGGTAAGACATTGTCTGGGATGTTTCAGCACTCCTAGAAACGAAAATACTGCATCGATTTAAAAAAATAAAACCACCATTTTGCCTGTCAGAGAAACTGTATTATTTAGAAGTCTGCTAGCAATAAAGACTACCCTCATTAGTGATGCATAATGAACTTGTTGATTTTTGCCAATATGACAATGGAAAAATAAAGGATCCATTTTTGTATCTTTTTGTGAACTGTCCATTTCCTGTGCTCATTTTTTTTCCCGTTCTGAAAGTTAAAGAAAATATCTTACTAATTTACAGAAGCTATTTTTACTGATAAAATTCAACCTTGGTGGTAGAAATTTTAAGTATCTCCCCTACTTCTGTGGCTTACTGTTTGTCTGAGTGTGTGTCTCTGTGTGTGTGTGTGTATATTTAATATATAGATTTCATATATATATTTCAATTTATATATATTTTTTTTGCTACACAGAAATGTTTTATTTTTAAAATTTTTTTTTATTATTATTTTTTGTGTGTGCACCGTCAAATCGGATCTGACAGGTACAGGAGGAGATTGTCCCTCCTTCTCCATCAGAGCATCTGGTTGATTTGAACCAGGCACCTCTGGGATTGCAGTGCAGCTTCTTGCCACTAGGCCACCAGAGATCTCTGAAATGTTTTATTTTTAAGTAGCAAATATAACAGCATTTAAAGGTTTCAGGTTGCATCATATATAGTAAGAAAGGTTTTTTTCTACACCAAGATTATACAGAACAACAACAACAAAAAAAGATGAAACAGAACCCATGTATCATATGAGCTCCAGTGTCCTCCTAGGTAGTGAGTTGTGCTGAAAGCCCAAAGATAGGCAGTTCAAATACACCAGTCGCTCTGTAGGAGAAACATGGGCAATCTCCTTACATGTGATTTACAGCTTGTGGAAGCCTGATGGAGGGTCAGCTATAAATACGTTCTAACTTGACAGTAGAGAGCGTGTGTGTTTCTGAGAGAGAGAGAGTATATATATATATACACACACACACACAATATATGTATACACACTATAATATATATTATATATATAATACTATATATATGCATATATATGCTTTCGTTATCATATCTGAACATTTTCTAGAATTTACCTTGTGACGGGTACAACAAAGGACATAACTTGCTACAATAACCTATATATGGAAGACCCTCAATGAGATGGATTGATTCAGTGACTGGGTGTGTTGGAGACAGTGAGGCTGGCACAGGATAGAGCACAGTTTTAGGGCTCTTGTACAAGGGTCGTTATGAGTAACAGGGGACCTGACGGCACATAACAACAATAACAACCTATATATTTCCCTCTACTGTTTTAAACTCCACAGAGCAGTAAAATCCTCAGTACTGTTTTCATATTAACATATGCTTTTCTCCATGGCTTCTGAGAAGGTAAACTTTTTCTACTACATCCAAATCATTGGCAATGAACAAATTAATTTATCTAAATTGTTTTCTTTATCTGAAAATTATGGTGTACCATCAAATATACCTTACAGATTTGGTGTTTAAATGAGGATTAAATGAGATCATGCATGTAAACACACAGGAGTCTTGCAATAGCACTGACACTAAAACAAATAGAGGAGAAACAAATGATTTTGTTTTAAAATTCAAGTAAATGCTTGTGAATAGAACATCCAAACGTTGTGTTATAGTCTATCACCTATTACAGCTGGGAGTGGGGGTGGGGACACCATCCCCCTGAAGTCTTCTACTGGAAACAGAAAAAGTTGGGTATCACGTATTGATTGAAACAGAATTTATTCCAATAAACTGTGGTTGTATATTAGCTTTTTAAATAACAACAACAAGAAGATAAAAGGAAAGAGAAGAAAGGAACTAGAATTAGATGAAGGATCAGAAAAAGGCAGCAGTCAGGACAGAGGGGCTGAGCCTCAGCTTGCAGGTCCCGCCAAGGGACAGAGGCAGTTAGAAGAGTTTTTTCACTCAGGGTGAAGCCCAAGCTATGGCTTCCCACCAAGCCCTCACTCATTTCTTCTCAGCCCACACTCAGCTACCAATCAAATGCCATTTTTATCAAGCAGTGTTGCCTGGTAACACAGCTGACATTCCATTTTCATCAGATTTCCAGGGGAACAGAGCTAGAAGCAGCTTAATCCAAGGTCAATTTCTCATGTAAAAGAGGAAAAGTGACTTTTTAAACCAGTACAGTATTTTGCTTCCCAGAATGGCACTACCTATCAAGATGAAAGAGAAATGAACTTGGGACAAATTCATGGTTAGCATCGCTATTGTTAGATTTTTGGATGTATGTAACTAGCCTGTAAAGTTGACTTCATCAAGGAAAAAAACCACTCTCCTCATTATAACCCTCATTATACAGATTTCTATTAGAAATCAGCTTTTAGGTGGAATGCTCTTCCACAGAGCTGCCTGCGGGATTTGCGATCCCAGCCGATGGCCCACGCCCTGTGAGGAGATCTCTGTAGACTCTACTTCTTTCAGGGACATAAAACTTCCTTGATGTCTTTTTTTTTTTCCACTCTCATCTCTTACCAATGTGTACAATTAACATGAATTCTCTCAGCTGTCAAAAACCATCTATCCTAAAACCAAAACAAAACAGAACAAAAACCTCATCTATCTTATCAATGATAGAGATACAGTGTAACAGATGTCCCTTGGGCAAGAATTTGTTTCATGAGCCCAAAGTTAACAAGGATGCAGGGACAGAGAAGAAATATTGGAGGATGAGCTTGGGGAAGCTCCCAAAAATCCTAAACACAAGGACATCTACATGAGACGAGTGTGAGAATGTAATTATAGATCTGCCTTAAAAAAATGTGAAATCTGTCTTTAAGGAATAAATACACTCATACGAAATGGTGTCAAAGCTTTATTTTAATGTACTGATGACATGTGAACTCAAATGCCCCAGGTCTGTTAATAGAGCTAAGTTATGATACTGTTGTTAGGTGCTGTTGAATTGATTACAACTCACAGTGACCCTATGAATAACAGATCTGAACCTTGCCCTATCCTTGTCATCCTCACCATCTCTGATATATTTTAGTCTATTTTTATGGTCACTTTGTCAATCCATCCATTGGGGGTCTTCTCCGCCTTCGCTGACCTTCCATCTTCTAATCATGATGTCCTTCTCCAAGGACCAGCCTCTCCTAACAACAGACCCAGAGTATGTGAGATGGAGCTTCACCATTCTCACCTCTAAGGAGCAACCCTGTTACATTTTCTCCAAGACAAACTTGTTTGTTGTTTTAGCAGACAATAGAATATTCAGTATTAGCATAAGAAAATAGTAAGCGTGTGCACAGGAAGGTAGTATATACTATTGTTGCAACTCTACAGTATACAGTTAAGCAACTTAAATGTAGGTAACAGAAGAAATAAAATAACTGACAAATAAGAATAAAAAATTTGGAAGGGTGTGCACCAAGGATGTGTCCTATCTCCATATCTTTTCAATCTATATGCAGATTATCTAGGAGGCTGGGCTTTTATGAGAAATGTGGCATCAGGATTGGAGGAATACTCATCAACAATCTGCATTATGCACATGGCACAACCCTGCTTGATGAAACTGAGGAGGGCCTGAAGCACTTGCTGCAGAAGGTCAAAGACTGCAGCCTTCAACATGGACTGAAGCTCAACATCAAGAAAACAAAGATTCTCATCACTGGACCGATTGGAAGCATCATGCTGGATGGTGAAGAGATTGGGGATTGTTAACAGTTTCCGTTTCACTGGCTCTACAATCAACACTCTTGGTACCAGCAGCCAGGATATTAAAAGATGAATTGCACTGGGAAAGTCTGTTGTCAGAGACCTCTCCGAAGTACTGAAGAACAACGATGTCAGTCTGGAGACTAAAGTGCGCCTGATCCAGGCCATAGTCTTTACAATTACTTGCTATGCATCAGAGAGCTGGACAATGACTAGGGATAACAGAAGGTGAACTGATGCTTTTGACCTGTGGTGCTGGAGAAAAGTATTGAAAATACCATGGACTGCTAAGAGAACAAACAAGTTCATCCTGGAGAGGGTGAAGCCAGGCTGCTCCTTGGAGGCAAGGATTATGAAGCTTTGTCTGACATACTTTGGACATACTGCAAGGTAGGATCAGTTCTTGGAGAGGGACGTCATGCTTGGGAGGGTGGAGGGACAGCACAGAAGAGGAAGATCCTCGATGAGATGAACTGATTCAGTGACTGGGGTAATGGGGGGTTATCAGAGACAATAAGATTGGCACAGTATAAAGCAGGGCTTAGGACTGTTATACAGAGGATTGCTATGAGTTGCAGGCGACTCAATGGCACATAACAATAAAACAACTACTTTGGCAATATGAGTAAGCATGCAATTTGTCATATGAAATCAGTAAATCATACAGTCAACCTCACATGGAATTGTGTGGATTCTAGTATACTTACCAACTGCTACATCACTAAGTGTTAAGAGTCTGGAATGGGTGGCTAGTTAGAACTCCTATTTTATTTTAATGTATCTAATAAGCCTACAGAGTTCTAGGGGATAAGTGAAAAAAAAAAAAGAGCCTATTTTGGTAAACAGATTAAAATTCCTTCAGTATGACCAGGGTCTATGCAAACTCTCCATATTGTTAACACCTAGAAAGTTTTGGTCTAGTCGCCACTTCACATCCACCTTCTCCCACTGATTCTGCCCAGTGTCTTTGTGTCTCAGCGTTTAAAACACCCAGCAGATAGGCTTCCACTGCCAGGAGCCTGGAGGACACTGCTCTTTCCAAGAGGTAAGAATCTACTGACTGACAGGAAAATAAAATCCTCAGAGTTGTTGAATTTTTTCTAACACATGGGACCCTTCCTCTGGCTTTCTGAGGCTGAACATTTTAGCATTTTGCTCCTGCAGAAAGACTGATAGATTTGAACCACAAATGTTTCTTTTTGTTAGCAGCCTACACTACAGTACCAAGGCTCCTTCAAACCAAATCCAGTGCCCACAAGTCAATTCCAATTCACGGTGACCCTCTACTGGGCTTCTGAGGCTCTAAAGCAATTGCCATGGGGGAGGAGAGCCTATCTTTCTTTGCAGACTTGAAACACTGACCTTTTGGTTAACAGCCCAACACATAATACATATGATCTCCAAGGTCTTTACGGGCATCCCAAGCAAATGGCCATGTGATTAAGAGGAGTCTGAACTACAGGAAAGGAACAGCAAAGAAATAATGAAGAAGAATCAAGTCTTCAGGCCTTCCAACTGCCCAAAGCAATGAACTAGTGCCTGGCACCTTGGAATTTCAGAGCACAGAGAGAAGGAAATGACAGAGCACCGAGAAAAAAAATAAGCCACACAGAAAGGGAAAAGAAAACATTCCAGACACGAGAAATTAAATTTTAAACGTTCACTTCCCATTCATCCTTTCCTAGAAAGCTACTCAAAGTATATTCTCCACCAAAATGATCCCGTAAACGACGCAAGAGAAGCCCAGGAGCAGTGGTCCAGTTGACACCATCACATGAGAGCAGTGGAGAAAACACCCAGGAAGATGCTGCAGTTGGAGGAGAAACAGCTGGCAGTCAGTGCAGACTGTGCGGAGAGGGGAGAGGCCAGGCAAAGTGGGTCCTGAGAACCTGGGCTATTCTGCGAGGACTGTTAGCGTTACGTCAGAAAGTCTGTAAGGCCTAGAATGCAGAAGGTATAAAGAATTTCCACAAACTAGAAAGACAAAGTTAAACACCTCCACAGGAAATGAGATGGTCATTTAATGTACACCATGTGACCAAGCGTGATGGGAACGAGTGCTATAAAATTACAAGTATAAATGATGGATGGTAGACAAGTGCTGAGAGTGTACCCTACCAAACGGGAACTCTACTCCAAAATGCCAAAGGATGCCAAAGACTCATCCATGCTTAAGAAGGTAATCAAAATGGGACATATGCTGTAAAGTCGTTATTAAACAAACAGAATGAGGCGGCACTCCATGGATGAAAACCATCATTCGAGTTCTAAGTGAGAGAAGACGCAGATTGCACCCAGCACTTCTGCTGTGGGTGCTGGGTCCAATGACAATGTCCATCTTCTCCATTCCCTTACATGTTCCTCCACACTCTCAGCACACAATACAGCTTCTGAAGAAAAACCAACAAGAGGCTTAACCGAATGAAGCTTATTAATGATTAAAAGAATGTATTCATTCCACAAACCAATAGGAGTCTGAATTTGTGTAAAACAGAAAGCAGTCAGAGAAGGACAAGAAAAAGATTTTCCACTAAAATGACTGACAGAAAAGTAGGAAGACTGCACCTTGTCAGAAAGGAAAACTTCGGAAGCTCAAAAATTATGGCAGCCTCATTGAGTTCTGGCTCGGACAGCTCTCACCTCATTTGTGCAGTAAGTTCATTACTGTAAATCTTCCTAAATGGTTAAACAATATGAGGAAAGGGACAGTGGCTCTTCAGTCTACCCTGGGGTCCAGTGCTATCAATTTTATCACTCATTTAACAAATATCTATGGAGTTTTCAAAAAATCACTAATATATAGAGGAACAGAATTTTTTTTTAAAGGACAAGATGTGGGAGTGTAAATTTTCAAAGTATCCAGCTATGTGAAAAAAGTTCAACAGTACTAGTAATTAAAGAAATTGAAGTAAAAATAATGACACTCTTTTTGCTAGAAAAAAAAATCAAGTTTTAAAGTAACTAGCACTCAAAGCTGCAAAGGGTCATTTTGACATAGACCCTCTTATAAATCAAATGCAGGAGTATATGAGGATATAAAGATGCATAAATTATACAGAGTTTCTGAAAAGCAATATGGCAATGTCTGTTGAGCCTTCAAAATAGAAATAATCTTTCATAGTAAAGTTCCAGTTCTAAGACAATAGCAAAAAAAAAAAAATTTGAGGCAAGATACACTTATATTAATTATAAATTAATGAAATATTGAAGAAAAAAAATGGAATCAAGAGGACAATGGCAAAATACATAGATTTTAGGGCTCCTACCAGCTCTGTGGCTTAGTAGTAGGGAGTTGCACTACCAACCCCAAGGCAAATGGTTCGAATCCACCAGCTGCTCTGAGGAGAAAGATAGGCGATTTACAGCCTCTGAAAACCGATTAGAGAGTCAACTATGAGTTCCCACTCAATGGTACATAATAAATAGAGTCTGGTGAGCAGGGGTGGGGGGGTTTTGTGGTGGGTGTGTGAAGCAATCAGGAAAGATTCAGTAGGGAATTCAAAACATGGGGTAATACTCAGTGACCAAATGTTGAATGATTCTGAACCATCCTCACAATTTTCTTTAGTTTATACTTTTTTAAAGTAAAAAAAAATTTATAATCTTAAAAAAAAAAAAAGATATAAACATTATCATAGTCTTCAAGGTGTTCTGATAGCACAGTTGTTATTCGGTGCTGTTGAGCCAAGTATGGCCCATAAAGACTCTATAAGCAATGGATCTTAATCCTGTCCCATCCTGTGCCTTCCTCACGATTTCTGACACGGTAGAGCACATTGTCACAACCAGACAGTCACTATGTCAATTGATCTGGCTGAAGCTCTTCCTTTCTTTTGCTGACTCTACCTTGCAAGCATAATGTCTCTCTCCGAGGAATACCTTTTCCTAGCAACCTGCCTGAAATATGTGAGATGAAGCTTATTCTCTTTGCCACCAAGGACCATTCTGGCTGCATTTTCTCAAAGAAAAAGTTCTTTAGGTAGCTCAACTGATTAGTATTCTTCTCCAATACCACAGCTCAAAGACATCAATTCTTCTTCTGTCATCCTTATTCATTATCCAGCTCTCAGATGCATAGCAAATGTTTTATAAGACCATGGTCTTAATCAAGTGCACCTTAATCTACATACTGACGTCATTGCTCCTTAATAATTTGGAGAGGTCCCTGACTTTCCTAGTGCAATACGTCTTCTGATTTCCAGTATAGTGGTTAAGACTTTTCAACTGTTAACCAAAATGTTGGGCGTACAAACTCATCATCTGCCCTGAATGAGAAAGATTAGGTAATCTACTTTCATAAAGAATTTTTTTTTCTTGGAAGCTCTATAGTTTCCCGAGGGTAAATAAAAATTGATTCAATGGCAAAAAAAAAAACAAAACAAAACATGGGGTAATAGTAGCCTGGATCAATGGTGATTAATTTTATGAAACATAATGCACATCAGTGATTGTTTGAAACACATGTGAATATAGGACTGTGTGAAATGATACACAATGTATAAGAATTTTGTATGAAAGCCAATATAAATTAAACTGAAAAGAAAAGTAGATGGCATGTAACAACAACACAACCACCTCCAGTTATAAAGATATTAAATAGTAAGTTTTTTTTAAAAAGCTGCTGATACATAGATGATCTAAATAATATGAAATAAAAATAGAATGCAGAACTGTATAATAAGAAGTATGATCTCAGTTCTGTTACATGTGTTGAATACAACATATACATGGACCACAACTGTTACAGCAGGAGAGAATGCAAATATCATTGACATTGAAAGAGGGAATCCTAGTCGCTATAGTTCTTATCAAGGTTTGTTAAATTTTCTCTGCTTTAAATACTTCATAAAGAGTCATAATAACTATATTTACACTTACCAGATCAATATTTTGCATTATATCCTGAAACGAAGGGTGAGTTCGAAATTGTTCGAAGAGGTCTCGTTTGTAAAGCAGTGCATACACCAAGTTCGGGTTGTGGTGAAGAGAATTTGTCAGGCAGGAATTGATAATCTCCAGCATCATTCGAATCACTTCTTCGATGACATTCAGGTCTTGTGCCTTAGAAAGAAAACAAATGTTCCACATAAAGTCGATTATTTTCTCCTTGAAAGAGAATTCCCACAAGTGTATTTCTTTTAAAATTAGAACAGTATTGGAAAGATCACACCGAGGAGCCAAATCTCTACAAGACTTTTCTCCACAAGAATCTTTAGTATTAGGTATATTGGTTACTACACGATGAGAGTTAAAAACTCTTCTGAGCTTGGTCTAGTGATAATAAGGAATTTCAAATAATAAATTACAGACTCAACAACTTAAAGAGAAATTTGGTACTAACGCGCTCCTTATTCATAAGGTCATTATTTTCAGTCTTGTCACTGTACTGCTTTAACCATCTAACTTCCTCAACAGAAGGTGGTGGTAGGGTCTTACTTATCCCAAGAAAAGTGTCTAATTCAGAATATTACCTTATCTCTAAACTGTCATTTCAAGAACTATATTTACAGATAAGATGCCTTTGGTTTTGTCTGTTTCCTCAGATTAACAGTCTTTGAAAAGCTGAACATCAAATATGATTAAACAGCAAACAACAAATGCTGGCAAGGCTGTGGAGAAATTGGGACCCTTATCCACTGTTGGTGGGAGAGTAAAATGGTACAACCACTATGGAAGGCAGTATGGCGCTTTCTCAAAAAGTTGTAAATAGAAATACCATTTGACCCAGCAATTCCTCTACTGGGAATATACCCTAACAAAACCAGAACTGCCACTCAAGCAGATATATGCACACCCAAGCTTACTGCGGCTTTGTTCACAAAAGCAAAGAGATAGAAACAATCAAGTGCCCATCAACAAACGAATGGATAGAGAAGCTGTGGTATAGTCACACAATGGAATACTATGCAGCATTGAAAAAAACAAGAAACTCTTGAAATATTATACAAAATGGGTGACTCTCGAGGACAATATGCTGAGTGAACTATCTCAGCCACAAAAGGACAAATACTGCATAATGCCACTGTTATAAAACGGGACTCACGTCAGGGTTTGAGGGGAAATGAAGAAAAGAGGAGATAAATAATGTACACGGCATTGAAACAGATGAGGGAGAGAACGGCTTAAATGGAATATATGATTAGGTATTATTTGCATGACAAGAGTCCAGAATAAGAGCTGCACAGTAAGATGGACTGGGGAAGGGAGTTGTATAACAATGAAATAATTTTTTTCCCCCAAAGAGAAAAGTGAACTGGAGAGGATGGGCAGGGAGGAAAATGTGCAACAATGAATGAATGGAAATCCATGTTCTCTATAAACTTTCATTAGAATCTCAATTTAAAAAAAGATTGTATTACATATTGGAAAAAAATATGATTGAGCAGCAAAGTCAAAGTTGGTAATCAAGGATTTTCTTAGAAAAAAGGAAAATGAAAAGAGTGAAGATATGGGCAAATGCAATGGACTTACTTTCTCCTCTTGAGGTTCCTAAATGATGTGTGACAGGTAGGCAAAAATTCCTCAAAATGTAAAGGAATGATCCAAAATAATTATACACAGGGGAGGCTAAAGAGAGTTAAAGGAAAGTAAGGTTTCTATACCTCCTGCGTGCCAGCAAAATGTCAAAACCAGTAGACTGTGATAAATTATGTACATATAATACTTTGAATGACTAGTAAAAATCTATTAAAAGAGGTAAGCTTCAAAATACTATATAGCAATATGAAGATGGAAGTCTGAAAATGCTCTTGTGACCACAGAATGGCAATGGGTAAGTGAAAAACAAGGGACAAACAGAAAAGAAATAATCTCACACAAAACAAAATCTAAACACAGCTTACAACTTTCACAAGAATGAATTAGAAACGGATCACAGATTTAATATTAGATTTACGTAAAGCTATTTAACTTGAGGATGTGAAAACATCTGGGTGATTTTTCGTAATAACCTATATAGTTTTAGTGATGGCAGTGTGGTGTGGTGGCTCAATGATAAGGACTTGCGCTGCCAACCGAAAGGCATGCAGTTTCAATCCACTAGCTGCTCAAAGGGAAAGAGGCACAATCTTCTCCCTCAGGGTTCACAGCTTCTGCAAACCTGCTGGCGGGTCAGCTATGAGTCAGTTCTGATTGGAAGGTACAGAAATACAACTACTCCAAGACAGCTCTTGGAATCCACGAACTGCTTCATGGGAGAGAGATTGACAGTCTCTTGTCATAAAGATGAATAAACTCAGAAACTCAATGCTGGGTTACAATGGGTGGGATTAACTTCATGGTGATGTTTTTGTTTGTTATACACACCCCCACACATAGAGGAACTGAGTATTGTGCTGTTGTTGAGAATACGCACAGCAAAATTTACATCAATTCATTTCTACATGTACAATTCAATGACGTTCATTATCTTCTTCGGACTGTGCGACCATTCTACCCTCCTTTTCTGAATGACTCCTCCCACATGCACAAAAACCAGGGCTTCCTAAGGTCCCATGTTCAGTCACGGTAGCCAGGCACTGTCAGTTTTTGTGGTCTCATGGAAGAGAAGGCACATTCTTTATCTTCCCATTCCTGACTCTCCTTTTTTCTCTGTTCTTCCAGGTGAACAGAGATTGACTGCTGTGACTTGGATGGCTGCTTGTAAGCTTTTAAGATTTCAGGAAATATGCAATAAACTTGGAGGCAGAACGGAAGCACTCAATCCATTATCAGGCTAATTAATGGGGATAAAATTTGAAGTCTAAGACTTCCAACTCTGGAACACCAAGAAATGTTTGGTTATGTATAAGTAGCAGTAACATTTTAAAATGCAGGTGTTATTACAAATATTTATATATTATTACAAAAAGGAATGCTTTCCAAATTTCAGGTAAACAGAAGTATAAAATTCAACCAAAAAATTCAATTAATTCCAGAATATGGCTTCTTTTGATTATAAAACTGATTCTGAAGAGCTGACTTAAATGTGATAAGTTAATGTCTGGTAACAAAACATACTCCTAGAAGATAAACCATGTCAAAATTACTGTGTACTGTGTCAAAATTAGCATTGTCAGCAAGAAAATTAGATGGGTCATTGACAGAAGAACAAGATACATGTAAAGAACTGAGTTTTTTTAATTGATGGGGTTTTGGTTTTTTTTTAATAGGGTGGGTTTTTTTTTAAGTCCATACAGCTTCCATTAAGTGGAACTGAAGCCAGATAAAAAAACTCCTTAAAAAAAAAGAACATACATATTTGTCTCATTGCAGAAAATTTCCAATGTAAAAACAAGAACCCTGAGAAAAAGTTTTCTATTTTCAGATATTTCTGATAGTTTGTACATGCTAGTAATGAAAACCCAACAAATTCTATGCTAAGTAGTAATTTAATATAAAATAGACAAGTTGGCAGTTGTGGGAATATTTCACCTTGTTAATAGTATTCATAGTTGCCTCTCATTATATAAACTTCCTTTTCCTTTTAAGGGGGAATTTATACAGTTCAACAGTTTCAAATAATTTATTTTTAGTTTCCTTAAGAGAAGCATATGTATCTTGTTTGTATTAGTTTTGGGGGGATTCCAAGAGAGTTGTCTGAATTTCCTGCACTTTCAGCAGAAAATAAAACCTTCAACAGAATTAATGGGACTGTGCCAAAGGTGAGGGATGGGGGGAGGAAATGCACAGGGAAGCCACGTCTTAAAGTTAATGTGCAAATGGCCTTCAAAGTCAGTCATTTGGTGACAGACCCTTGCTATCTTTATGTTGATGATTCACTGACTCACAAGTGAAATCAGCTGACGCACAGACCACAACATCAAGCTTCTGATGGAAAGACCTGGCTCTTGGATGCATGAAAATCACACTGAATGGGAGAAATCTTATGAGCAAAGGGGACGATCTTAGTGAGATAGGACCAGGGGACAGTGGTGAGGAGAGGGCAGAGCTATGTCACCTTCACAACGAGGAAGATTGGGCATCAGGCAGGAGACTGGAGGGAGCCTTCCTCCGAAGTGCCTTTGAGCTGACTTACAGCAAGCTCTACACACCACAAGAGATGGAAGCTGCCCAGCCCTGAGCCATCCCCACCGTCCCCCACTGTGTCCAAGCCCACAGCTGCAGCCACTGTCAACCTGTCTCACTGTGGGCTTGCTTCTTCTTCTCTGACCTTTTACTTTCCCCAACATGACGCTCTTTTCTAGGGATGGTGCCTCTGGATAAGATGCCCAAAGTATGTGAGAAGGAGTCTCACCCTCGTCTCTATCTCCCTTCTTCCAACACAGATTCAATGGTTCTTTTGGCAGTCCACAGTAATCACTACTTTTTGCCAGCACCATGACCCAAAGGCATCAATTCTTGCTTTCCTTATTCACTGTCCAACTTTCATATACATATGTAGGAACTGAAAATACTTGTAGGAAGTGACCAGATGCTGTGGACAGGCTTCATGTCAGAAGTTAGAAGAGGACAGACACTCAGACATGCAATCCAGCAATTTTCCCCAGGATCAATTTATAAAAGAACTGAAAATTTTAAAACACAAATGTTTTCCTTTCTGCAAATCAAACACCAGGCATTTGTTGTAAGGAAATCATTAGGACTGTGCCCAAGACCTTACATTCATGCAGATGATTATGAAACATAACAAATTCTCACCATCTCTCAATGATTTTTCTACTACTATCATAACGAACAGTAACACATTTGGCTGAAACAACACATTTTTCTATCTGAGAGTCCAGCAGGTCAGAAGTTCCAGTGGGTTTGGCTCATTCCTCTGCTCTGAGTCTCAGGAAGCCATACTTTGGAACCAGGAGGGCGGGGCCCTAAATGGAGGTCCTGGAGAAGAGTCGACTTGCACGTGCGTTCAGGTCGCTGGCTGACTTTGGTTCCTTGTGACTGTGGGGCTGAACTTCCGGTTTGCTGGCTGTCCACTTAAGAGTCTCCACTACCTCATCCAGGTCACATGTGCTCCCCATATCCTTGGCACCTCCATCTTCAGACAAGCAACAGCACAGTGGGTCCCCTCGGGCTTCTAATCGCTGACCTCCCTTTCTGGCACATCTCTTCTGCTTCAGCCAGAGAAGGTTCTGCTTCTGGGGCACATGTACTTAGAATCTGCATAAATGACGTAAATCTCCCAATTGTAAAGTCTGCAATCATAAGTGGAGTCCCCAGGTGGTGTTAACGAAAAGGCTGGTGGTTCAAGTCTACACAGAAGAAATGTCTGATGATCTACTGAAGAAGTCAGTGACTGAAAACCCTGTGGAGTTCAGTTCTACTCTGACACACAGGTGGTTACCACGAGCGAAGATCAATTTGACAACTGGGTTTTTAAAACCTGAATTACATCAATCAAGTCCCTCCTGCCATGGATATTTTTTATGGGTCATATTCTGACTAGTACAAGCTTAAACGTCCAATAGTCAGTGACTAGTTAAATAAATTACAGTACATTCGGAAAACGCCATATAGCTGTATTTATCATATGCTCACTTCAACAGCACATATACTAAAACGATACATATTGTTGTTCTTGTGTACTGTGGAGTCAGAACCGACCCAGAGCTGACCCTCTGCAGGTATTCAGAGGCAGTTAATTGTCCATCCTTCTCCCATATAGCAGCTGGTGACCTTGAACCACGTGCTTTTGGGATTGCAGCGCAGCTTCTTGCCACTTGGCCACCAGAGCTCTACTGCTGTTGCTGTTGTTGTTGTTATGTGCCGTCGAGTCGCCTGCGACTCATAGCGACCCTATGTACAACAGCCCTAAACTCCGCTCTGACACTCCCATCCCAATTACCCCAGTCACTGAATCAATCCACCTCATAGAGGGCCTTCCTCTCCTGCGCCGTCCCTCCACCCTCCCAAGCATGATGTCCCTCTCCAAGGACCGGTCTCTCCTCACTACATGTCCAAAGTAAGTTAGACGGAGCATAGACAATTTAAAAACAATTTTAGGTAAATTTTAATGTTAGAATCATCATGATGAACATTTGGGCATCAAGTTAGTTTTTTAAAAATATATTTTTCAAAATTTATGTAATAAAACAGAATCACTCCAGAGGCCTCCCAGGCAGAAACAAAACAACAAATAAACCAAAAAACAAATTAAAAAAAAACCCCACCCAAACCCAAGCAAATAAAACTCCAGATTTCAAACTGCATTCAGTAAAATTTCAGGTATATGTAAGGATGTTTCCATCAAAACAAGTAAGCTTTTGCATGAGGTTTATGGAGAGACTAGGCCTCAAATAGTATCATATGTTATTTCATGTTATTTTCCAAACAACAAGCAAATTAATAGAAAAAAAAGTGGTTTAAGATAATCTTACTGAGTTGTCAATGGAAAAAATGAGTACAATCTTATGCGTGAGGCACAATTACCTTGAAGAGTTTGATCTGCAATTATTAACATATAACAAATACTGTCTCTATTTACTTAGGTTCATTGAGAATAAACAAATCCCCTAACAGAATTCTCAGGCAATTGAAATAAACAGAAATGAATAGAAAATAACCACAGCTGACAATGATTTAAACAGTAACATAGGGCTGCGGGCACTGAGGACAGGCACAAGGTGCCAAAATCTTGTCTAATCTCAAAAGATTCAGTTTATTCTCAAAAACTACAGTTACTGCTATACTTGGGAATAATATTCCAGCTACTAAGAGAAATTCTAAATCTCAATGAATACACCAAAAGTTACAGAAATAGATTAGAATCAGGAGCAATTAATTGGAATATAAAAGACGCTCCGCCAGGTGGCCAAGGCTGCAGCAGCTCTGGAGGCCAAATCAGGTAAGCAGGAGGTTCCTCGGAGCAAGAAGTCTGCAGGAGGGAAGACAGCTGGCGATGTGAAGCTCAAGAAGCCTCCGGTGGGAGAGAGGGCTGCAGCCACTGTGAAACTGGCATCGGAGAAGCAGGAAGCCAGCAGGAAAAAAACGTCTACTGCCACGGAAGACAAGAAGTTTGCTGCATAAACTCTTAAATTTGTGTCCTCCATTGAGACAGCATGAAGACCTACTCAAAAGTCAGTAACAAGTAAAAAGCAAAACAAGAACCATAAAACCTCTCCAAGTTTTGGTGTGGTTTTTTGATTGGGGTTGGGGTTGTTTGTTCCTTTTTTTTTAAAAAAAAACACACAACAAACAAACCCTAACTGACTAGATTTTAGTAGAGAAAATACTGCAGCAGAGTAGTTAATGGCTCAGCTCTGTGGTCAAACTGATTTGCCTTTGAATCCTTTTCTGCTATTTACTGATTATGTGACCTTGGGCAAGGGTCCTAACCTTTATTTTTCAACACTGTTTATGTTTCATCACAGTTACAGTCCAATGGAAATGAGGTAATAAATGTGTAAAATATCTACCCCAGGGCCTAAAACACAGTAGCAGCTCAAGTAGTAATTAAGTTGCTCTTTATCCTAAAAGCAATGAAAGTTTCCTGCCACAGATACAACGTAACAATATTGGGCACTAAGACAACAAACTCACTCCAACAACTTTTTCTACTATGCCTACTAATACAAAAGTACTTCCCCCGATTTTGAAATAGAGTATTTTAAATGTTCTTGTGCATTACAATGAAACATTCTGGACTGTGAATCTTAGCTCTTTAACAAGACATTACTGTTCCTCTAAATGGCTAATATCCTTAAAAAATATACCTAAAAATATTTCAAATCAAATGCTTAAACAGATGAGACCTCAGATTAAGGATGACTTGATTTGAGACTCTTCACATTAGAAACATATCCTAGAACAGTGACTGAAAGCTTTATTTCTTTATGGTCGCCACTGGAGAAAGGAGAGATGGTCAACGACTTCATATTACTTGGATCCACTATCAATACACTTGGTACCTTTCCAAATTATTGAGGAGTAAGGACATTAGTTTGAGGACAAAGGTGGGCTTGATGAGGGCCAGGTCTTTTCAGTCACTTGCTGTGCATCTGAGAGCTAGACAATGACTAAGGATGACGGAAGAAGAATTGAATGGTGGTGGTAGAGAAGAGTGCTGAAGATCCCCTGGATTGCCCCGGTGCTCCTTGCTGGCAAAGATCATGGAGCTTCATCTCATTTTGGGCATGTTGCTAAGAGAGGTTATCATTCGACGGAGAGCAACATCATGTTTGGAAAGGTGGAAGGGCAACGAGACAGAGGAAGACTCTCAATCAGGCAAGTTGACAAGGTATAACAGCGGCAATAGGCTTGCGTGTGTCAGAGACGGGGAGGACGGCATAAGACAGTGTTCAGGCTGGTTGCTCATCAGGTCACTATGAGTTATAAAACTCATAGACCACTTAACAAGGGTGACGACTAAGTGGTAAGAAGCTGCACTGCAATCCTGAAGGCATGTGGTTCAAATCCACCAGCTGCTCTGTGGGAGAAAGGCAGGCAGTTTCCTCAGCTCTGGGTTGGTGAAGTATCACTCACTCACTAGCAGCTGACCCTCCGGTGGGTTTCTGAGAGGCTGTAAACTGTAGGGGAGGAGATTGTCAGCTTTCTCTGAAGGAGCTGCAGGTAGAATTGAACTGTAAGAGGCACCACCTTTGAGGTAGCAGCGTAATTTCCTACAGGCTATGCAACCAGTGCCCCTCTGACCTATCAAGGACACTCCAAAAGCTACACACAATCTGGCTTTAGACTTCTCATCTGTGCCTGCTCTTAGGTGCTATCGTCAACTCTAACTTAGAACAACCCTATAGGCGAGCTCTGGTGGCCTAGTGGTAGGAAACTGCACTGCAATCCCAGAGGTGTGTGGTTCAAATCCACCAGATGCTCTGCTGAAGAAGGAGGGACAATCTCCTCCTGTACCAGTCAGATCCAATTTGACGGTACACACATAAAAAGAATAAAAAAAAAAAAAAAAAAAAGAACAACCCTATAGTGCACAAGAATGAACAAAAACTGCCAGGTCCTGTGCCGTCTCTGCAGCGCTCAAGTCCCCGGCTGCACCGATCCCCTGTATCAGGCCATCTCATTGAAGGTCTCTTTTCCCCCCTGACTTTCTTACTTTACCAAGAATTGTATTTTCTCCAAGGATTGGCTCCATCCAGGTAACATAACCAAAGTACAGGAGATAAAGTCCCACCGTCTTCACCGCTAGGAGCATTCTGGTTACACTTCCTCCAAGCCATTGGTTTTTGTTCATCTGGCAGTCCATGGTACAGACAAGATTCTTTGCCAACACGACATAATTCAAAAGCACCAATTCTTCCCCAAAGCCTGAGATGCCATCAAGTTGGCCCCAACTCAGTGACCCTCAGTTGGGTTTCTGAGGATGTAAATCTTTTTCCAGTGAAGTGGGTGGTGGATTTGAACCACCAATCTTTTGGTTAGTAGTTGGACACAATATGCACTATGCCATCAAGGCCCCTTAGTTCTAAAGAACTTCTTGTTCATTGTCCAACTTTCATACACAGGTAAGGGTAATACTTTAAAAGGTGTCCCTGGCAGATTTATCTAATGTAATCATTGCTTGATTTCTTGAATGCTGCTTCATAAGTACTTCATATAGTTACAGGTAAGTTGGAATCTGTGACGACTTCTGTCTTTGTTTATCATGCTGCTGCTCAAAAGTCTAGGTAGGATGATCTGTGTTTATACTGAAATGTAATCCATACTGAAGACTTTAGTCTTTAAACATCAGTAAGTGCTTTAAGGTCACCATATCCTGCTAACAAGGCTGAGTCATTCCTGTACTGTAGGCTGTTAATGAATCTTCCTCCAATACTGATGCTGTGTTCTTGTTCAGAGAGTACAGCTTCTCAAGTGAAGCTCAGCATACAGCCTGAAGTGGCGGGGTGAGAGGACAAGGCCCTGATATTTACCCTTCCTGATCCTAAACGATGCAGTACCCCCCTGTTCTGTTTGAGTGACTGCTTCTTGATCGAAGTACAGGTTCGGCATGAGAACAATTACGTGTTCTGGAATTCTCGTCTTTGCAGTGTTATCCATAGTTTGCTGTGATCCACATGGCTGAAAGCCACAGCCTGGTCAATAAAACACAAGTAAATGTCTTTCTGGTAATCTCTGCTAGCAGCCAAGATCCATCCAACACCAGCAACAACAGACCTTGTTCTGCATCCTCTTCCGGATCTGGCTTGCATTTCTGGCAGTCCCCTTTCAATGTACCACCACAATCATTTTTTTAATTATCTCTGGCAAGATTTTATTTGCAAGTGATGCTGATGATATTTTCCTACAATGTATAACAAGCTTGTGATTTTATGGTTGGAAAATATAAACTTCTGATTTAATGTAATACAATTTTTAGAAAATGAACTTAACATGTGTAACATTTGTAGAAGTTTAACTTAAAATGTTAGAGTCCCACTGCAATCCCAGAGGTACGTGGTTCAAATCCACCAGATGCTCTGCTGGAGAAGGAGGGACAATCTCCTCTAGTACCAGTCAGATCTGATTTGACGGTACAC
>NW_006399853.1:2889601-2948024 GCF_000299155.1 Elephantulus edwardii
AAAAAAAAAAGTTAAGAGTCCACAATCAAGACTCTTGGAAGCAGCAGCCAGGAAATCAAAAGACGAACTGCTGTCAGGAATCTCTCCAGAGTACTAAAGAGCAACAGTGTCAGACCTTAGTGTGACTGTTCCAGTTCATGGTCTTTGTAATTAATTTGCTATGCATCAGAAAGCTGGACAATGACTAAAAATGACAGAAGAAGAATAGATGCCTTTGGGTTGTGAATGCTGGAGAAGAGTAATGAACCTACCATGGACTGCTAAAAGAACAAACAGGTTGATCCAGGAGAGGGTGAAACCAGGCTGCTCCTTGGAGGCAAGGATTCTGAAGCTCCATTTCACTTATTTTGGGCATGTCACCAGGAGGGAGAAGTCCTCGGAGAGGGACATTATTTTTGGAAGGGTAGAGGGACAGCACAAGAGAGGAAGACCCTGGATGAGACAGGTTAATGGAGACAGGTGTGCTGGAGACAGTGAAATGGGCTCATGACAGAGCAGTGTTCAGAGCTGCTGTATACAGGGTTGCTATGTGTTGCAGGTGACTTGATGGCACATAACAACAACTTAAAATGGTTCCATTTAAATGATATTCTAGCAATAATTATAGATTTGGGCTTCTCTGTCAATTTGCTTTATGGTGTCAATTTCTTTGGAAGAGAGAAATATTTTAACTTTTTGTTTTTAAATGTTTTACTGTGATTGGATGAGTTTACAGAGCAAGAGTTTCCCATTCAACACTTTATACACACTTTGTTTCTTGACAGTAGCAATCCCTTCTGTGTCACAGCACTCCTTCCACACAGTTCCTGTTTCCTTTTTCCACCTTCGCCAGCCCCTCTTGCCCTCTGATTTGGGACAGATACTGCTCTCTTGGCCTCACGTGGTTGACCATTCCGAGGTCTGAGGTCCACTCAGTGCTCCTGTTCACTTGCTAGGCCTGTCCATTGTTTGGGTGACTCTTAGTAGGAGTAGGCTGACATTTTCTAGCAGCTTTTAAAAACAACTAGCAACATGTAGAAGATCATACATGCTGACAGCTGTTTCACGGGAAGAATGAAACGCCCTAATTAGAGTGAAGGTAATCCTTCTTTTATAAGCCAACAGGAATGTGACTCCCCCACCCTTACTTTTACTGCACTTCTTGTGCGTCTTGGACTTTGACTCACAGCAACCCTGTAACTGTATAAATGGCTCCATCCGTTTTCTTAGTCCGTAACCTTTATGTAATCAGACTGCCGGGTCTTTTGCTGCCCAGAATGGCTGTTGGGTTTGAACGACCGACTGGCTAGTCAGCAGCCTAGCGCTTAACGTGTCACCAGGGGTCTTAGTCTACTTGTAATCATGTGGCAACAAGGAAGAGATTTTTGTCATGAGGTAGATATTAAATGCAAAGGCAAAAGGTATGTTAAGTATTAGTACTATCAAGTACAACAAAGTGAAAAATCACCTGGTAGCATTTCTCAAAGAACAAGTACTTGACAAGGAAGATAAAGCTCTTTTTTTAAAAAAAACAAAAACAAAACCATGTATGACCTCTGCAAGCAGTACTAATGTGTGTGCAGTATTTCTATCACCAGCTGAAGCTGCCACACCACGCAGTCCACTGTCTGTGAAGATAAACACCTCCCTGGTCCTACCTACCTGAGGATAAGGTCAGAAGACAGACTGAGGTAAGGCTTTCTTAGCTCCATCCCGGCTGGGAGTTCCAAGATCTAGATGCAACTGTGCAAATGCTGGCTGAGCCTGAGCAATGCTCTGGGTTGACACTACCCTTTCTGTTAAGAACAACTGCTAATGCTCGCCCACCCTGTATCACACGGTGACTAGCAATGGGCTTGCACACAGTGGTCAGGGCGGACGACGCAGGACAGGGCAAGGCTTTGATCTGCGGTGCGTCCAGGTGCTGAGTCAGGGATGACTTGCAAGCACTTAACAACGACAGTGTCTTTTAGAATCTGTGAGGACTGACTGAGGTAAAAATGGCGTGTTAATGAGAATTACAGAAATATTAACCAACTGTGCAGACTAAAAATGCTTTTTTTGCCCTTAACTCTAGGTGTCCTGGCAGTCACTAATTTTGTTCTAATATGAGGAAGAGTGACAAGACTAGAAAATTTAGCATCCGATAAAAAAAGCATCAACTGGATGATGATTCTCTTTGGTCAGCTGTCCTGCTGTTGTCAGGTGACATCGAGTCAACAACTCCTCATAGTGACCCTATAAATAACAGACTGAAACCTTGTCCTGCTCTCTGTGTTACCATCGCAGTTTCTGTCCACCTTGTTCAAGTTCACTGTTGCCGTCACTGTGCCAATTCATCTTGTTGAAGGTTGTCCTCTCTGACTCTCTACTTTTCCCAGGAACAGGCCCCTCCTGACAATAAGCCCTAAGTACGTAACACAAAGTTTCACCATCCTTGCCTCTAAGGAGCGCTTGGGTGCACGTCCTACAAGATGCCTGTATTTGCTCTTTCCTAAATTCATGGAGTCCTCAATATCCAATTCTGAATACAGCTGCCCTGTATGTCTGTAAATAAGAGGCAAGCAGTTTCACTTTTTCTCTAAAGGGACACTTGGATTTCCCTAATGTCCATGGTCAGAGACATCATCGTCAGATACAAACAGGTTCACATGAGATCAACTGTATCCATGGCATTGCATGAGTGTTTAACACACACACAGGGAGTCCCTCTCAGAGAATGTTTGCAAATCCTCCCTCCATGTCTATTGTTATAATCTCATTTGGGAATGGTGGTCTTTCTTAGGTTTTGAGTCAATCTTTCTTAAGATGTAAAGAGATTAAACAATCAAGACAACTATGAGATATCATCTCACCCCAGTCAGAATTGCAAAATTTAACAGAACAGCAAGCAACAAATGCTGGCGAGGTTGTGGAGAAACTGGAACCCTTATTCACTGTTGGTGGGAGTGTAAAATGGTGCAACCACTGTGGAAGGCTGTATGGCGCTTTCTCAAAAAGTTGCAAATAGAAATATCATTTGACCCAGCAATTCCACTACTGGGAATATACCACAAAGAGACTATCACTACCACTCAAACAGATATATGCACACCCATGTTTATGGCAGCTTTGTTCACAATAGCAAGGAGTTGGAAACGACCTAAGTGCCCATCAACAAACGAATGGATAGAGAAGCTGTGGTATATTCACACAATGGAATACTATGCTGCATTGAAAAACAAGGAACTCATGCAATATTATTCAAAATGGGTGACCCTGGAGGACATTATGCTGAGTGAAGTATCTTAGTCACAAAAGGACAAATACTGCACGGTGCCACTGTTGTAAAACAGGACTGACCTCGAGGTTGGGGGGGAGACTGAGAAGGATGGGTTCAATAATGTATACTGCATTGAAACAGAGGAGGGAGAAAACTGTTCAAGAGGGAAAATTATTGGGTATTTTTTGTCATGACAGAAGTCCAGAGCGAAGGTTGTATAGTTGAATGGACCTGGGGGGAGGGACTGTAAAACAATGAAAGAATTTTACTTTTTCAAAAGGGTAGTGTACTACGGGGGAGGGTTGAGAGGAGAGAAAAGTGCAACAATGAATGAATGCAAATTAAAAAAAAAAAGCACATTTAATATCATAATGCAATGTCTATTACTACTCATAAAATGGCTCAAACAAAAAAATAAAAATGTTAATGAGCCAAAAAAAAAAAAAGAGAGAGATTAAACAAGTGGAAGCAGCAGAGACGTAGTTAAGGTCAATACCAATCCACCTGGAGTCAACTTGGAAAACAGTAAGCAGAAGCAGAAAACACACGGACTTTCCCCCAGAGCTGGGACTCTGAATTCTCTCTAAATAGTGATAAACAACTTGTTAAAGGTTCTGAAAGCATCACAGTGGTACAGGGGTTAAAGTGCCCACTTGCTAACCAGAAGGTCTGCAGTTCAAACCCACCAGTCACTCTATGGCAGGAAGCTGTGGCCATCAGCTTCTTTTTAAGATTACAGCCTTGAAAACTCCACAGAGCAGTTCTACTCTGTTCTGTGGGGTTGCTGTGAGATGGGGTCGGCATGACGGCAGTGGGAACTGCTTTTTTTGTTTGTTTGTCCAAAGCCATTCTCTTAAGTATTTCTGGTATAGCAGCACAAGATATGGTATTTTTATACAAATAACATTTGCATTGCATGGCTTTTGCAAACCACACAATCACTTACATAGTTTCCTGTGCTTTTTCCTATGTTTGTTACTCCCATGGGCATGTTATTTACCCCAAAACACAGTAACTAAGACAGGATGCAGCAAGAGGCCTTTTATAATAGACGCATTCACTTCACTTTGGCAAGGACTTAAATGTACACAGCAGCCACTCTGGCAAAATCTCTGTCACAATGCACTAAAAGAGGCCAGTGATCAGTTAAAACTTTCCTGAAAATCAATTGGCTTTCTCAAAAGATCACACAGGGAGTTGGGTGAAAGAACACTTATAAATGGGAATAATCAATTTAAGTAATCAAACTGCCTCCTAAAAATGTGTCTGCAAGGAAATTTTTTTTTAAAGAAGCTGTTTTTCTCATTGTATGTGCTTGATTTATATTTAAGAAACATGTTGTGACATTATCTGAACTAATTTACAGGTTGTTATCCAATCGTCAGTGCAAACTCTACTCCTCTGGTGTGACAACAAGCCAAAGAAAAGAATGATTATATCCTTCTTAATAACTTCAACTTTCTGTCAATTGAAATTTGGGTAAAATGGATGAGGAATCAGACATGTGGAGCAAAAAGAATAGGAAAACTGAAAAGCAGAGAATTAAAGGCACAGAGAGGGAAATTAGAAATGCATTAACTGCACATACAAAAGACCCCCATTACAAAATGCCTTTTACAAAGACTTCAAACCAGCACCTATCTGAGTACACTGTGCACCTCCTAAGAGCTTTGCTAACAACAGATATCAAACACCTGCCCTGTATTCTGTGCTTCACCCCAGTGTCATTTACTAGCCAAGGTAGGCTTGGTTCAGTGCAATCGAAGGGAGTTCTATTAACTCCTTCAGGTTAGTAAACTGACTGTACTAGTTAATTCTCTCAAAAGCTACCAGTCAACACAATATTCTAAGAGGAAACGCATTCATTTAACCAACATCAAGGGACTGACTTTACCCCTGTGCTAGGTGCTGGGGATGAAGCAGTGAGCAACAGAGCCACTGACACCGACCTTGATGGTGTCCAGAGTCTAGTGGACAGAAGTGGGATGCCAAGACCATGAAGTGAAGGTCACACACAAATGAGAATGATATCTGAGCAAAAGAGCCCAGGAAGTGTTCAATGTATGAGTCAACATTATAATGCTTTCAAGACTTCAGTCAAGTGCCATTAAGAGATCGCCAATTAAAGAAGAAAGAATGCCAGAAGTAGAAGAAAAGGACTAATTGGGGGAATGCATAATTTATGGACAGTTTTAGTCCATCTCTCCTGAATTACCAAAAACTGAGACAACAGCTCTTTAGAGTAAAGGCCCAGAGCACAGGATTAAACCCAGTTTTGAAGATCTTTCCAAATATTACAGATTAGAGTTTAGATTTCTGGCTGTATTTTCTGTCTAGTTTTTAAAAGTTTGTCTTCATTTTAGTCAAAGTGATATATATGAGCATTGTTTTAAAGTCGAACAACAACTCTTCCCTCATTCTCACTCTCCAGAGACAAACAAATGCTTGGCCCATTTGATCTATTTCCGGTAAAATCTGCTGCCTTCTTTTGAAATGTCTATATATTTCTTAGTTTTCTAATATTTCATTATCTACTGACACCTCACTCTTGATAACTAAAGCTTTCCTCCTCGTTTGATTTTAGAATCAGCCTGTACACTCTGATTTACTAAACTGTGAAACTGTTTATTCCTTTTTAAAAACCACTGTGCAATGGGCCTATCAGAGATCCTGAAGATGGGCAGGATAGGGCTGGGCTCACATCTGTTGTTGGTAGTGTCGCCGAGTCACTGACGACTCCATGACACCTAACAACAACAAAGAGAGGGGAGAAACGAAGTAGAACTACCTCTAAGCTAAACTTCTGAAAGGCACAAAACTTGGCATCTGAGAATCTGATCCTGTTTCAGATGCTATGCCACCGCTCTGAGACAGACAATGGGCGTTACCCCAAGCTCCTTGTCGCCCAGCTGCCAGCTGTAACATGTGAGCCTCTGGGTGTGGGCATTTCCCAGGTGCCCTCAGAAGCCAATCAGACGCCTTCCCTCGGCACCACGGTCATTCCCGTTGACTGACACACAGATTCTGAAATGCTCAGGGTATGTAATGTAGCCTGGGTCGCTGTCTTCTCCCCTCCTCCCTCAGGCCGGCACTCCCCAGCGCCCAGCAGCCATCCTTCTGCCCTGCTCTCTTGCTCCTGTGCTATTACATTTAATTTGCGTGCTTTTAGAACTTTGTACTTACGCCTTCAGGCTTTTGAACAATGGGCACCCATTCAATAAATCCAAGAAATAAATGACTTGATGATTGTAAGTGCTTTGAACTCAATAAACAGAAAGCTCTACATAAGTAATATAATAGTAAGGACACTAGGATGAAAGATTAAAAAGGAAAAAAAAACAACTTAGAGCCCTTTCAAAAGGCGTGCGTGCACGCACACACGGACACACACACGTGCGCCCACCATCCTTTGTCACACAGGACTAATTTTCCCCATTTGTACTCTGCTCTCAAAACCTCTTCCTCTGTGTCACTGGGATTTATTGTATTGTTCTGTGTTTGTTTTGTTTTTTTTTCTAAAGAGGAAAATGACAAACATTTGTAAAGCAAAAACACATTTCAACATGCTCTCAAGGAAAACCTCTTTGAACTATGTACAGATTGGTGCTGCAGAGCCTGCTATACAATGTAGGACACTTAAACCCACCCTGTGGCCTCATGGAAATAATTTCCTTCCCACAACAAGGCCATTTGGAGTTTCCTCCACCTGAGTTGGGGAATGTCCTCTGTCTTCAGTGGTTTGTATTTGGCATATTCAGCATGGTGCAGCCTGTAGTGTGCGGTGCTGCTAACAAAAACGACCAGTGCCTCTCTCTGCTGGTTTGAATTCTCTGGGAGAGAGATGGGCAGTGGCCTCCTATAAAGATTTCCAGCCTTGGAAACCCAATGGGGATAAACCAGAACTGACGGCAGAGAGTGGTTACAAGTCAAGTTCATTTAAAATATGAGAGACATACATGTTTAAAGAGAGTTCATCAGGATACTTAAGCAGGAGGTTTATGCTCATGAGTTGCTACAGAATTCCAATTTATAATTAAGTCCCTAGAGGAATGTAATACAGTTGGCAATACTGACATGAAGAAGCGGGGTACACCCTGAAGAAAGACCAACTAGAAGACAAGAATAATTAACACCAAGTCCTTTCTTTCCCAGGCTCCAAATAAAAATTGATCTCCTAAAAGAAGAGCCTCGTAATTACTTTGTTACAAAAGCCGAAATGCCCATTACACTATACGAAATGTTCAGGTATCATTTCTGTTCTGACAAATCCATTTTGCATGTTTTAACTTGTCTTGCCATCAGTCTTTACTCCATGACTGGTCTGCTATGTGTTTACACCAACTATATGCACTGCAGGTTTTCCTTAGTCTCTTTCCTCATGCTTCACCTCATAGAAGCTTGTCTCCAAGCAGTCGAGATGGGTTTCTCCTTCTCCTGCCACTGCTGTGTCCACGGAGTTCTCATTCATTTTCAAGCCTAGACATCTCCGCTCAAACACCTGTAATTCCACCTCCAGTCTAGACTTCTCTGGGTTCCAAGTTACTGTCCTCTATCAGCAGGTTGACTACCTGGCTTCGCACCCTCCACAATTACCTCTTTAAATCACTTTTCCATAGAACTAGGTTGGAGTCCACTGCTACAGTCACTATGCTAAACCATCTCGTTGAAGGTCTTCCTTTCTTCCCTGACCTGCGACTGTTAACAACGTCCTAGACAAGGGACCAGTCCCTCTTGATAACAAGTCCAAAATCCTTGAGACAAAAGTCTTGCCATCCTTGTCTCTCAGGACCATTCTGGCTCGACTTCTTCCAAGGCAGATGTGTGTATTATTCTGGCAATCCGCAGTGTACTTAACATTCAACAACACTGCCATGGTAAAACAGGAATTCTCCAGTACTCTGCCCCTCTTACCCCACACTACACACTTCCTCACAACGCACAACTCAAGCCATAATAGAATGCCTACAATTTTTGGGTTTTTCTCCCTTCTTTTTTGGGGTAGGGGCAAACCTAACTAGAGTTCTATCAGACCTCAGGACTTTTGCACAGGTTGTTCCCACAACTTCAGACAGTCTACTTTCAATCTTCCTCTGGCTTATTCTCCCATCAGGTTTCTGTTAAGTAAGTAACACTTTCTTAAGGAGAAAAAGCTCTAATCTATCCTACCTTCATTTAAATGAGAATGTTTTTACTCTCATGTCCCTGTTAATGTCCCTAATTCTATAGTTGTTGCTGTTGTTGTTATGTACTGTTGAGTGGGAACCAACTCATACTCTTAACTCCAGCGGGTTTTCAGAGGGAGTAAACTGTACAGGAGGAGACTGCCCATCTTTCTCCCAGTGAACTGCTGGTGGGTCAGAATTGTGTGCCTCTGGGCTGACAGTGCTATCCCCTTACCAATAAGCCAAGAGAGCACCCTGATTTGGGGAAATTCTATGTACAGTTTTATATTTATTTGCCATATGATGTGTCACACCCCCCACCTCCACCCCCCATCCCCCGGGCTCCCTAAGGCAATGTCTCTGTTGTTCATTCATCACTGTGATATCAAGTGCAGGAGGCAAAACACGACACAAAAAAAATCAATACACATGTTTCAAAAGGATGATGGACTTGGATTTGTGCCTTGCTTCACTGCTGTACATGCTGCATTTTATCCTGTTTATATTTAAATACTAATTAATAACAGTATCATCATGTCTGTGAAAGAAAACTCCAAGAGATTACCATTAGGAATCTATAGGAATGGAAATTCAAAATGTTAATTTTCTTACTATCACACAGCTATTAAGGGATAGAACAGAGATTCATACCCAGGCATGTCTGACTCCAGTGCCTTTATTTTTGGTGGAAAACGGAGGCTCAGCCATACGACTTGATTTATCAATGACTTGTGGACTTAGAATATGAATGGTTTCCTTTGTCCTGGGACAGCAAAGGGAAGCCCATTATTATTCTTATACTGAGAACATAAATTTTTCATAATCAAGGTATATAATACTAGCACCTCTGAGGTTCTCCTTTGAGATATTACTGACTGGGAGGTTCCTTAAGGGCAGCACGTCTCCCAGCACCATCTAAGCTCCATTAACCTCTACACAAGGCCAGCGACTGTGAACGCTCAGTGAGCAACTGCGATGATGTGGTCCTGACAGATGCCAGGATGAGCTACTCACTCAGAAGAATAAAGCTTTCGGGATGGTGGAACAGAGAGAGAAAGAGCCACAGACCCCACAGTAAGCAGCGGTCACCTCAGAGATTCTGTGCTAGAGTATCTGTCAGATGTAGCCTTTATTTCTATTGTACGTGACTCTCTACTGAAAGAGGCAGAGTGGTAACTTCTATTTGCATGTTGGTACACAATAAGCCTTTTTTGAGTGTGTGATCTTTCCACATATAACTAGAAAAAGGGTAACCCGGAAAGGACATCGCTACTTCCCATCAGTACAGTGTCACTCATCTGCTGTAATCAGCACCTAACACACCACCATCGGGTCCATTCCAACTCACAGCACCCCATCATCCCTCCAGAGATGGTAAGATGACGGATAACAAAACATCAGTGAAGAAAAGGAAATATAATCCACTGAGGTTAAAAGTTGAAACAATATATACCATTTAACAGCACAGTCTAAGGCCCATAACTAAAAAATAGACCGTCCTTATGTTCAGATCAGTTCTGTCCAGAAAAGGTGCACGGATTTTGTCTTGCCCTACACTTTCCACTTCAGAACAAGGATAATCATCTCTGAATGACTGTGAGTCAAGGTATGATAATATCTATCACTTCCTGTAAACCTACTGTGGTCGAGGTACTGTACCAAGAAAATGACATTTCTAATCATTACTATTCCATCTAACTCTGCAAAGTAGAAATTGGCATCATCACTTCACAGATAAGAAAACTGAAGCTCACTAAGTATTTGCTAATCTAGGTGGAAAAGCTTTAATGCTCAAAGCAAGGGTTAATTCACATGTATCTGACTTGCAGTGTAAGCTTATTCCATGAAACTATAGGGCATTAAAAAGTTAGCTTTTAATAGGCTTCCTTGGCAATAAGCTTTAGTTTTCAGTGTTGGGAGAATAAAGAACTCATCTTCCTATTCTTCAGGTGAAAAAAAGCTGCAGTGGTGGTAATGTCGTTAGCTGTTATCCAGATGAGTCCAACATCATCTATGAAAAAGACAGTGTTCCACTGAGTTTTCAAGGCCAAATTTCTCAGAAGCAGGTCACCAGGCTGTTCTTCTGAGGCACTCTGGGCAGGTTTGGCAACTTCTGGCATTTAGTTGAGTATTTACCCACTGATACCATTCAGCGACTCTGTAGGGTGGTTTGTGCTGTTAAGTGCCGTGAGTGGACTACAACCCATAGGAGCTCTGTGAACAGATCAGAACCCGGCTCTACCCTGTGTCACCTTCACTCTTTCCATCACGCTCAAGCCCACTGTTCAATCCCTGCTGCAATCCACTCCATGAGGGTCTTCCTCTCTTTCCCTAACCCTTCCCAGCATGATGTTTTTCAGGACTTGCCAACATCCTGACAACATGCTTAAAGAATGTGAGATGAAGTTTCACCAACCTTGCCTCCAAGGAACACCTCAACTGCACACCCTCAAGACAGCTTTGTTTTCTTGGCAGGTGATGGCATAGTCAATATTCTTTGCCAATGCCACAGCTCAAAGCACTGATTCTTCTTTGGTCTTCCTTATTCATTGCCCAACTTTCAGATGTACACAGAGCAAGAGAAAACATCATGCTTTGATCAGGTACATCTTTGTCTTTAAACAAACATCCTTGTCCTTTAGAACTTTGGAGTGGTCCTTGACAACAGATTTTGTTAATGTAACACATCATTTTTACCTTGCTTTTTTTTCCTTTATAAAATAATTTTTTCTAGGTATACTGTGTTTAATACAACACATCTTTTGAATTTTTTGACTTGTCATAATGGATAATGACTGTGGATCTAAGCAAAAGGAAATCCTTGACAACTTCAGCCTTTTCGCCATCTATCATGATGTTGCTTACTGGTCTAAAAGTTGTTTCATCTGCCTAATGCAGGTTGCTGATGAATTTCCTTCCAATCCTGATGTCACATTCTCTTTCAATATAGTCCAGTTTCTCCAATGATTTGCTCAGCTTACAGACTGAATAGATAAGGAGTGAGGATACAATCTTGATGCATGACTTTCCCAATTTTAAACCATGCAGTTTTTCCTTGGTTTTTTTTCAGACAACTGTTGTTTTTTTTTTCCTTTTCTTTTTCCCCAGACAATTGCTTCTTGATCTATGATGTTGTCTGCTATCAAGTCAGAACCAACTCACAGGAGATCTCCAGTAGGTTTTCAAAGGGAGTAAACTGCCTAACCATCCTTCCTCCATGAAGCAGCTGACAGATTTGAACTGCGTGCCTTTGAGACTGCAGTGAAGCCATTCTTTTCAATGCTATCCATAATTTGTTATGATCCACACAGTCAAAAACCTCTGAACAGTCAAGAAAGTAAGCAAGCATCCTTCTGATATTTTCTGTTTTCAGCCACCATCTATCTGATATCAGTAATGATATCTCTTGTGTTATAGCCTTTTCTGAATCCAGTTTGAATTTCTGGCAATTCCCAGATGAAGTACTATTCTAGCCATTCTGAATAAATTTCAGCAAGCTTTTACTTGTATATGATATTAATACTGTTTGCTGGTTTCTACACTCTGTAGGACTGGGAACAAATATGGATCTCTTGCAATCAGTTGGCCAGGTAGCATAGACTAATGAGCACATCCCATGGCTACGTCTGTTTGCTGAAACACCTCACTGGTGCTCCATCAAGTCATAGGCTCTTATTTTTGGCCAGTGCCTTGCATGCAGCTTGAACTTCCTCTTTCATCACTATTAGGTCTCGATCAGAAGCCACTTTTCTGAAACGGTTCACTGTCTACCAATACTTTTTGGCACAGTGACACCGTATTCCTTCTATCTTCTTTTGATGTTTTTGGCATCACTCAATACTGTGCTCACAGAATCCACAGTGTTGTAATACGAGCTTGACTTTGTCTTCCCTTATTTCAGCTTGAGGATGTTCTGCACGTGTTCTTCTCTTTTGGTTCTCTACACCCAGGTCTTTGCACACTCTGTTATAAGACTTTGCTTTGTCTTCTTGAGCTTCCCTTTGAAAGCTTCAGCTCATCTCTCTTACTTCAGCTTTCCTTCCCTTTGTTTTGGCTTCTTTATGGCCGGTATGAGTCACAGTGGACTAGACAGCACCTAACAACAACATTCGGTGACAATGATGATATTTTTCATGTTGTGCAACCATCACTCATACCCACTGCCAAATTTTCCATCACTATTAGATGCCATTCAATGCTTCCTACACACTGAGTCATCGTTTCCTCCTTCCTGGTAACCAGTAACCAATAACCTTTGATGTCTATACATCTGCCTATTGTAGAGATTTCACATTAAGTGGCATCATAGAGAATTTGTCCTTTTGCAACTGACTTACTTCACTTAGCACACTATTTCCCCAAACTTGCACTTATTCATTTTTTCCTGCTTTTTAACCTATTTTTTTCTCAAGGTATTATATTTTTTTAAAGTTTTATTTTATACTGATTTATTTACAAAGTTTAATTACATTATTTTTCACATCTATGAATTACCTTTTTTAAAAAAAATTTTATATGCACACCCATGTTTATTGCGGCTTTGTTCACAATAGCAAGGAGTTGGAAGCAACCTAAGTGCCCATCAACAAACGAATGGATAGAGCAGCTGTGGTACATTCACACAATGGAATACCATGCTGCATTGAAAAACAAGGAACTCGTGCAATATTATTCAAAATGGGTGACCCTGGAGAAAATTATGCTGAGTGAAGCATCTCAGTCACAAAAGGACAAATACTGCATGGTGCCACTGCTGTAAAACAGGACTGACCTCGGGATTTGAGGGAGACTGAGAAAGATGGGATAAATAATGTATACTGCATTGAAACAGATGAGGGAGAAAACTGTTTAAAAGGGATATGTGATTAAGTATTTTTGTCATGACAGGAGTCTAGAGCAAAGGCTACATGGTGGAGTGGACCTGGGGGAGGGTTTCACTTTTCCAAGAGGGTAGTGTACTGGGAGGGAGGGTTGGGAGGGGAGAAAAGTGCAACAATGAATGAATGGAAATCCAAAGTCTGTAAGTTTTTACTAAAATTAATAATAAATTTAAATAAAACAAAACTTTTATTATATTTAGTGTGTGTACCATCAAATCAGATCTGACTGTTAGAGGAGGAGATTGCCTCTCCTTTTCCAGCAGAGCATCTGGTGGATTTGAACCGCATGTCTCTGGGATTGCAGTGCAGCTTCTTGCCATCAGGCCACCAGAGTTCCCACAGAAATTATCTTTTGTGGGTAGTCTATACTCCTGAAATTTTTTTACCTATCATTTCCAATTTTATTTAGAAAGAAAATAATTTCTGAGTGTTTATAATTTTATAAAGTAGAAGATATCATATTTTGCATTTTTTTTAAGATGCTTCAAATTTATTTTAAGGTCTTCATCAACTTGGTGCGAACATTCATGTGGACTTTATTCTCCTCCATCCTTTTAAGTCTTATACCTTTGATTTTTAAATTTCCCTCTCATTTTCAATAAAGTTAATTTTCCTTAAAAACAGACAAACAAAAAACACCAAACTTGAGGGATGTTGGGATAGGGAGAGGTGGGTTAGGCATCAGGATTCTAGAAATTCCTCTTTTGTTTCTGTAAAGTATCCATAAGCAAGACCATATACCTTTTGGGGTTTCTGGGAACTTTTCTCCAATTCCCCATTGAATGGAATGCTCTTTTTCCTTTGCTTTTCTGTCTCTGATCTGTTCAGTGTGGAATCTATGGCCAGTTGCTCCACTCTAGAGTGACCATGATCTTGGCAGAGAGCTTAGATTGTTTCATTTTAAAAGCACCCACAGTTCAGAAGGGTGGAACTCTCTACATGTACATTAATGTAAGAGTTAATGTTGTTGTTGCTGTTAGTGTCGTCTATGATGACATAGTCATCACATCTATGAATATGAGTCCAAGAAACCTTACAAACAGATCAAAACCTTGCCCTATTCTATGCTATTCTTACAATCTCCGTTGTATTCAAGCCCATTATTGCAGTCACTATGTCAATCTGTCTCTTGAAGGGTCTTTCTCTCTTTCATTGATGCTCTACTTTTCCAATTACGGTGCCTTTTTTCAAGGACTGGTCCTCCTGACAACATGCCCAAGTACGCGAGATGAAGTTTCACCATCCTTGCCTCTCAGGGATAGCCTGGTGGCACTTTCTTCAAAACAGACTTGTTTGTTCTTTTCCTAGTTCATAATAGATTAAAGACTCTTTGCCACAATTCAAAGCCATCATTCTCCTCTGTGTTCCCCATCATCTGATGCATAAAAAGTAAATGAACATGCCACGGCTTGGGTCACATGCACCTCAGTCTTTAAACCAACATTCTTGCTTTTAGCACTTTAAAGAAATCACTGACAAGAGATTTTCCCATAGCAACAATTTTTGATTTCTTGAATGCTGCAATCATGGAAGTTGATTATGGATCCAAGGAAAATGGAATCTTTGACAACTTCAGTCGTTTCCCCATCTGTCATGATTTTGCCTACTTGGGCCGGCTGCGGTAATTTTTGTGTTCTTGATGTTGAGGTGTTATCCAAATTAAAGGCTGTAGTCATTTATATTCTTTAGTAAGTAATTCAAGTCTTCACCTTCTATAAGGTTGTGTGTCATCTGCATAAGTGGATTGCTGATTAGTCTCCTCCCAACCCTGACGCTACACTGTTCTTCATAAGGTCCAGTTCTTGAATTGTTAGTTGAGTATACATGTTGAACAGCAACGACAAATGTTATAACCCCAATGCACAGCTTTCCTGACTTTAAACCATGTAGTGTTTCCCTGTTCTGTTCAAACCACTGCTTCTTGGCCTATGTATTGGTCTTAACATGAGCCTACTTAAGTGCTCTGGAATGCCTATTCTTTATATATATATGCGTGTGCGTGTGTGTGTGTGTGTGTATACTGGTTTACATACAAAGTTCAAATACATTGTTTTTCATGGAATTTTTATTCTTCTTAATGTTAGCCAGGGTCCACATGTCTTTCAAGAATCAAACCACAAGTAAGTATCTTTCTGGTACTTTCCGCTTTCGATGAGGAACAATCCAACATCAGCAATCATATCCTTCATGTCATGGTCTCATCTGAATCAATCTTGATTTCAGGCAATTCCCTATTGATGTACTGTTTTAAATATAATCTTCAGTATGATATCCATGATATGGTGTGATAATTTTCACACTCTGTTTGGTCACCTTTTTTTTTTTGGAAATGGGAACAAATATGGATCTCTTTCAGTCAGCTGGCCCGGAAACAGTCTTCTACATTTCTTGCACAGAGAAGTGCACATGTTCAGGCCTTCATCTGTTTGCTGAACCACCTCAGCTGGTATTTATCATAAATTCCATAGGCCTTATTTTTTTTAATTTTTTTTTTTTTGCTAATACCTTCAGCGCAGCTTGCACTTCTTCCTTCAGCACCATAAATCCTTGATCATAGGCTACATTCTGAAATGGAGCCCAGGGTTGCTATGGGCCCTACTTGACTGAAGCATCTAAAAACCACACCACAGCTTCTTAAAGTGTGCAAACCCTCTCCATTTCAGCTGCTTTCACCAAACAGATCTGCTTTGCGGCGAATACCTCTGGTTCCTCCGAGGCCCTCCTGCCGTCTGACGCTGCAGGGCTTCCTTCTGCTGCTTCTCACACAAATGCCACTACTGGGGTCCTGCAGCTCTTACTGCTGCATTTTGGGTTTTATGTGGCTATTTTTTCATTGAGTTTTTGTATGGATCCTCTGAATGTTTGTTGATATGTTCTATTTGCCGTTTTTATGGGGCAATTTTAGAAAATATAAAAAAAAAACAAAAACAAAACCCCAACAACTATAAAACTAGATCAATCTTCCAAGCATTTTTCTCCCAAAGCTTATAGCCCCAACTATTACACATGAACCAACTTTCAGTTAAAGACCCTTCCACTCTCTCAGACTTAGATTAAAACCACTCAAAACTTTTATGATGCCTTCTAAGAGAAGCCTTTTTGTTTATAGCATCCTATAAACTATAAGCTGATAGTTATCCTATCTATAAATATGTTCCATCTCTTTGTGCTATCTACAAATGTCTGTCTCCAACCCTTAAAGACAAGTCCACATCACCATTCTATCGTTTCCGTCAAGCTTCATGCACCTAGACTCACTATTCCTGAGTAAGTCTAAAGCATGCTGCTTCTTCTGTATTCTGGATGCCTTTCAACAGACATTATTTACATGGAATGCAATGCCACTAGGCTCTTCCCAGTTGTGCATTACAGCAATCCCAAACAAATTCCCTTCTCTGCCTGTAGCTTATGATACTCATGGAAATCATGTAATGAGAAAATGCTAAAGGACAACAAAAATTAGTTAAGATACATTTTTAAAGACAAGAATAGCAAAGTAAGTTGTTCAAGCTCACAGCAAAGTAAAGGTCACTGAAAAAAGAGCCCTCTAGGTAAAGGTAGTAAAAACAAGGTCTAACTTTCAGGCTGTTACTCTAGTTTAGACTTTTCTCAATAAGCATTTATTCTAGGTGAGTAGAAACCTGATGAAGACACTCTCTTTTCCAGGCATCCAAGGCCTCATGGGCGCCCTGGAGGCTCCTGCCTCACGGCCTTTACTCTCTTTGCTTGTCTCACTAGGGCACACTTCCCCCAAGCCGACCAAGCTCATGCTTTCTCCATCTTCAAGTCTTAGCCTCTCAGTGAGGAACCTATTCGGTTAGCTGCTACTTACAGTGGTACCTTCTCTTTCAAGGGTCTTATCTTGATCTGCTTTGTTTTTTCCATGAGACTTACATCTTCTAATATTTAACTCATTTGTTCCACTATACATGCATGCATCCAATCAATTATTAATTATCTCCCTTCATCAGAATGTAAACATTATGAAGGCAGATTTATTTGCACTGATGTCTTCCCAAATACTTACTTGGTACACAATAATAACATGGGAAATGGATGACTTCGCAATGTTTAAGGGGCTAGTACACATATAGGTTTAACCAGTTGCCATCCAGTCAATTTAAACTGAGAGTCCTCGCACGAAGAAAGCAGAACTATGCTCCACAGACTTGTCCAGGCGTGTTTACATTTTCCAAGGAACCAATGGACCGACCAGGTCTTTCTTCTGAGCCACCACACCTGGGTCGACTGGAATTGCCAATCTTTCAGTTAGCAACTGAGTATGTTGATGATACACACGGCCCAGGGACTATAACAGGTTTAAAGCACTCGTCCAGAGTTGAGCTGTCAACCCAAGGCAGGCAGTTCAAATCCACCAGCTGCTCCATGGGAGAAAGATGGGCAATCTCCTCTCGTTTGACTTCCTGCTTCTGAAAACCCTCTGGAGGGTCGGCCATTGGTTGGTTCCAAGTTGATGGTACATAACAGCAGCAGCCATGAAAGGGGAGCTCTGGTGGCCTTGTGGTAAGGAGCTGTGCCGCCAACTCAAAGGTACGCAGTTTGAATGATGGGCATTCTCCTTCTGAGCAATTTACAGCCTCTGAAAAATCCACTGTGAAAAAATCAGCTAGGAGTCAGTTCTGACTCAATGGCATACAACAGTAATTAAGAAAAAGGGGGCGGTGGGGGGGAAGCAGCAGCTCTGAAGCATAGCATTGCTCCAAGGACGTCAAAATGAGTAATCTCCTACAGAAAAGATTTGTCAACAGTGGTGTGATGTGCTGTCGAGTTGGAACCGACTCACAGATAACCCTCCAGCAGGTTTTCAGAGGCCAGAAACTGCACAGGAGCAAAGAGCCCATTTCTCCTCCATGAAGCAGCTGGTGGTTTTGAAACTCTGGTATAGCAGCAAAAGATACACAGGGGCAAAGCCAAATGGAGCACTGCTATAAGCCAGAACGGATTTGACGATAAAGAGTTTTGTATAATAGTGAAATAAAAGTTATTTATATACTAATTTGACTTCATTGACTAGTATGACACAGTCTTGTAAGGGATTAATATCTCATTAAGTGTTTCTGCCGGTCATCCACATTCCATCACCACGTGAGGATTCACCAGGGTTCTGAACTGAGACGTGTCCCCAACAATCCAGAGATCCCTGACCTGGTTCAGCCATTCTGTGTCTCTGTGTGAGTGTAAGCAGGATAGTGAACAGACTGTAGAGAAGCCAAGGTTGAGATTTTCACACAGGACTCGACTTTCACAGGCTTTACTGCATATTTTTCTAGTATTATGTATTTGGAACATGCAATACTCTCTTTTTGGAAGCAGGACTGGCATCCACTTCCTAAACAATACACCTCTGGAAACTCTATGAAAAATGACAACAGTTATACAAGGGCTTCAGGTCTTTTGTTCATAGGGTCATTTGAGTCATGCTCAACTCAACGGCAATCAACAGCAGCAACAATTGGTTATATGTTTAGTATATGACCTTAAAGAGGACAAGCATTATTTGTTCAATCTTTACTAAGCAGACAGCATTGTCTATCTAAAAAAAAAAGAGAGAGAGAGAGACATGTTTCAGAGTAAAACAATACTTTCCTATGGCCTCTGTCAAAATAGAAATTTATAAATTTGAGATCACAGAAAATATCAGGTGAGAGATTTTAAGTAACTCATATGTATGAAAAGAAAGTTTAAAAACATGTCAACACTCCTGAGTATTTAATAAACACAATGCCATGATTTCATTTCTGTGACAGCAGATACCTTAAAGTGAATGGTTTTAGATTTGGGAATAGAATAGTAATTTACAGGGTAACCTGCAAGAAAACTAGTAAACGTCATCAAAATGAAAAGCAAATATCATCAAGACATAGAAAATGCTAAAACAATAGCAATGAATGAAAGATCTTAAACAAAATTAACTCAGTTCAGAAAAATAAATGGAATAAAGAAATCAACAACACTACAAGAGAGTAGCATAAACCACTGCAAGACATGGATGCTTCTAGTTATTATACTAAACAAAGTCAGCCAATCCCAAAGGGGCTATCGGGGTATAAGACCCTAGAGAAAGGTACGGGAAGGCATACACACAAAATTAATCTTGGATGGTTATCGGGGATGAGAAAGGAGGGAGAGGAGAACAGATGTCATTAAATAGTTAAACTGAAAGGAAAAACAACACACAATTTATTAATCAAAGACTATAATTATTATATTAACTATTATCATTAAAAGGAGTAATGGTGGTAAGGAGCTGTGCTGCCAACCTAAAGGCACACAGTTTGAATCCACCAGCTGCTCTAGGGGAGAAAAGATGGCCAATCTTCTCTCATGTTATTTACTGCCTCGAAAAACTGCTGGCAGTTCAGCTGTGAGTCAGTTCCGACTTGACGATACATAAGAACTATAATTAATGCTATAAAAATAAGTATAAATGATCCAATGAAATTGTAATTAGTGTTATAAAACAAAATGTGTATGAATGATTGAATGAAAAACCAATGAGTTGTAAACCTTTTCCTCACAAATAAAATTTTTAAAAATGCCCAAAAAAGTAGAAGAAAGTAAAACAAAAACAATCCAGAACTATTAGAAAACAACTATTTCACTGAATGAATGAATGAATGAAGAAAGCTGAACCACTTCAGTCAGAGGATGACTTCAATTAACTGCCAAGACACCTATTAATTTGTCTTCCTGGCATAGTCTGTAGAGAGCTCTGCCTCTCCACTAGTTCAAATCTAACAGCAGCAAGTGCCATGGGAGAAAGAGAAGGTTTACAGGCTCACCAAGCCTACTGGAGGGTCACCTATGAGCGAGTTCTGGCTAAATGCGAATGAATTTGAATATTTTGCTTTCCACATTCTAGGGTATATGCCTTTCCATAACTGAGCTGCTCAAATACACACCTCAGAAAGACAAATAATTTATGAATAAATGAAGGAAGAATTTAAGGGCTTAGTTTTGTTCCAGGTTCACTGACTCTTTATTAGTCTCTTACGTCTAAATAAAATTCAATGTCATTCATGTGCAGGTTCTGCACATATTTGATGATCCACAAATATTCCTGTGAGGATTACCTTCTCTAAATTTCCAGAAAGAAGAAAAAGTAAGCAACACTGAATTCTAAAGTACACTTTGTTTTTAGAAATTATATCAGTGAAGGAAAGAGTTGAATTTCCACTTGTACAATAAGTAAGATTACTGTTTTCTGGGGGTCTTAGTTGGAGTATCTAGAGTGCCATTTATAAAACATTTGCAGCTTTAACTATAATCAACTATAATAATAAGATACTAGCTCAAAAATTCTTTTCATTTAAGCCTCTTTTGTAATACTGCTTTTTAATAACCCTCATAATGGCCGAATTAAAGGACCCCAACAGAAATCATTCATCCCACATAAAACAAACATTGCCTTTTCTTCTTAGCTTTGTTTTACAAGCTACATTATTTCCAGATGACGCTTGAGGGGACTATGGTTTTAAGAATTAGATGCTTAAACAGACAGCTGCTTTCTATTTGCCATGTAAATCAAGGATAAATCAAAGAAAATTCCAAATAGTAGACTTCTTTTCTTCCTTTTAGGAACTACAAAACCCAGGCAGAAAGGGAGAGGGGGTAAATCAAAATGCTAGCAAACAAAAAATAAAATAGGAATTTCTTAAATCAATAAAAAGAATATGGAAACATCACAGACTATGTTTTTCTATTAGTTCTTCACAGCAGTAGTTAATTTTTCACCCCAATCCACTAGAATGGAAAGAAGAGAGAGGGGGGAAAAAAAAAAGATGCCATGATCACTGGTTTTAACAAATCTATGACACCTTGCTACTGAATTTAACATGCCTGGCTTATTCATTTATTGGCGTTCTTTAAGCTGAACTTGGAAAGTTAATTAATCACTGCCAGATTTCAGTGCAAACACATCGCTAGTTCCTCTTATACAATAGAGGAAGGAATATAAAGGTTGTTTAAGTATTTAAATAATTTCAAAACATCCCTAAAGAGGATATTGTCCCACACTCTGAAAAAAAGAACTAAAACAAACTTTCCTCTTCAGGCATTAAAAAAAGGGGTAAATGATGGCGCCCTCAAGGAGGGTGCTGGTGGCTCAGTGCTCAATGTACTGGGCCATTAATGGACAAGTCCGAGGTCTTAGAAGACCAACGAAGGGTCATTGTAGGACGATGCTCACTTGATGGCAGTGTTTTCTGTTTGATTTTTTTAAAAAAGAATGAAATAGGAATATTTTTCTGCCTTTTTACAAAAAAACAAGAGAGGAGGCCTCCAACTAAATGATCCTCTTTAGAAACATTCAACTGGAGAAACGTTACATTTCTCAGCAGATTGTCAGAACTCTTATTCAGAAGGGTCTCCAGAGCCAAGCTGCAATACAACCAAGATAATCAGGCCATTATGTTCCAGTCGGGTCAGGGTTTTAATTAGGGAGGGAGGCTAGTACACTTGCTACAGGGTTTATTTTCTTTCACTTTTAAGATCAATTGCTCTGAAGGAGGAACCTACCAGGGACCCGAGCAACGTGGGCTTCAGATTCAGGTGCATTTGAAGCAGCTAAGGAGACGACCACCTAACTGATTTCCAAGACGTGACTGTTTTTTGGTTGTTCTTAATTGTTGTTGTGTTATTGTATGCCAACAAGTCAATTCCCACTCATAGCCAGGTTTTCAGTGGCAGTGAAGCGTACAGAAGGAGATGATGAGAGTAACCAGGCAGCTCTTGATACACATCTTTAGAGCTTCTTTGGAGAGAAATGGATGAATCTAGGGATGGAACATTTTAGGGGTTCAAAAAGAAAAACAAACAAGCATACATACGGACACATGGAAAAGACAGTCAACCTGGCAGGCCTCTCAGGCCAAGCTTGAGCAGAAAGCCAAATAAAAGTCCTGGATTCTAACACAAAGCATTAAGATGTGTTCAGGAGTCCATACTGATCAAGTTAATAACTGTATAAACGAAGGGGCTGGGAAGAAGTGACAACTCTTTCTTGTAGAAGAATCTGACTGAATGAGGAAAAAAAAATTTAAAAATCACCATTAAAACATTCCAGTAATCGCTGCTGAAGAAGAAACAAAGTATTTGAATATTTTCAAGTATGCTAATTTTTTTTTTTTAATTATAAAGGGGAACGAGCAAGTTTAGAATGGAGAATCCTGGCAGGTATTTACCTTGGTAATCAGGGTCATTATCACCAGTCTTATACACCAGCGTAATCTATTTCCTGATATGACAGCTGAAGAGAACATATCACTCTTATTTTATTATTTTGTGTGTGTGTACCATCAAATCAGATCTGACAGGTACAGGAGGAGATTGCCCCTCCTTCTCCAGCAGAGCATCTGGTACATTCGAACTGCATACATCTGGGATTGTAGTGTACCTTCTTGTAACGTATCACTCTTGTAGTTGTTGTTAGGTGCCATTGAGTTGAGTCTGACTCACAGAGACCCTGTGCACAAGAGATGTGAACCCTGTCCCACCCGTGCCATTCTCATCATCTCCAGCACACGTGAACCCACTGCGGCAGTCACTGTGTCAACCTATGTCACTGAGGGTCTGCCTCTCTTTCACTGATCCTCTACCTTTCTAAGAATGGTATTCGTTTCCAAGGGACAGTCGCTCCTAGGAACATGTCCAAAATATGTAAAACTTAGGTAGTATTCCCAATAACATTTATCACAATCTAATTATGAGAAAACAGCAGATAATCACAAATTGAGGGATAATTTAACAAAGCAACTAAATAGTAGTCTCCAAAAGCAGTAAGGTCTTGAAAGATGAGTAAAAAAAAAAGAACGTGCATGCGCGCGCACGCGCGCACACACACACACACACACACACACACACACACACACACACACAGAGAGGTGATCACACAACAATGTGTGGTCCTGAAACAGAACCGGGAAGAGTAATGACACTGGTGGTAACAACCAGATGACAACAGCACTGAGTTAACAGTATCCCCTTCAAGGTCCATGTCTTGGTTTTTTGTTACTGTTCTGATAACGTTAAAATATTAATAAAAGGGAAAGCTGCATGAAAGATATCTGGAAATTATTTAAAACTCTTCCGTAAGTATAACATCATCAAATAATGAATAAGAGACGGAGGGAGGGAAGGAGATGGAAGAGGAGAAAGACAGCATATCTGCAATGGGAACAGAAGTGATAGACCTGTACTCTCCTGAGAACACAAGTAAAAAGTGCAAGTTCTCTTTTCTGTAGTTCTGAGGCCCTTTAGTCTAACTCTGCAGCGGCAGCCGTAGCGCACTGCTGAAAACGTTAGAGCATGCACGTACCTACACACTGTCTAACCGATATATGTAGATAGCATAGCATCTAGTCCTCATATGTATACAGTACTCCAGTTCATTTAGTTTTTCATTCTGATTCCTGCATATGCATTTATGGGTAGCTTTTGATATTAGCCCATACAGATTAGTTTTGTGTTTTTTTTTTTTAAATGACTACAGGATGAATTGCACCGTCAACCAAAGGCAGTTCAAATCCACCATTTGCTTTGGGGGAAAGATGGACAATCTCTTCCCATGGGATTTACTGCCTCTGAAAACCTGCTGAAGAGTCAGTTATAAGCTGGTTCCAATTAGAAGATGCACAACAACTACTGATAACAAACTCTGGAGTATAGTATGTAAGCCATGAGGCTGCTGACCAAAAGGTCACTGGCTGAAATCCACCAGTTACTCCTCAGGAGAGATGGACAGTGTCCTCCCACAGAAATTTACCACCACAGAAACCTGATGAATTGGAACTGACGTGAGGGCAGGGTTTGTTGGTTTGTTTGGGGTTTTTTGTTTGTTTTTTAGGGGAGTTGTATTGGTATTTTGCTTATTAAATAAGGCTGAAACAGACATGTATCTTTGTGTAGCTACAGACCTAATTTCCAGTATACAAATACTGACATTTTCTAAAGCCAAATCACTGCTCAAGACATATTTTCCCTCCCTGAAAATAATAACTTTTTCAAATGATAAAATTTATTTTCTCTCAGTCATCCTCCAGTATTGACATCTACATGCTATTACATTCAACAACAAATGGTTGGCATTTCCGCTCCCCTCCCCAGTGCCCCAAGTACTTTGGAGTTGTTTTTTGTTTTAACAGCTGTATTAGGATATAGTCTACATACTAAAATTTCATCCATTTAAAGCACAGAAGGAGCCCTTCAGACGCAGGTGCTCTGGGAGCACTCAGTTGCTAACAGAAAAGCGGGTGGTTCAAACCCGCCGGCTGCTCTGCAGGAGAAAGCATGGCAGCCCTCCTGGTAAAGACTGCAGCCGTGCAAACGCTATGAGACAATTCTACCCTGTCCTATCAGGCTGCTGGGAGTCAAAACTGACTCAGGGGCAACAGGCTTTGAAAAACACACAACGCGAAGGATTTTTGTTTCTTTAGAGTTGTGCAACCCACCACGATTTCATTTTAGGGTGTTTGCATCACACTAAAAGAAATCCTTCAGCCATTAGTTGTTGTTGTTGTTGTTGTTGTTGTTGTTGTTGTTGTTGTTATGTGCCATCGAGTCACTTGTGACTCATAGCGACCCTATGTACAACAGCCCTAAGCTCCGCTCTGTCCTGTGCCAATCGCACTGTCTCTGACACTCCCATCCCGATTACCCCAGTCACTGAATCAATCCACCTCATAGAGGACCTTCCCCTCCGGCACTGTCCCTCCACCCTCCCAAGTATGATGTCCTTCTCCAAGGACTGGTCTCTCCTCACAACATGTCCAAAGTATGTTAGACGGAGCCTCAGAATCCTTGCCTCCAAGGATTCACCCAGTTTAGCTCTTTCCAGGACGAATCTGTTTGTTTTCCTAGCAGTCCATGGTATTCTCAATACTCTTCTCCAACACCATAGCTCAAAGGCATCAATTCTCAGCCATTAGTAGTCACTCCTTATTCCGTTTTACACCCTCAGTCCCAAAAATAAATAAATAAATATATTCATTCAGTCAATCTGCTGTCAAGATCTGCCTATTCAGGCCGTTTCACACACATGCAATCACACTGTATCTGTCCTTCTGTGATTGGTCTCTTTCACTGGCACAGTGGTCCATCTGTGTTGGACTATGAAATAAGAAAGTCATTTTTCTTTTTTACTGTCTAATAATACTCTCCTGTATGGATATGACACATGTTATTAACTGGGCATTTGGCTGGCTTCCCTTTATGGATATGAGAGCTGCTGCTATGAACCTTTTCAAATCTTCCGAATGTGTATCTAGGAGTGGAAGAGTGGAATCGTTGGGTCATACGCTAATTCTTCAGTTAGTGTGTTAAGAGACTGTCAAACCATTTTCCACAATGGATGACTCTGTTTGGATTCCCACTCATTCGTGGGAATCCTAATTTCTCTCTGTCTTTGCTAACTCTTGTTATTATCTACCTTTTTGATTCTAGAAGCCTATATCCCCTGGAGCCTAGTGGTAAAAGACCCCAAGGCATTAAGTCTGAATCCACCAGCTGCTCCACAGGAGAAAGATGGACCAGCTCCTCATATGGATTTTACTAACTTTGAAAACCCACCGGAGGATCAGTTATGACTCAAAGGTACATAACAGCACAAAACAGCAGCAATTCAGTATAAGCAAAAAACCTACAAAAGAAACATTAATTCAATATTATTTATGTATCAACTATAGACTCCAAGTACTATGAGATCTGAGCTACAGAGTAAGCACTAAAAAAGAAGTTTAAAATGAAAATGACACAAAATTAATCAGAGAGGAAAATCACAAAATTAAGATTTTTCTCTTCATATGGGAATTTAATCAGAAAAGCATATAGTAACTTTCTGAAGAAAGCAAATGCATAAAAATATATATAAAACTTAAAATGTGAACTAAGTTGTTACCAAAAAGAGATATCAACTCAAAAGAAGCGTCATATGACATAGTCCAGGATTAGGGATTCCAGACAGAATAATGACGATGCATAATCATGACTTCAGTGAGCTCTGGTGGCCTAGTGACAAAAAGCTGAATTGTAATTCCAAAGTCATATGGTTCAAATCCACCAGCTGCTCCATGGAAGAAGGATGAGCAATTGCCTCCAGTATGATTTGAAACCCTCCAAAAAGGGTAGAGAGAATGGTGCAGCGGTGAATGACTGGAAACCCAAAATCTCTGTAAATGTTTATGAAAATTAATAAAATATAATTATAGAAAAAAAAACCCTCCAAAAACCCACTGGAGGGTCAGCTATGAGTTAATTCAGACTTAAATGCATGCAACAACAACAATCATGACCTGTTCCAAACTAATGTTAAAGAAATAATTTTTGTATTTTAGGAAGTTCAATTTAAGATAGCCAACTATTAAATTAGATAACGGAGATTAAACAATCTATCCATCTGTATGGTACTAGGCAGGGAGGGGGAACCCCAATACCAGTACACCTTGACTTTGAAAGAATTAATTTTTGACATCAAGACCATATATAATCCAGTGTGAAAGTCAATGCATACAGACTCTGTAAGTAAACAAGTATAAAATAAAAATTTTCTTTAAAAAAAGAAGAAATAACAGGAGAAACAAGTTGGTATAAAATTCATTCTATGTGCTTTTTAATGAGTTAAAATAAAAAATAAATTGCTGAAAGAAAATATTAAAACTATTATTCTATAATCAGTGAAAACATCCTTTAAATGTGCAAAGAAAAATAAAGACATTTAAAAAACTAAAATAAAAAAAGACTATATATAAATTAATACAGGAACAGTAATAGCTGAAAAAGCAGGTTTCCTGCTGGTGTTTTGGTTAAAGCACTCAATTACTAACCAAAAGGTCAGTAGTTTGAATCCTTCAGTCGCTAAGAAGGAGAAAGACAGAACAATTTATTTCCGTCAAGTTTATAGTCTTTAAACTTCTATGGGCATTCCAATTTTTTAAAAGTACTATAAAAAGAAAATGTCCACAATATCTTTAAAAAAAACCAAAAAAACAAAACACACGAACCCACCCAATGATACTGTTCTACGGGGCAGTTTTACTTTGTCATGTAGGTTCGTGTGGAGTCAAAATCAACTCTACCAAGGCAGGTGTTTCATTCCCCTTTGATTATCTTAGAGTGTCATGCACATTGCTCCAAATCTATCTTGTTGGTATAAGAAAATGGCCAAAGAAGTCCAACTGCCTGACACACAGACGATTCCCCTTTCAGACTCCTTTTCCATTTAGGACACATACCAGAGTATAGAGTGAAGGGTGGGGTTTCATACTCAATTGAGGACTGTTTTGTTTAGTCATTTACAACAATCTCTAAGCCTCTCTAAGGGAAGAATGACAGAAATCAATTGCAGAACATGAGATCAGGTTTAAGTGTTCTTTTTTCTCTGTGTATGCATAAGAAATCATTGTTTTGAACAGAACTTTTTGTGTTCTCCCAAATTATGTTAGCAATTCTAGCATCCATGGCTGTGGTCATAATGCCTTTTGGGAACGGGCTGTTTTAGTTATGTTAACAAGTAGGATGAGTGCCGGGTGTGTCTTCTCCTTTGAGACAGAAGAGATCAAAGCAGCAGTCTAGGAAGCGGAGATGCCAAACTACAGGAAGATGCCCAGAGGCAGAAGCTCAAAATCACCTTCCCTACAGCCTCTACCTTGGAGTCAGACTTCTAGTCTCCTAAACTGTGAGAAAACAAATTTCTGTTTATTAAATCCCACCCACTTGAGACATTATTGTTACGTTGTTGTTGCTGTTATGTGCCTTCCAGGTGCTTGTGACTCATAGTGATCCTATATACAAAAGTACTGAGCGCTGAACCCTGCTCCATCCTAAGCCAAATTTATTGTGTCTTGTGACACACCCACCTCCAGTGCCCCAGTCACTGAGTCAATCCATCTCACGGAAGGGTCTTCCTCTCCTGTGCTGTCTCTCCACTCTCCCAAGCATGATGTCCCTCTCCAAGGTCTGGTCCCTCCTTGCAACATGCCCAAAGTATGTCAGATGGAACTTCAGAATCCTTGCCTCCAAGGAGCAGCTTGGTTTCACCCTCTCCATGATGAACCTGTTTATTCTCCTAACAGTCCATCAAATATTCAATACTCCTCTCCAGAACCACAGTTCAAAGGCTGCAATTCTCCTTCTGTCATCCCTAGTTATTATCCAGCTTTCTGATACATAGTAAGTAATTGTGAAGGCCATGGCATGGATCAGGCACCCCTTAGTCTTCATTCTGACATCACTACTCTTCAGTATTTTGGAGAGGTCTCGGACAATGGATTTTCCCAATACAATTAGTCTTTTGATTTCCTGGCTGCTGATACCAAGAGTGTTGATTGTGGAGCCAAGCAAATTGAAGCTGTTAACAATCTCAGTATCTTCACTATCATGATGCTGCCAACTGGCCCAGTGGTGAGAATCTTTGTTTTATTTTTTTAAATGGGATTTTAATAAAAGTTTATAGAAAACATGGATTTCCATTCACTCATTGTTGCACATTTTCCTCCCTGCTCACCCCACCCCCGAGTTTGCTTTTCTCTTTGAAAAAAAAAAAATTCAAATCTTTCATTGTTATACAACTGCCTTCCCCAGTCCACTTTACTATGCAGCTCTTATTCTTGACTTTTATCATGCAAATAATACCTAATCATAGATTCCATTTAAGCAGTTCTCTCTCCCTTATCTGTTTCAATACAGTGTACATTATTTATCCTTTCTTTTCTTAGTTTTCCCCCAACCCCAATCTCAGTCCTGTTTTATAACAGTGGCATTATGCAGTATTTGTCCTTTTGTGACTGATATTTCACTCAGCATAATGCCCTCCAAGGCTACCCATTTTGAATAATACTGCATGAGTTCCTTGTTTTTCAATGCAGCGCAGTAGTAGTATTCCATTTTGTGACTATACCACAGCTTCTCTATCCATTCATTTGTTGATGGGCACTTGGGTTGTTTCCATCTCTTTGCTTTTGTGAACAAAGCTGCAATAAACATGGGTGTGCATATATCTGCTTTGGTGGCAGTTCTGGATTCTTTAGAGTATATTCCCAGTAGGGGAACTGCTGGGTCAAATGGTATTCTATTTGCAACTTTTTGAGAAAGTGCCATAAAGCCTTCCACAGTGGTTGCACCATTTTATACTTCCATCAGGGTTCCTTCCAGTTTCTTCACAACCTCGCTAGTATTTGTTGTTTGCTGCTCTGTTGAATTTTGCTATTCTTACTAGAGTGAGATGATATCTCATAGTTGTTTTGAGAATCTTTGTTGTCTTGATGTTGAGCTTCAATCCATATTGAAGGCTGTAGTCCTCCTTAGTTTCAGAAAGCAGTGTTGTGTTATCTGCATAACGCACACTGTTGATAAGTCTTCCTCCAATCCTGATGCCACATTCCTCCTCAAAGAGCCTGGCCTCTCAGATGTTTTTTCCTGCATATAGATTTAAATGGTCTGGAGACAGGAGAAATCCCTGGCATACATCCTCCCTGATTTTGAACCACGCAGCGTCTCCCTGCTCTGTTCTGATGATTGCCTCAGCATCTTTGCTACAGTGGCATTACTAAGACGGGATCTGGTGGTGGTGTTAGGGGCCATCAAGTCAAGTACAGCCCAAAGTGAACTCAAGAACGACAGATCTGAACGTTGCTCTGACCTGCACCACCGTCACAATCTCCACCTGCTCAGGCCCATCGTTATAATCACTGCGTCACTCCACCTTGTTGGGAGTCATCCTCTCTTTCTCTAATCCTTTACCTTTCCCAGTATGATGTCTTTTTCCAAGAACTAGACTCTTGACAACAAGCTCAAAGTACGTGACACAAAGATTCACTATCCTGGCCCAGACCTGAGGAGCCCCCGTACTGGGAAGCAGTGTGCTACTCTAACAGATAGCTACCCAAAACCATGCAAGCAGGTTTCAATCTGGGTAATGAGGAGAAGCTAGAAGAGTCTCCAAGTCTCTAATAATAAAAGTCCTGATTGCCCTGAAGTGATTATTGCAGGAATTATGGACATCAATACTAATTCTAATGAGGGCTCAGACAAGATCTGGCGTTCAGGGTGGTATGGCTGTAGAGTTCAGAAAGAATTGAGGAGAGTTAGAAAGTTTCTGTCTTTTGATAATACAATCACCACCACCAGTGGAATTTTGCCAGAAACGTGGTGAGGCTTTGCAAGGTTAGACCTTGTCGTGAGGTACTGCTGAGACAGTCCATTTACAGAGACCCTATGTACAAAAGGACGAAGCACTGCCTGGTGCTGTGCCATCCACACCACTGCCCAGTCTGCAGGCCTCGTCTCAGAAGCTGTGCTGAGTCAACTGCTCCTCCCCTTTTCCTATCAACCTCTTAACTCTACAAAGCACACTGTCTTTTTCAAGGAACTGGTCCCTCCGGGTGACACATCGAATGTACATGTGACAAAGTCTCACTGCCCTGGCTTGAGAGGAGCATTCTAGTTGGACTTCTTCTAAGACAGTTGTATTTATTCTTCTGGTGGTCCCCGGCATAGTCAATGTTCTCAGCCAGCAGCCATAATTCAAATAATTCATAATTCTTTACGGTCTTCCTTACGCTTTTGAACACATATGAAGAAATGGAAAATATCAAGGCTTGGGTCAATTACACTTTATTGTTATCATGTACCATCGAGTTGGAACCACCTCACAGCTGACCCTCCAGTGGGTTTTCAGAGGCAGTAAATCACACTAGGGGAGACACTGCCCACCATTCTCCCACGGAGTAACTATGTGCCTTTGGTTTGGCAATGCTATTCCTCAGCACTAAGTCACCAGAGCTTCCTACCTAAAACACTAAGTGACATCTTTTTTTTTCCCACAAAGTGACATCTTTGCATTTAACACTTAAAAGGGGTCTTCTGATAATTAGTCCAAATGTAATATATCTGTTATAACCTCAATAGATAACTAGATCATATACATCTCAATAATTCTCAAATATTTTGGTGTCATGACCCTTTTATAGTCTTAGAAATTACTGATTCTCTCAAAAGTTATCTTTAGGTGAATCATATCTATATCTATATCTAGCACCGTAGGAATTGAACAGATGATTTTAATGCAGAAGAATTTAAGGACACACTCTATTAGCTGTCAAACCACTGCCACCACCATGCAGAGGGTAAGGAATTGTGCCGGTAATCCTAAGGCAGGCAGTTAAAATCCACCGGTACCCTAAAGGAGGAAGATGGACAGTCTTCGCCCATTAGCTTACAGTCTCTGAAAACCCAGTGGAGGGTCAGCTAGGTGGTGGTTCTGAATGGATGGCGGGTAACAGACACACCACCATCACCACCACCACCACCATCACCACCACCACCACACTACCTAAGAGAACAAAAGTCAAAATGAGACTGAAAACCACAAAAATATGTCAGTTCCACCTGGCAGCACTGTACCTACCCAGCAATTCAGTGACAAACTCTTATAGCTACTGCCTGTACTTCTGCCGAGTTTAATTCCCCTTTTTCTGGCCATTCCCCATTTGGGTTCTCTCTTTGTATTTATGGTGTGGAGTTGGGTTGCAGGGCCAAGTCTTAAAGAAAAAATCCTATAAGTTCGACCTAGAATGAAAGATAATATTCTCATCCAAAAAGTCACAAAGGTGACTGCTAGAAATCAGGGAAACAAAGCTTTTAAGTACTGAGATATTTATCACATTAAGTACTGAGATAGTTATCTATAATTTCCGGCTCTAGCAAATGATTCTAACAGTTTTCTCCTGGGCCATTAATCATAAAATTAAATTTTAAAAATCCTTACATAAAGACAACAAAGCACCACCAAGTCGATGACTTTCGCTTGCTTCCTCCTACATAAACCTTTATCACCCTGCAGAGGTGAAGGTCAGTCACTCTCTGTGGGGGGCTCTCTTGACTAACTTCTGTTTTATTTTTTCCTAAGCAGCCAAGGCCGTTTTCTCATTATCTAGAACCTTGAGAGGAGGATTTACAGTTTCTCCTTAGATCTTCTGAGGAAAAACATGGTTGTACTGAAATACTAATATTAATGTTTTTTTTGTTTTGTTTTTCTTTTTTTTTTTTTTAGTTTTGTGTTTTATTTATTTAAGATGTTCAGGCCTTGACTGCATATTTCCGCAGAGGGTACAGCGCTCTTTTCGCTGCTGCTTCTTGGTCTTGGTCTTCAGGTTCTCCTCATGCTTGTTGAGCCTTCGGAAAAATATGGAACGCTTCATGAATTTGCGTGTCATCCTTGCGCAGGGACCATGCTAATCTACTCTGTATCGTTCCAATTTTAGTATATGTGCTACCGAAGCGAGCACACTATTAATGTTTTTAGAACTTGTTCTTTGCTTCCTATGTTGTTACTCAAATGACTCGTGAATTAAACATTATAATGAGGACAAACATATTCTTAATAAACTCAAATACTCCCAGATAGTCTGAAAGTACTCTGTGTACCACAGTGAGAAGAAAAACATATCTTTATTCTGAAGCACTCTTGGCTAACAGAGTTCATTCAGTCCTGCTGGAGGGAAAGTGCGCATCTGGGAACGTGCTGCTGTATTAAAGCCTTTCTCATTTTCTCTTTCCATAATTTTCACAAACAAGTAGTCCTAAAGCATTAGTTCAGGAAACAAAAATTTCTGTGGTTGCTGGCAAAAACACTTAGCAAGTAAAATTTCTAAGAAAGAAAAAGGAAGGAACATACTTTACTTTTTTCAGTTAATGGCCAATTTAAAAGATGAGGACAATAAGAATATGGTTTCAGATGTGCAAGCCACTGTTTTGACCACTAAAACAGAGTTATCATGAAAGGGAAGCACTCAAGAGTGCTTTTTTAAATTTTATTAATTTTAACGAAAGTTTACAAAGTTTCAGAGGAAGGTTTACAGTTTCCCCTTAGATCTTCAGAGGAAAAACATGGTTGTACTGAAGTACTAATATTAATGTTTTTAGAACCTATTCTTTGCTTCCTATGTTGCTACTCAAATGACTTGTGAATTAAACATTATAATAAGGACAAACATATTCTTAATAAACTCAAATACTCCCAGATAGTCTGAAAGTTTCCAATCATTCATTGTTGCACTCTTCTTCCCTGCCCACTCCCCCGCTACCCCAATTCATTCTTCTCCTTGAAAAGTAAAAGAAAAACTTATTGTTATGCAAACCCTCCCCCCCAAGTCCACTCTACTGTGCAGCCTTCATTCTGGACTCCTGTCATGACAATAAGAGTGCGAACTTTTAAGGCTACTATTTGCTTTAATCACTTTTGAGATCAGTGGCAAGAGGAATGATTCACAGTTGTCATCGCGACAACTGAATCGGTGCTAACCACTTCTTCAATTAACTCCGAGCAAAGGCAGCGAAATTCAAGTTCATACACCCATTTGGAAAACGTTGTGATTTGCAAAGTCGCGCACACAAATGTTAAAATAAGGACCATGAATGGCAGATTCCAAATGGAATTTTTCCAATAACTCTAGGAAGCAGATGCTCTAAGAAATTCATTTGTACTTAGTGAAAATTTTATGCAAGGGAAGAAAAAAAAAATCCAGTCACTCGGTAACTCTAAAACTGGTAAAGTTCAATGGCAGCGTGACACGCCTGTCATGAATTCAGACCTGGGCACCAGTCACTCACTGAAAACTCCATAGCTGTCAAAAACTATGACGGATTACCCATTTCCTCAAAGAAATCTCAACTTTCTAGGCCTCTTATAAAAGAAAAACGCTACAAGGGCTATCTTGGGACTGTACAAATCTAATATATATTCATGAAATGACAAGGATGCTTCATAAATCAAATTATAACTGTGTACAAAAAAGAACAAAGCGCTTACAGGTGACTCAAAGTAAAATTCTTCAGGAACAAAATTTCCCATGGCCATCTTGGAACTCAACGGAAGTTTCCAAGACGAGGGAAAAAGAACTGGGGGTGGGGGGGTGGGAAGCATTTTTATTAGAACAAGTCATGCCAAGTATAAAGTTCAATAGGCGACTGTGCTCATTTTTAGAAGTTCAGAATAGGTGAGACACTTTTATCATATTTTCAAAAAGAGAACTGGGTACCTGGATGGGCATTCTACACACACACACACACACACACACACACACACACACCCTGAGACAAGCAGCATCAGGCAGGCTGTGGCTGTACACAGCTGTCCTTGTTTATCAGTGGTTCATCTCCAGACTGGGTGCTGCTCCCACAGCCTCCTACCAGCCATCCATTTAGAAATGAACCATAGGAAACCAGCAGAACAACTCCCAGCTGCCTAGTGTGCACCCTTACTTTCAACCTGGAATTTCTATTCTCCAGAAAAGTTTCTGTGATCAGCCCGGTAGGCTGCTGTCTGGAGGTTCAGAGGGGTCCTTATTAAGCCTGTAGAATTCTGTGACTGATGACAATGCTTTGTGCATCTATACCTAGGCCACATTGCAAAACATAAGAAACGGAACAGCAGCGTTGTCCCAAAGGAAGCCCTCATCCTTCCTCCTTCTATTATCATATGACATTCCCCACTCCACTCCATCCTCATCTTCTCAAGTCAGGTAGTCATATGCGCACCACCTTTACAATGGGACAAAACGGCCTGTCACTGCTGTTCTCTTTTGACCTCCGGGTGCTGACTAGATACACTAGGGTGGCAGCCGGATCATAGCAGAGCTAATGATATTCTCCTTCTCAGGAAGTGAGAATCAGAACTTCAAAACTGATCACTTTGCTGCAGGTGTTAAACTCTATGCTATCAGTCAGGGCTGCGGTTACTATTTCAGGTCCAAGTGCACTGATGAGCAAATGGTCAAGTCTGGCCTGTAGAAAGGTGCAGAGGAATGAAACGGAAGCAGAAAGGAGCAGACACTAGAACCTAAATAGCCCCAGACAGACAAGATATTCCTGAATTCAAAAGCTTTCTGGGTCCATTTCTCCATGGAATCCAGGTGCACATTCTCTCTCTCTCTCTCTCCTTGATTTCAGTGAGAAACCTTCACATAGATTCTATAAAACGCCGCCTCCTGTCTTTGTGTTTCTCTGGGTGGGTTTGTATGATATGACTATTAATTATTAAAATTCAAAAGTTTAGGGTTTTCATTAGCCAATTCACATTAAAAACTCTTCCCTCATCTTGAGGAAATGAAATTTGAATATTAAAAGTTTGTAGACTATCAAAGACAGTGCCTTAGATCTGAATGTCCAAATCACCTGCAACTGAGAGAGAGAGAGTGAGAGGGAGAAAAACACCAATATTTCATTGTAATTAAGGGGGAGGAGTGGCACAATTTATAAATTTAACAATGAAAGGGAATTTTTTTAATTGTCAAAGAAAGGTAACTACTTACATAATCTGGTAGAGGGACATCATTCGAACCCAGTGAGCCTCGCAGTGACTGTGTGGCTTGTTCCAAAACCTTGCTGTGTTTTTTAGACAGCAAAGAAAACAAACTGAAAAACAGAGCAGATAAAACATACATTAAAGGAAGAAACTAACTGTCTCCTTTTCTCGGTCTTAAAAGGAATTCTTTAATTCACAGCATATCAATTACGCTGGAATATATTGGTAAACAATCACAATTCTTTGTTCATCGTATACGAATATTATCTATTTAACATGAAGTGATGAGGATGTTTAAATTTTAAAATTTGAAGATTATCCAAAAGTGACTAGAGCAGTACATCACCAGAGAACTACCAGAAATACAAGCTGGGTTTAGAATGAGCTGTGGCACTAGGGACATCACTGCCAATGTCTGATGGATCTTGGCCGAAAGCAGGGAATACCCGAGGAATGTCTGTGTTTCATTGACTATGCAAAGGCATTTGACTGTGTGGATCACAACACATTCTGGCTAACTCAGAAAAATAGAAATCACAGAACACCTGATTGTGCTCATGTAAAACCTATCCTTGGACTAGGAGGCAGCTGTCAGAACAGAGCAAGGAAACACTGCATGGCTCAAAATCAGAAAAAGAGTGTGTCAGGGATGTGTTTTGTCTATATCTTTTCAATCTTTATGCAGAACAACAGATCATTTGAGAAGCTGGACTTTATGAGGAGGAATGTAACAGCAGAAATTGGAGACAACTTGTCAGTAACCTGCACTATTCAGATGACACAATCTTACTTGGTGAAAACTGAGGAGGGACTGAAGCATTTGCTGCAAAGGGTCAAGAACTATAATTTGCAATATGGGCTGAAAGATAACATCAGAAAAATGAAGAGTCTTCCACCAGATGCTCTGCCGGGGAAGGAGGGACAATCTCCTCCTGTACCAGTCAGATCTGATTTGACGGTACACGCACACAAAAAAATAATAATAATTAAAAAAATTTAAAAAAAAAAAGAAGAGTCTTACCACTGGCAATTGGCAGCAACATGATAGATGGAGCAGAGATTAAGACTGTTAACACTTTCAGCCTGCTCAGTTCCACAATCAACACTCCTGGCATCAAGAAAAAATGCACTAGGAAAAGCTGCTGTCAGGGATCGCTCTAGAGTGTTGAGTAACAATGTCAGTCTAGAGACTAAGGTGTGCCTGACCCAGGCCATGATCTTTGCAATTATTTACCATGCATCAGAGAGCTGGAGAATGATCAAAGATGACAGAAGAATTGATGCCTTTGAGATGTGGTGCTGGAGATTATTGAACATACCATGGACTGCCAAGAGAACTAATATGTCTGTCCTACAGAGGGTGAAACAAAGCTGCTTCTTGAAGGCAAGGATTTTGAGACTCCATCTCAAATACTTTAGGTAGCCAGGAGGGACCAATCTTTGAGGAAGGATATCATGCTCTGAAGGGCAGAGGGACAGCGCAGGAGAGGAGGACCCCAGATGAGATGGACTGACACAGTAACTGGAGTAATAAGGATAGGTGTGCTAGAGACAATGGGATTGGCTCAGGACAAACCAGGGTTCGGAGCTACTGTGCAGAGGGTTACTATGAGTTGTAGTTGACTTGATGGCACATAATCACCACCACAACTTAGTAGAAAGGACAGCAGAGAAAGATTTTGAGCACCTGCAGCGTGGACTGACTGTGGCTAACTCATAGTGTAATCTATTACAAATGACCTGGGTTTGAGATCTTTAAGGTTTTCACTTTCAAGAAAGTGTGTTAGCTTAGATTATTTCTCTAGCAAAATACAGAGTCCATTATTCTTGATTATAACTCTATATACTGAATGCTTAAAATAAATAAATTTTAACTTTTTAAAAAGTATTTCTATTTTAAGACTACTGCTTTTGGCCAAGACAAATTACCAGCATCTCACTAATTCTTCTGGCACAAATTAATAAAATACATGAAACAACTGTTTTCATGACATACAACAGGTGAAGTGTAGAACTGTCATCTCAGAAAAAGAAAACAAGATACACACAGGGCCACCCACATAACGGTCAGAGATGCTCTGTAAAGGAACTGTGCTAAACCATGGTCCAGAACGATGAGGACCTGACAGTACCCAGCAGGACCGTTCAGCCCCGAAAACAAGAGCGGCGTGAAGTTGAGGCTGCTCTGGCAGCTGCGATCTGTGGGGTAGAATACTAGAGATGAGAGACTTCCAAGAGAGGCCTGCCAGAGAGTATGTAAGTGTCTTCTTGAATATCTGGCTGAAAAATATGTTGTCCCACGCAGAGTAAGACCACTGAGGGACAGCAATGAGCATAATGTTACTGAGAACTTAACAGATTCTGGGAGTCACAAAAGGCTGAGGGATGTTGGCGTTACAGTTAGTGAGTGTGAATAAAACTCCCTAAGCATCCTGGGTACTCAAGGGAACACTAAGGAAGGTCATGCGTGAGGAGCAAGGCCCCTCAGGGTAAGGTCCCCGCTCTATCTGGACCCTAACAAAGCCAAGTGAACAATATTCAAAGAAGTAAAACGGAACCACAAGTAAATTAGCTCTCTTCCAGAACAAAACTGAACAATTCGTATAGACAACAAAATCCAGACACTCAACATTGTGGCATCCACAATTTCAAGCAAACAGTAAAGATTACTAGACGCACAATGCAGGAGAAAAATATGATTCCCACAAGGAGAGAAAAGACCAGCCAATAGAGATCCTAGAGATGCTGAAATTAACATCTATTTTTAAATGCTGGAAAATTTAAAGAAAAACATGAACATAATGAGGAAACAGATGGGGAGTATCAGTAGAAATGGAAATGTTCTGGCATATAGTTAACTTACTTGTAGATCAGTTTTATCTCTTTTAAGTCTGTTCATTTAGCTTCGTTGAGAGTTCATCTAGAGTAGCATCCGTAACTCTGGGTTACAAGAGCATTACTCAAAAAGAAACTCAGAAGAGTTTTTAAGTTTTCTCTTTTGTTGCCAAACTCACTCACAATCTATTTCATCACAAGGATAACGAAATCTCATCTCTTATCCTTCGGGCATGTTACCAGGTGGGGCCAGTCCTCGTAAAGAGGCATCGGACGGTGCAAGGAGGCGAGTAAGAAAAACAAAGAAAGATCCTTAACAAGAGGGACAGACACAGGGACTGTAGAAAGGGCACAAGCACGTCACAGACCGTGAGGGCGGTGCAGAACAGGGCAAGGGTCAGGCGTTCTGTTCGCAGGGCCAACTTCATGATACCGAAAACCAACACTTTTTCATCTACACTGATTGGTTTTGTTTTCTTTTAAATTCATTGTCCAAGTTCACAATACACAATATACAATACTTATAATACTTAACTACAAGTTAACATTAAATTAATTCAAGTCTAAAGATCTCTCCAAATTACTGAGACACAATGATGTCAGTTTGAAGAGTAAGGAATAAAACACATCTGATTCGGCCATGGACTTTCTCATCCATCACTGGCAATGTGTCCGAGAGCTGGACAACGAATGAAGATGGCTGAAGAAATGATTTCTTTGAGTTCTGGTGTTGGAAGAATACGGACTATCCCATCGACTGCAAAAGAACCCCAAACAGATATCTGGAAAAAGTGCAGCCAGAGAGCTCTCTGGCAAGGATGGTGAAACTTCTCTCATATTTTGGGCTTTCCTTAGAGAAGGATATCGTGTTTAGAAAGGGGGAGGGTCAGCAAGAGAGAGGAAGATCCTCAATGAGACAGACTGACACAGTGATTGCAACAATGGGCTGAAGTGTGTCAGAGATGGGGGGATGGCACATGACAGGACAGGGGTCACATCTGTCGTTGACATGACGGCTCTCCCCGCCCAGCCCTCCCCCCCACCCCAGTTCACTTCTCTCTTTGAAAAGTAAAAGAAACACTCTCTCCCTGGTACACAATCCCCCCAGCACCCCTTCCACCGCCCCAAGTACATTCCACTACGCAACCTTAATTGTGGACTCTTGTGATAACCATAATACCCTATCATACATCGCTTTTAAATTATTCTCTCCCTCATCTGTTTCAGTGCAGTGTAATTTATCCAGTTTTTCTCAGTCTTACCACAACCCTGATATCAGTCCCATTTTATAACAGTGGCACCATGAAGTATTTGTCCTTTTGCGACTGAGATATTTCACTCAGCATAATGTCCTCCAGGCTCACCCATTTTGAATAATATTGAATGAGTTCCTTGTTTTTCAATGCAGTATAGTATTCCATTGTGTGAGTATACCATAGCTTCTCTATCTATTCATTTGTTGATGAGCACTTAGCTTGTTTCCAACTCCTTGCTATTGTGAACAAAGCCGTGATAAACATGGGTGTGCATTAGATCTTTCTCTTAATGTTCAAGTATGTCACCTCCACTGAAGAATGGACGTAATTGATAGCAAGTTTCATCATTAATTTTTTGTCTTTTTCTTATTTTTACATTATCTTTAGTGAGGGTTTTTGGGTATAGTCAGTTTGTGGTTTTGGGGGGTTTTTTGCAAAACAAAGATTATTTTTATTTTACATTATTTTTTAAATTTGTCTGCTTACAAAGTTCATATATATTGTGTTTCACACTATTTTTCATTCACATTGTGTTTCATACAGTCATTCTCATACATTATAGTTTTTTTTCCCAGCCTCTGAATTTTAATTTCTTTTTTTATTTCCATTCATTCATTGTTGCACTTTCCTCCTTGCCCACCTTTCCCCCACAGTTTGCTTTTCTCTTTGACTAGTTAAAAAATTATTTCATTGTTATATAATCCTCACCCCATCCCCAGCACACTCCACTATGTAAGTTTTATTCTGGACTCTTGTCATGACAATAATACCTAATTATATATTCCTCCTAAACAGTTTTCTCCCTCATCTGTGTCAATGCAGTAACATTATTTATCCCATCTTTCTCGGTCTTCCCCCAACCCCGAGGTCAGTCCTGTTTTACAACACTGGCACCATGCAGTATTTGTCCTTTTGTGACTAAGATACTTCACTCAGCATAATGTCCTCCAGGGTCACACATTTTTAATAATATTGCATGAGTTCCTTGTTTTTCATTGCACCGTAGTATTCCATTGTGTGACTATACCTCAGCTTCTCTATCCATTCATTTGTTGATGGAAACTTAGGTTGTTTCCATCTCTTTGCTTTTGTGAACAAAGCCACAATAAACATGGGTGTGCATATATCTGTTTGAGTGGCAGTTATGGTCTCTTTGGAGTATATTCCCAGTAGTGGAATTTCTGGGTCAAATGTTATTTCTATTTCCAACTTTTTGAGACAGTGCCATACTGTCTTCCATAGTGGTTGCACCATTTTACACTGCCACCAACAGTAAATAAAGCTTCCAATTTCTCCATAACCTCATCAGTATTTGCTGTTTGCTGTTCTGTTAACTTTTGCTATTCTTACTGGAGTGAGATGATATCTCATAGTTTTCTTTAATTTGCATCTCTCTTAGAGCTAGGGATTTTGAACATTTCTTCATGTGTTTGTTCACTATCTGATTGTCTTCTTTGGTGACGTATCTGTTCATATCCTGTGCCCATTTTTCAATTGGGTTGTTTACCTTTATCTTGTTGTGGTGTTCAAGTATTTTATAAATTCTAGATATAAGTCCCTTATCAGATATATTCATTACCAAATTTCTCCCCCCAGTCTGTGGCTTCCCTTTTTATCCTGTTAGAGAAGTTTTTGAATGTGCAAAGGGATTTTATTCTTAGAAGGTCCCATTCATCTATTTTATCCTCTTCTGGTTGTAGGTGAAAATTAATTTTTTTTTTTTAATGTTTAAACAAGACTTAGGAACCAAAGTAAAAAAATATTTGAAATAATTTTCTCTGAAAAAGGAGGGCTAGGGTTTTGGCTTTTGTTGTTTGTTTATTTACTCTGAAAGAGAATACTAACAACCTGTTCTCCAGGTTAGTAGAGGACCATATGAAAGCAAGCGAATTTAAACTGAAACACAAAATACTTCAGTTGGACATGCCATGACATTCCAATAACATGGAAGTGGAAATTCTTACTATGAAAGGCATAAAATGCTGAAATGGTCCAAGGAACCAGCTGTGAATAATGCTTCCCAGCTATCTTGAAGGAAGTTCCCCTTTGCTGCCTCTGGCCGCTGCAGCCAGAGGAGCAGCCTCCATGTCTGTCCGTCTGCCACGGACAGTCGAGCAATGGGTGGTCGTCCGTAGCTGCTCCAGCTTCTTGATCACGAGGAACAAGTGGACCTCCAGCTGGAGGCCAGCAACCTCCAAGCCCGCAATCCCTTCCACTACATTGGGCTGATCCACGTAAGCCCGTGGGCGTGGAGGACAACAAGGGGGTTGTGTTGGTTGAGAAGCGGAGGTCAGGCCCGAGGAAGCCAGCCACCTCCTCCGTGCAGACCACCATGCACGAGCACGCCCGGGCCACGCTCAGCAGCATCGCGCACGGGATCCACAAGAACATCCCCGGCCTGACCTGCACAGGGCCGCCGTCCACAGGGCCAGCATCCGAAGAAGCCCGTGATGGTACAGAGGAAGCCAACCCGCCCCACTGAGAGCTTCTGAGCACCTGCCCCAGCAAGAAAGACCCCAGCTTGTCTCCACCACAAAGAAAGAAAGAAAAGAAAGTTCTTGAAGAACAGATGATTTGAGGTCACTTCTAGTTTTCTGACCATCATGAAATATAAACAGAGAATTCACACTTACTTCAAGTTTTCATTCCTGTACAATTTAATAGGCTTTTTCCTCACATCACATAGCTAGAGCTTTCAGATTTTTTTTTTACTTTCTAAATCTGACTTCTCTTTTGCATTTTTAAGACAAAATGACCTAAATTCATATAAAACATGACTTGCAAATCGCTGAGTGATAAAAGTAACTTCTGTATAAAACTTTGCATTCAAAGTAGTGGCCTTAGTTTCATCCTCGTTAGAGTTGGTGAGAGAAACAAATCACTCATGCAAAGAGGTAAATAAGATTTTAGAATCTCCATCTACGCTTAATATTTACTCAAAGAGAACAGAGATGTTAGAGTATTTTTTTAAATTATTGTTGTTGATTGTCGTTCGGTCAAGCACGACTCATAGCGACCCTATGAACAAAAGACCTGAAGGCTTTCTCTAACTATTGTCGTTTTTCAAATTTCATAGAGTTTCCAGAGGCATGTTGTTTAGCAAGTGGATTCCCAGACTTCTCTGTATGTATAACAACATTAGTTATAAATTGGTTTAACAATAAAAACTGAGAATAGCCAAACCAATTATCAGGAATAGAACAAGTGCTGATCAAGAACAGAAGAGGTTAATAAACTCTCAGATATTCATACGTGACATAGAAAGTTGAAATGATCTAAAAGTCACATCTACCAATACGGAGATACATAGAAAAAATAATGCTGCATAAAACTATGCCTGACCCTTACAGAAGAATGTGAACGTGGTAACATGTAAAAAGGTATTACATTTCTTTTTGTAGATAAGACATGTGAAGCAGTAACTTAAAAATATATATGAAAGTGATATCTCATCTGTAGAATTCTTTCCTGAGGAAGGAGAGAATAAAGCAGAGTCAGGATGAAAACACAAGGAGGTTGTTCTTCTGTACCATCAAGCTGGAAGTGACTCACAGCTGACCTACAGTTGGGTTTTCAGAGGCAGTGAATTGCACACGAGGAGACTGCCATCCTTCTCCTATGGAGATTTGAACCACATGCCTTTGGAACTGCAGTAGAGCTCTTTTCCCTAAGCCACAAGAGCTCTGAGGTATAAGGTGCTAAGATATGTATATATAATGTGCACAAAGAAAGACACACACAGACAATGTCATATTGGTCACACTCTATGCAGAATATACAGGTGATTGGCCTTTACTTTTGGGTGTATGTCTAAAATGGTATATTTTCAAAATGTGATTAAAACATGCCAAACTGAAGGAAAGAAGAGGTCAGAAAACAGACAGCATCCCACCAACAGAAACCGCATACAGGAAGAATTGCATGTGGTCACTCTAAGCTGGAACATGACTAGAAAGACCCGGGCTGCTGAGAACGGGTCCGGTTCAGAGTACACAAGTGGTGGCAGGAGAGGAAACTAGGATGAAGACAGTTTGAGACTAGTCTTTGAAGGGCTGTTTACGGCACATTAAAAGCTCTGAATGCTGACAGAACATCAGTCTTACAAAATAAGACCAAGGCATGGCTACCTGTTCCTAAGGAGATGAAGTCTAATGGGATGTTGTGGGGGGAATGGTCTATGATACTGGAAAGATACTGAAAAGTCTATGATACACGCCAAGGATCTGAACAGAGTGCTGCAGGAGCATAGGAAGGTTAAAGGGCTTGCTGACTGGGAAAAGTAAAAGGAGAGGGAGAAACAGTCCAGGGAGGACAAACAGCGCACAGGAGGACACAGAGTCCAGGGAAGTACCAAGGTGGGATAGTGACTTTCTGTATGGGTAAAGACGTAGTAAGAGATGAGGGTGGCAGGACAAAAAAGGGCCACATCAAAAAAGGCCTTGTGTACCACGTGGAAAGGTATGTGCATTTCATCTTGTCAAGTAAGTGAGACGCACACGAAATTATGTCAAATATTTGCTAAAAGCTTGCTATGTGCCCAGCATGTGCAAACTAAGGGGATGAGAGGAATGAGTATCTTGCCCATAAGCAGCAGGATCAGAAGACAAGTAGGCTGGCTTTAGAATATGCTTCTACAGTTCTGCCTTGAAAGCCATGAAACTTAGACGTGCTTGGGAATCTCCAGGTAGAGAAATAGCCAGGTGGGCAGTTCGGAAATGCACTTGATGCTCAGGAAGTAGATTAAGACTAATGTTGGGATTATCAACAACCACTGAAACATAAAAAGTGGAGGAGACCTCATAGTTAGCAAAGGGGAGTATTATGCAACACTGAAGAATAAGAAAGAATTAGAAAATTACTGCTTAATTAATGAATTAGAGGGATAGACTGATCAAACTTCGTGGACTACTGATATGTATACTGTGTTGATGGTAATGTTCTTTATCGACTATTATTATGCGTGTTGAGGATGGTGTTCTCGGTTATGTTCTTGTTATTATGTGCCATCGAGTCACTTGCCTCTCAGTGATCCTAAGTACAACAGCCCTAAACCCTGCTCTATCCTGTGTCAACCTTATTGTCTCTGGCATATCACCCCAGCGAATCAATCAATCCATCTCATCAAGGGTCTTCCTCTCTTGAGCTGTCTTTCCATACTCCCAAGCATGATGTCCCTTTTCCAAGGACTAGTCCCTTCTTGCAACATGCCCAAAGTACGTCAGAGGAATCTTCAGAATCCTTGCCTTCAAGGAACAGCCTGGTTTCATCCTCTCCAGGATGAATCTCTTTGCTCTCCTAGCAGTGCATGGTATATTCAATACTCTTCTCCAGTACCACAGCTCAAAGGCATCAATATTCCTTCTGTCATCCCTAGTCACTGTCCAGCTTTCTGATGCATGGCAAGTAAATTCAAAGACTATGGCCTGGAACAGGTGCACCTTAGTCTCCAGACTGGTATCATTGCTCTTAGTACTCTGGAGAGGTCTCTGACAGCAGACTTTCCCAAAGCAATTTGTCTTTTTTGATTTTCTGGCTGCTGGTACTAAGAGAGTTGATTATGGAGTCAAGCAAACTAAAGCTGTTACCATCTCAATCTCTTTACCATCTATCATGATGCTGCCAATCGGCCCAGTGGTAAGAATTTTTGTTTTCTTGACGTTGAACTTCAATTCATATTGAAGGCTTTCATCCTTGACCTTCTGCAGCAAGTGCTTCAGGTCCTCCTCTCCTCAGTTTCAGCAAGCAGGGTCGTGTCACCTGCTTAATGCGGATTGTTGATGAGTGCTCCTCCAATCCTGATGCCATTTTCCTCCTCATAGAGCCCAGCCTCCTGGATGATCTGTTCTGCATATAGATTAAAAAGGTCTGGACACAGGACACCTCCCTGGTGTACACCCTTCCGAATTTAAACCATACAGTGTTTATGGACTGTTGTTACCTGTGTTGATGGTGATGGTCTCCCAAGACTATGGTTCTAACCTTGGATGGAGATTTTTCATTTGCTGATATCAGCCATTCCTTAGACTGTCAGTAGATAAACTATAGGACGTCCTCCTAAGATTTCATCTAAGGGTAGAACAGAATGCAGGGAACCACCTTGGTGAAGAATAGGTGAAAGTTGCTCTAGATTTTATGAAAGAATAACTAGATACAAGGTTTTGTTTAATGCTACTTTCATTTCTTATCCTATTTCATCAAAGTGGATTTAGCTGGAATAGATAGATGATCAACTTCTAATCCTTTTCCATCCAGAGGAGAGGAGATGCACAAAAATAATTGAAGACATATTCCTGATCGTCATCCACAGGCTTAACGAAAATAAGTTCTGTTCTCTATACATTGCAATGTATCACTACTTTGCTGGAATAATCACAACCAGGCCCCAATTATAATATGTATGTTTCAAAGGATTAATAAGAAATTGAGTATTTTAAGTGAGAATCTTTTCTTATAGAAACAATGCTTTGAGTCTTTTTGTATTGAGATTATAAAGTACTCAGCCACTTTTGCAAGAAGGTTTTCTATAGGAGAAATACAAGTCAATATTTAATTTCTCTTATAAGACACTTTGAAAAAAATTTTTTTATAAGACATGTTCTTAAGGAGAAGATGCATTAATATATTCAAAGGCATTTCTGAGCACAAGTAACTTGTTAGCTAAAAACAGTACAGAGGGAATTTCTCTGTATTACCATTAGACACTTCCCTCTTTAGGTCACTTATTCTCCAGGTAGTTTTTTATTTGGGGGAAAAGGACAAAGAGACTCAAATTAGAAGTTCTCTGTGTATTTGGGATTTATAGGTTATTTATTAGGTTGATTATACATCAAGAACTGTATATTCGTTCTTTCTCCTTGATTAGCTTTTAAAAGGCTGACTACAAAAGCATATAAACTCTTTAAAACATGGAGGTACTCAAAACACAATTCAAAACAGGCAAAAAAGTAGTAATAATAGCATTGTGTATTGTGTATTTGTAGCTGAGAACAATATGTAACCAAAACATGGGTAAAAGAAACATTTCTTTTTGCATATAAGAGTGGAACATATGATTTGTAGGTTTTATAGTCATGAAGAACTCATCTATGGTGTGCAGAGAACTTTTAAATCTAAACTCTTGCACTAAAAATCTGATGCTGTGAACTAAATAACAGGTTTACAACAAAGGAGAAATGATCATCCAGTAAAATTAGTAATAATATTTCCATCACTAGTAATTAAAAAATTGCAAATAAGGCTAAGTAAGCTACCTTTCCATCCCCTTTAAATGTCATGAGGAACCAAGAAAACATTCTAAAGTCCAATTTGAGGTAAAAAGGGTGAGGTTAGTTGTTTGCTCTACCAGACAATGAAACAGGCTAACATGAATGAAAGGCTGTGTCACTGGCCCAAGTGTAGAAGACCAAACCAAAAGAACAAAAGAGCATTTAAGAACTGCCGACCTCATGGTAAAAGCGGACTAAAGGAAGAAGTTGGGTCAGATAATAACTGGAGACCCGCTCCAGGAGGCTGATCATTTAACTAAAGGCATTTTTATTTAGGGGTGGGGAGTTTGACTCCTGCCTTACTTCATGCACAGAAAACAAAGCAGAAAGGGGGGGGGGGAATACAGAATAACTTAAAATTTAGGGTGCAGGTGAAGGGTGAGGAGCGTGACACAAACCCCAGATTTGTAGCCCTATCTATTAAGGACTCTGGCTCTTCCAGCGAATGGCATGCGTGGAGACTCAGTAGACGTCTTTAAGCAGAGAAGTGATCCGCTCTGACTTAATTTTCAAAAGACCATGCTGACTACTGCCTTGAGAAAGTGAGAGAAGGAAAAGTGGGAGCATGAAGTCCTGTTAAATGCTACACTGGAAGGGACAACAATGGGAGGTGTGAGAGCGACAGACTCTAGATCTAGACATTCTGAAGGTCAAGTCAAAAGATGTGCTGCCAGACTGGATCTGGAGCATAAAAGAATGAGAGAGGCAAAGATGGGCTTAGCATTTACTAAGATAGAAAAGACAGGAGCAAGTTCCAGGTGAACAAAATATTTTAGATGTGCAATGTCTGAGATGCCTATGAATTATCCAAATTCAGATTTTGAGTCACTGCTGTTAAGTGTCATATGACTCATAGTGACCCTATGAACAAGAGATCTGGACCCTGTCGCAGCCTGTGCCATTCTCATCATCTGACACACTCAAGCTCAATGCTGAAGTCAGTGTTTCAATCCATCTCGTTGAGGGCCTTCCTCTCTTTCACCGACCACCACCTTTCCACGCATGGTGACCCTTTCCAAGGACCAAGCCCTCCTAACAACGTGCTCAAAGTATGAGAGAAGTTTTGCCATCTTTGCCTCGAACGAGCACTCTGACTGCACTTTTCCCACTAAACAACTGGGTGTTTGAATCTGGTTTTAGAAAGCTGTAGAGATGAGATAAAGTTAACCGTTTGAGAACAATAAAACCATATAACCCAGGGCGTCTTGGTGGTGCAATATTAAGTACTCAGCTGCTAACTGAAAGGCTGGTGGTTTGAACCCAGCCAGTGGCTCTGCAAGGGAGCTCTGGTGGCTTAGTGGTAAGGAATTGCACTGCCAGTGCAAAAGTATGCTGGCTCAAATCCACCAGCTGCTCTGTGGGGCAAAGAGGGACAATCTCCTCTCATGCAATTTACTGCCTCTGAAAACTCAGTGGAGGGTCAGCTACAGATCAGTTCCAACTCAAGAGTACACAACAACAGCAGTGGCTCTACAAAAAAGACATGGTGACATGTTTCTGTAAAAATTACTGCCATGAAAACCCCATGTGGTGGCTCTATTCCGTCACTGAAGGTGGTTTGTCAACATCAATGTATGCGAAAACTCAGTGACTGGGAGAAAGAGAGAAAAGAAGAGCTAGAGAAGGCAGAACGTTAAGGCAGAAGTGAGGGAGACCCAGGACCCAGCTAGTTTACATCAGTCACTGTGACCCATCTAGTCAGCACTGATCCACTGCTTACCCTCTAGTGGGTTTTCAGATGCAGTAAATCATTTGAGAGTTGACTGCCTGTCTTTCCTTCATGAAGCTGCTGGTGGATTGGAGCCACGTACCTCGGCGATGGCAGTGCCAAGCATGGATGTTAAAACCACCAGGGATTAGAAAGTGGGGAACAGGTGGGAACAAACACAAGAAGACTGAAAACAAATCTATTCTTTCAAAAAGTCAGATACTTTCGGCTCCCTTTTCCTCCCCTCCTCATCCTTGATGGTGCCTTCCTCCATCTTGGCAAAGAAATCGAGGCTTACTTTTGAAAGGGTGAACTAGCAAGATTCTGCGCTTAGAGATCAAGGGCACAAATGAGGCTGGGAGCGTAGCCCTGAAGCCGAGTCAGACTACCCACTCAACACAGAAACCTCTGGCCAACAACTCAGTGTGATTCACCACAGAAGCAGAACGAGAACACCTGAAAATGCAAGCCGCCTGCAGTGCACAGCACTCCCAACCAGCTCTCCAGTGAGTCACTTCTAAACAGGACTCTCAGGCCAGAATGGTCAGAAAGAGCCACCAAGGTGACTCTTTCCACAAGTCAAGCAAGAAAGAAACAAGCAATCTGGAAACAGCAGAGACAGTGCAGGGACTCGGAAAATGTGGCCAAGGCTGTAAGGACAAGGCTCCAAGTATTTCAAGGTATGATAAATCAGGAGGGCTATGGTATATGTGGAGGAGGCTGTCTTAGAAAACGAAAATACAGCAGAAATGATAGTATCAAAAGGTTTCCTGGAGAAGAAATTAAAAAATTCGCAGAGAGTGGAACAAAAAGCTGATGAAAAGGAAATCAGTAGAGAAATGACAATTAAGGCCTGGGGTGGCCTTAGGTATGACAGTAAATTTTAAAATGGCAGTTTATCTCAAAATTTCTTTAAAAAAAAGTATTGCAGATTTTAAGTCACTTTTATACCTATTCCCCTGGATAGCACATTGTTTATAACCGGGAATGCAGAAGGTACTAGGATGAACAGTTAAAAGTTACAAGGAACTTCATAGATGCCAAGAAGCTCCCTCTCTCACAGAAACCTACCAAACGCAGCATGTTTTCCGTATGCCGGTGCAGAAGAGGCCCTGGTGGGCAGTGGTGAAAGCATTCCGCTAACGCAAAGTCAGTGGTGGTCAGAAGCCACCAGCCGCTCCACAGGGGAGACGAGACAAGCCATCGGCTTGCATTACGTTACACAGCCTCAAGGACGGGTCAGCTGAGGGGGCAGCAAGGTACAGTGAGGATTCGGTGAGTCGTGATAAGTGGCACTGGTCAGCTGTAATTATTACTATTATAGAGAAAAATGTCTATGAGTGATTGAATGAAAACCACTTGAAAAAAATTTCCAAGTCTTACAACCAAACTATGGAGTTAGCATAAATAGTAAAGAATTTTTGCCTTCAAGAGTGTGTTCCTTTTACAGTTATGAAGGATCCAACTGACCAACTCAAAATGTTAGACAGGAAACTCCGGGGCAGCTAGTCACTGAACTGTGCACGTAGAAACCTGTGAAGTGGGTGATGTTCTGCTGTGTAAACATCCACAACAACAATAACATAAAATCGGTTATGAAAATGGAAAATGAACACAAAGCGATTTAACGTCCTGGACATTTCTCTGGGCAGCTCTACTCTGCCTCACAGGGTTTCTCTGAGTTGGGATTTCAGCCACGGCCATGGGGTTTGGTACTTTATGCATCACACAGTACAAAGATGACATTCAGGAGACACAACACAGAGAATGACTGGACCCCACCTGTCCCGTGCCATATGCTATAAAATATAGCCCCTTCTCCAACCTCGTAAAGCACAGATCCAAAACCATCAGCTGAGAGAGATTTTTACACATGAAATGGTTACTAATGCTTAAAGGAATATGCTTAATTATTAGCTTCGTCAGCTAAAATTGACTTTAACATAAAGGATCCAATAAGATGAAGAGGAAACCAACATGGGGATACGGGAGATAAGGAAAATCTAACAGAGAAATAGAAGCAAAAGAAAAGAGAATCTTGACATCAAAGTAGATGCAGCTCAGAGATCTTCTACTAATTATTATAGGAGTGTATGTCCACGCTAATGAATGTACATTACCAAGAGAACAAATATGTGCAAGGTCTTGTACTCTTAAATAAAACTTATGTGATCCATAATACTCGTACCACAATTTCAAGTAAGGTTTTAATGGAATATATTTTTCCTACCTTGGAAATATGTGGAGGTCTCACAATTCCTGAACATGCTAGACAAATAAGGTATCATCTAATAGAATTTTAAATGCTCGAGTACTTGACGGCACGGCATGGTTCCCCTCTAGTTCTGACTCAACTTCAGACAGCAAAGCTCTTACATTATCAACCAGAGAATTTGTGATATGATAAAACAACAGTGTTTTAAATGAAAATAATTCAACAGTGTTGTTGACTGCCGTCAAGTCGAGAACGACTCACAGCGACCCTCTGAACCAAAGTCCTGAACCCTGTTCTATAACTATTGTCGTTTCTCTACATTCTGTTTCCAGGGGCAGGCTGTTTAAGAAGTGGATGCCATTCCTGCTTACAAGCCTGTCTCAATCTGGGAGCTCCACCAAACACTGTCCTTATTGCAGATGATCAAAGAATGCAGCCTCCACTGTGGATTGAATCTCAAGGTCAAGAAATTAAAGATGAGTACCCATTAGGGCATTTGACACACAGCGGCACAGTGTTCAGCATCACAGCAACCCCAACAATATAGAACGTAAACCATAGAGCTCAAGAATGATCACTGATTCCATGTTCTTTCAGAGAATCACCCCTCAGGATAACTACCAATTATTCTAGAAGTCTATCAGCGGTTGTAAAAATCTTATCCATTTCGAGGCAAAAATTACAGCTTAGTTCAAGCTGAGCTGAAACTGATAGGAAATTGTTTTAAGAACTGTGGTTCAAGTTTAACCACATAAAACCCCCAGCCGCCCTAAGATCCAGACACAAAGCCATGTTGTGTGCTCCCTCTGCTGGCTCTGTCACTCTCATATTTGGGACATCTGCTGTACAAAGCAGGCCCGATATCCCAGAGGGACACGCGTGTATTATTTTGGGGATCTAAGAAATGTACTCCAGCTCCCTCAACTGAGTGTTGAAAAAAACTTCACTTGTGCCCCACAGCGTGCCAGAGACTGAGAAATCCCGGTTCTGAATCCTAGTCCAGTGCTCCTCTCATTTCACGCTGATCTCAACATCGTTGTGTCTGTATGACTACTGCTGAATTCTACTTGGCTACACATTATCTACAATCCAAACTTGAGTAGCTCCGGGATACACGTAGATTTGTTAATGCAGTGGCAAGGGCTTTCCCTTACTATGTAGTGCACAAGCATTAAGCTCAATGAGTGCCCACACTTCTGATTTTCCTAGACAGTCCCAGTCGCTTCCCGTGGTTTTCTATCTAAAGGTACTCCTATCATTCACTTACAAATCAGCTGTCACAATTTCAGCTTAGAACATACGGCTACCGTGTCCTAAGTACTAAAGTGGATCTTCAGAACCGTGAAAACGGCGAAGTGAGTTGTTGTTAATGATGACGAAAGTTATCATCTATCCAGTACCTAATAACATGTCAAGCACAGGGTTTTACAAAAATTACTGTCCAGGGAGGCTGGCGCTCTCTGTGGCTGGGCTGGGGGCCCACTGCCCTCGGGGTGTGCCCTTCTCAGCTCTATACTGATTCAACTACAAGTTGATGAAGAGGTAGCTAAGGGGGTCCAGGCATCTGTGGGCATCAGCTTCATGGCTGGCGGTTCACAGAGGCAGTGGCAGCCATCCTGACTCTGCCTTTCGATGTGGTGAAGACTCAGCGCCAGGTCCAGGTGGGAGCGATGGAGGCCGTGAGAGTGAGGCGTCCACGTGCGGACTCTGCCTGGCTGCTGGGAGGATCCGAGCCGAGTCAGGGACAAGGGACTCTTTACGGGCTTCCTCCCACGGGTCACCAGGGCCACCCCTCCTGTCTGGGCCATCATGATCAGCACTTGTGAGTTTAGAAAAAGCTTCTTCCAGAAACTCAACCAGGAGCGACTGCAGGGCCCTTGAAGGGTGTCAGGGACCCACCCCCATCTGCTTCATGGATGGGATGCAGGCAGGAGACTGAACCAAGTGTCTTTTCCTCAGCACTGAGAGATGGGAAGCTGCCTCCCTTCCCACTCTGGGTTCTCAGGGCCCCCCTCAGACATGGCTCCCCATTCCTGAGGCTCAAGTAGCATCATGTTCCCATCTCCTAAGTCCAAGACCAAATTTGCTGTCTGTCCACATCCTCATTTCTCTGGGTTTTTTTGGGTTTTGTTTGTTTGTTTTTCCTATAACTGGACCTGCCCCCAGGAACCAAACACTCTGGCTGGACCTGCCTCAGTCTTCCCTGTCTCCATTAATTCCTTACATCTTAAAAAAAAAAAAAATACTGTCAAGAATAAAGTCAAACAAGAATCGAACCTACTACGACTCACAGTGACCCCAAAGGACAGGCCACAACTGCCCCATCGGCTTCCTAGGGTTGTAAATCTGAACAAGTCTTCTCCACCTTTCTCCCACAGAGTGACTGTGGGGTTCAAAACACCAGTATTTTTGGTTAGCATCCTAATACTTCAGCTACAGTGCCACTGAGGCTCAGTCTATACGGCTGTTGTTGTATGCTATCGGGTTGGAATCAAACCTCCAGTGGGTTTTCAGAGGCAGTAAATTCCAAGAGAGGATGTTGCATCTTTCTCCTGTGGAGCAGCTGACAGATGCAAACCGTTTACCTTTGTGTTGACAACTCCTTACCACTCAGCCACCAGAGCTCAGTGGTATCTCTATTTCACAGACAGGGAATATGAGGGCAAGAGTTTGCCCATCATCTGTCTGACATCAAAGTCGCCACTAAATCTTCTGTTCCTAACTGCTTTGATGTTTGGCTTATTCTTCAGTAAACCGAGATAACAGTCAAATATGTTCTCTCCCTTCCAATACCATAATAAGCCCCCCTCCTGATATGGGAAAAAGATATTTTATTAAAAACATGAACGTGTTTAAACGTCTTATAAAGTTGGCAGGGATAATATTTTCCTTACTTTTACTAAAGTCACACAACTTATGGTGTAAACGCTCACTAACTCATAGTATAAACATTCAATTCCAATTTACTTTTGTGTGATAGATGTGTCTAATTACTTGTCAAGTGGTCTTTTATGAGGAAAACTGAAAACAGCAGTTCTGGTCTGATAACAATGCTATTAGACAGACACAAACAATCTGGGATTAAAAAAAATCTAATCTGTTCAGACAAAAAGTAAATATTTGTCAAACTAGAATATACAAGTCTATCTTTGTGGGGAAGAGCTATTTGTTTCTCAATGAAAGATATAAATTGTTATCGAAATCACGGACAATTTTTATTCAAAGTGAAGCTTAAAGTCTCTGATGTTTTTGAAAACAGAAACGACCAGACGTAAGCGATGTCTCCTGCTCCAACAGAGACGTGTTATTTTCACCGATGGGATCACGGCACAAAAAGCCTTTAAAGAGAAAAAGTGTTAAAAACATTTCTCAATAATTAATTAGTAGCCTATTTGAACAATTCAGACAATAACTGATAACGTAGAAGAAACAGAAATACTGTCTAGGTTCGATTCAGCTGACTGGAATATAGGGGGAAATTGACAGTGACTGTTTACATGTGCACAGTTTGGATAACTGCTGTGCTATCTAGCTCTATAGTTAGCATTATCGAATATTTAGAGATAGTAATGATTTTTCAATTGAAAGAGAACAATAATGATTCTGACTTTACTATTAGGAAGAAAGGCATTTAGGATCAGTTCGATAGTTGCTTTTCTACTTATTGGCCACGGGAACCTGGACACTTCAATTCTCTCAGGTCTGCCTTCCTTACAGGTGCTGCTGAAGCTGATGGCCCTTCATTAAAGATTTCGGGATGGTTAAATGAGAGAATTAACAGAAAGCTCTTATGATGGATTCCCAAAGAAGGAAGCCACCCATCAGTTCCAAGTGATGGCTGGCGTTCAAGGATGTGGACTCCCAGTTACCAGCTCCTTCACCTGCTGTCACATGTTACCTTTCAATACACTGTACAAACGAAACACAGCACCTCTCTGGTCAAGGCTTGGCACCACGCTGACAGTGTGTGATTTGTGCTGTAGAGAACCAAGGGGATAGGCACATGCCAAGGAAAAGCTGAGAGCCTCCAGCGACCAGGCTGGTGGGCTGCACGGCCGCCCACATCATCATCAGTCACGGCATGCTTTCCTCTGCCCGTTCGCTGTCTTTCTTACTCAACAATGAAACACACTCAACTGCTGTCCTGCTTTCTTCTGGGGTCTGTGCTCGCGATACCTAATCAGAGTGTGGACTCTCTCAGCGGTGGAAGTTCAACTTTTCTCTTGTTTTCAAAGGGCTCCGCCACTCTTTCAATTCCTATGTCTGATCTCCCCTCCTTCTACACCTGTCCTATTCCCAATTCTTTTCTCCTAAATGCACCCTCTTCCCTAGATCTTATTTCATGCCACCCCCTACGCCTGAACAACCTACTGATCAACCAAATGTCTGTCCTCAAATTACTTTTTCAAGGTCCCGTTCGTCAGTGAAGCCTACCTGGTTGTCACCCAGGCACCCACCTGTCCTATTTATGGACTGACTCCACCTGACTTGAATCTTCCTTGAGCATCAGATCTGAAACATTTGTGGTTGTTATTACACTACTACAAGGTTCTTCACATGAACGAGAGTGAGTCCCTACAGACTTGATAATTTAAAAGGAGGACTCATAAATATCTCTACTAATCAAGACCAAACCAAAACTTACAAAACAAACTGCCGTTAAACATAAAAACAAAAACACAGAACAAGGTGCCACTAAGCTCGTTCAAGAAGCGGCTTTCCAGGCCTTTCTTCTAAAGTGTCCCTGGGTAGGCTCAATGGGTAGGCTCAAACCTTCCATCTACCTTTTGTTGAGTAGCTGAACATATTTTTGTACCACTCAAAGCCTCCTAGACTAACCTCAAAGAGAGTGATTGAAAAGAGGGCCGTTATAAAATAAAACCACTGTTTCCAGTATATGGTCTTCGCAGTCATTTGTCTATGCATTTGAGAGCTGGACAGTGAGTAAGGATGACAGAAGACGATTCTATGCCTTTGAACTGACGTGTTGGAGAGGAGCACTGCACATCCATGCATTGCTGAAAGAACAGACAGACAGGTCCTGGAGAAGGTGCAGCCAGAGTGCTCCTTGGAAGCAAGAATGGAAAAGCTTCATCTCACATACTCTGAGCATGTCCTTAGAGAAGGACATCATGCTTGAAAAGGTGGGGACGGTGAAGAAGATGACCCCCAGCCAGGTGGACGGACACAGTGACTGCTGCAATGGGCTCCTGTGTGCCAGAGATTATAAGGCCGGCATAGGACAGGACTGAGTTCAGATCTGTTGTTCAAAGGGTCACTTGAGTCTTACTCGACGACAACAACAATTACAACAAACAGATTCAAATACCCACATGAGCATAACTGAGATGGTGAAGACGGTACAGGTTAGAGCAAGGTTCAGATCGGTTATTCACAAGCTGTAGTCAACTTGATGGTACTCGACATCAACATCATAACTGATTCTATGAGGATCATATTTGTTGATAGAACACAAACTATAAAAATGATACTCAATCTCATGGGAAGATAAGTGAACTGAAAGTGAGGTCCTGCTCTGTTCCTATCACCTGTAACCTAGCCCAGCTCTCAACATACCCTGTGACTATCTGTGCACTGTGCACAGAGAAAACAAGAAAAGTGACAGCCCTTACACGGAAATGTCAGAAAAACAAAACAGCATGGGAAGCCATATCTGACAGCAAAGAGACAACATGGACGAGTGACTATCCTCAACCAATATATAAGGAAATCACATCCTGCCAAGAGAACAAAGAAGTATGTCCTGGAGAGGGTAAAGCCAGGCTGCTCCTTGGAGGAAAGGATTCTGAAGCTTTGTCTGACATACTTTGGACATGCTGCAAGGTGGGATTGATCAGTCCTTGGAGAAGGACCTCATGCTTGGGAGGGTGGAGGCGACAGTGCAAGGGAGGAAGACCCTCGATGAGATGATGGATTGAGTCATTCAGTGGGGTAATGGGGGTTGGTATGTCAGAGACAGTAAGACTGGCACAGGATAGAGGAGGGTTTAGGGCTGTTGTATAAGGGGGTGCTAAGTGTCGCAGGTGACTCGACAGTACATAACAACCACCACCACCATTTTCCTGAATTGCACATTGAAAAAGGAAGATGATTCATTCTAGACAACGCTGTAATTCTGGGACATCATGACTTTAAACCAAACACAATGAAACAAAGCTGACGCAGAAAGAACACATCAAAAGGTGCTTTTAATGAGTTAGCATATTTTAAAACAAGAGGATGAAAACTGAGCTTTCATAAGTAAGTGAATAATAAATACTAGTAAGTATGAGAGAAATGTCTTCTTGGGAAGAAATGCCATCCGATTATGTAAGAGGCAAAAAGCTTTCTTTCTGTAAAATGCACACAATCAGAGAATGTCACCTTCTGAATCAGATTAGAAATAGAAAAGTGATAAAATATAGAGCTCCTTATGTGAAGAAATGGGAAATTAATGAAGCTTTTTTTTTTTTTAAGGGACAGTAAATTTGGTTATGGGAGGTATGTCAAGTGCCTCTTGTTTGAATGAGTACGTCCACGTTACCCTCTCAAATACTTACATATCCTTTTTATTTCAGGAAGTTAAAGAGATGCAAGTAAGTGTGTACATTTTAGCAATGCATTTTTTAAAAAATGATTCAAGATGTTTATCAACAAATTAAAATTTGACATTATACATAAACTAGACCTGAGTGAGCTAATAAATAAAGTCTTAATGTTAAGAGTTCATTTTGGTGCTTGGGATAGCATTCTCATTATGGAAGAATGAAATCATCCCAATTTTGACTATAAATACCCTTGCACATTAAAACCAAATTGACTTGGTGTCTTTGGAGAAAAGGTGCTGAAAAGGTGAGATGGAAGCGTTCCGTTCAGGAGTAGTTTGAGGTCAGTTAGTCCTGTGTTTCTAGGCCCACGAAAGCAGATGGTGGAGCACTGAGGTGAGTGTTACTAACTCATCTTCACTGTCAGTGGCCGACATGGGGCACGAAGAAAGATAATGGAGAAGATACACAAGAGGTTCAGATCTCTAAAACATCTCAAACTCCTGTCTTCGATTAGAATGGACTCACAGCTGACTCTCCACTAGGCGTTCAGAGGCTGGAAATCACTCAGCTGGAGACGGCTCATCTGCCTCTTGAGGAGGTGCCGGCATCTGAACCCCTAGAGGAGAGGTCTTTGGGGTAACAGCAAAATTCTCTACCGACTGCACCATCAAAGTGTCCTTAAGGTTAGATCTTGCTGTTCCAAAGTGAGAAATACAGCTCCAGAAAATGAGTGAACTTCATTTCCAGGGTGGTGGTGGTGTTAGGTCCCATCAAGTCAAGTACGATTCATCGTGACCCTGTGAAAAAAACAGCTGAACCCTGATCTATCCTGCGCCATCCTCACACTTCCTGAAACACAAGGGCCCACTGCAACAGTCACCACTGTCAATAAACCTAGTTGAGGGTCTTCCTCTCCTTCGCTGACCCTCCCCCCTTCCCAACATCATGTCCTTCTCCAAGGAATAGAACCTCCTTGCAACATGCCCAAAGTATGTGAG
>NW_006399853.1:2950484-3098859 GCF_000299155.1 Elephantulus edwardii
CCAGTGAATACCACTATCATTCAAATATATGCACCAACAACCAGAGCCAAGGAAGAGGAGATAGAAGATTTTTACCAACTTTTACAATCGGAGATTAATCAGGCATGCAACCAAGATGCATTGATAATAATGGGTGAGACTGGAATGCAAAAGTCGGGAACAAAGAGGAAGATTCAGTAGTTGGAAAACATGGACTCGGTGACAGAAATGGAGCCGGAGAGAGAATGATCGAGTTTTGCACAATCAATTTTCCAGGGTAGGGAGATGAAAAAACCCAAAAAACCAAAAACACAAACCAACCCCAAAACCTTTGCTTGTATTGTTCTGGTTAAACTTCTTTTTTTAAATATTTTATTTCATTCTTTTTTGTGTGTACCGTCAAATCAGATCTGACTGGTACAGGAGGAGATTGTTGCTCCTTCTCCAGCAGAGCATCTGGTGGATTCAAACCGTGCATCTCTGAGATTGCGGTTGCAGCTTCTTGCCACTAGGCCACCAGAGCTCACCTCTGGTGAAACTTCTAAATGCACATGGAACACCAGGGAAGTGTTAAATAACATATGGTTCTATCTTGCCCCTAAAACTATTTTAAAAACAGATAATCTATATTTACTGCCAGAATGACCAAATAACAGGAATGTGGGTAAACAGGGCAAAAGGAGACTAAGCTCCAAGAGCTAACTCAAAAGCCAAAGACGTCCACAAGCTCTATTTTCAACTTTCAATGCAGCTCTGTTGGCCTCTACTGTGACTGCATCACAAGTGGGTCATCTTTTAGCGAACTGACAAGCTGTTAGTATAAGCAGAACTGATGTATGAATAGGTTATTACTATCACTATTATATTTACAAGAGGAAGGGAGGGACTAGTAAACGAGTGAGTGTTAAGTACAATTTCTGTAAACACCCACGGCAACAGGAAATACCACAAACTCTTGCAATAGTCACATCATGTGCTTCACAAAACTCGATCATCTGCAACACTTCATTTGCTGTTTCACGCCAGACCCCGAAATCAAGTGACGGTGACTCTTAAGAATAAAGATTTCAAAAAATAAAACCTGAAACTTTTCTTTTTCCTTTCAACTGGACTATCAAAATACATTGTCACAAAAGCTTCACCCCTATGTTAATATGATGTCATGCAAGACAAATTCAGCAAGAAAGAAACCACCAGAGGACCGAGGGCCATGCAGTGTGCTGTACTGATGGGTGATAATCCACCATGATTCACTCTGACTTGACTGTTTAAGAACCACAGGAGCAATTCCAAGGCTACTGTACGAGTTCACCTGAAAAATGCATTTCCCAAACATGTTTTTCTCATAGAACACACAGAACTAAATTTGCCTAGGTAAATCACACACTGTTCATTCAATTCTTTCAGGTGACTTTGTTACCCGTTCTTTCATTTTCTAACATTGTACTGTATTATTGTATTACTGTATATAGTTTCACTGTTATCTTTAAGAGTAACCTGGAAGGTCAGGACTGAAGCGTATGTGAGTCTGGAGGGTGGACCCACATTAACCAGGCCCCGGGGTTCTCTCTGCCTGGAGATCCACGGCCCCAGTCACAGCCTGGGAAGGTGCAGAAGCTGAGTTCTTAAAGCTTCCACCACCGTAAATCACAAGCACTCGAGCTTTCCAGTGGCTTGCGGTGTGTGCTAAATGAAAACAAGTCTCTGCAAATGTTACCTGTGTACAGAATCACCACGTGGAGAGTAACGACACTTCTAATTAGACTAAATCTTCAGGATGGCTTCTGCTTAACTTGGTTGTTTTGCTTGTTTATTTTGTTTTGGTTTTTTTTAAATTAGAACAGTAAATTGTTAATCACTAAACAGAATGATGGCAGAAAGCTATAGGACTACTAGTCATTATTATAAAATGTATTTAGCTGACACATGTTCCCCTTTTTAAAAAACTTCTTACGGCCCAATGGGGGAAAAACACAAAACTTCCATGTTAGGCTTCACAGGAAATCTACTAGTAAATGCTTTTTTGTTAAGTCTGCCAAAAGCTGTCTGCTTATATTCATTATTAGTTTAAGAAGAAAAAGGAAAGAAACCTGTATTAACCATTAAAACCAAACTCAGCCATATAGATTACTAAAACAAATTCCTACAGCCATCAAGTCAATTCTAACTCATGGTGAGCCTCCAGGGCAGAGTAGAACTGCTGAGTATTTCTGAAGCTGGAATCTCCATGGAGCCATTGAACAGTATGTAATGTTTATATAAACCAAAAGGTTGATGGTTCATACCCACAAGCTGCTACGAAGAAAAAGACAGCAGTTCCCGCTTGTAAAGATTTGCACCCTTGGGTCACGAGTCTGATTCAGCTACATGGTAATGGGTTGTTTTCTGAACAACCATTATAGCAGCAGACCAACACAGCAGCCGACCAACATGTCTTTCTACCCTGGAGTAGCTGGTGGGTTCAAAGTACAACTTTTCAGTTAGCAGTCAATGGCCTAACAACTGTGCCCTTCCAGGGTCTATCAGATTACACAACCACTAACTTTTAAAAAGGAATACTGGCTTTGGGATGTGAGAAGTGCTGCAGGTTTAGGGAGGAGGAGAATTTCTCAAAAAACAAAATAAAACAAAATCTCATTGCTATGAGTTGGAACTGAGTCATAGCTGACCCTCCAGCTGGTGTCTGAGGCAGCAAAATTGCACAGGAGACTGCTCCTGCGAAATGTCAAGTGTCTTACATTCCTACAGTGTCTACTTCAATTCTGAATTTCAATGAGAGACTAGAAGTTGTTCTATTTAGACATAAACATAGTTTTTAAAAGTTCAATTATAAAATAATATCAAATTTGTAGTGGCTTTAAGGTGAACTTAAATTACTCCAAAAAGTTACCTAATAGAACTATGTTATTATAAAAAGGCTTACTGACTATTCCACTGCTTGGAATATACCCCGAGAGAATGAGAAGTGAGGCACAAACGGAGACTTGGAACACCAATGTTCACAGCAGCATTATTCACCATCAAAAGAACATGGAAACAGCCCAGATGTGCAACATCAAGCAAATGGACTGAGAAATTTTGGTACATTCACATGATGAAATACAACACAGCATGCCAAGAGCAATGATTGTGTAAATTACTACCTAACTTGGGAGGGACTGGAAAGCATTATGCCGCGTGAACTAACCCAGTCCCCTAAGGACAAATACTGTGTAAGACCATTATTGTAAAACAAATATGAGGGTCCAAGTTGGGGGGGCTGCGTTAATCATAGAGTTGCACAATTTGACAGGTGAGGGCGGTGAAGGAAATGGGAAGGATCTGGTGTGAAAACAATATATTTGAACTTTGTAAAGAAATCATTACAAAATAAAAATTTAAGAGAAAAAATATGCTTATTGAGGGGATGGCATAAGGTCAAAAGTATGTTTAAGGATAGTGTGAAACACAATATATATGAACTTTATAAGCAAACCAATATAAATTTTTTTAAAAAAAAGGTATGGTTTCATGCATACCCATGTTTATCGCAGCTCTGTTCACAATAGCAAGGAGTTGGAAACAACCCAGGTGCCCATCAACAAACAAATGGATAGAGAAGCTGTGGTATATTCACACAATGGAATACTATGCTGCATTGAAAAACAAGGAACTCATGCAATATTATTCAAAATGGGTGAGCCTGGAGGACATTATGCTGAGTGAAATATCTCAGTTGCAAAAGGACAAATATTGCATGGTGCCACCGCTGTAAAATAGGACTGATATCAGGGTGGGGGTAAGACTGAGAAAAACTGGATAAATTGTGTGTACTGCACTGAAACAGATGAGGGAGTGAATAAAAGCGATGTATGATAGGGTATTATGGTTATCACAAGAGTCCATAATTAAGGTTGCATAGTGGAATGTACTTGGGGCGGTGGGAGGGGTGCGGGGGGATTGTGTACCAGGGAGAGAGTGTTTCTTTTACTTTTGAAAGAGAGGAGTGAACTGGGGGCCGGGGGGAGAGGGCTAGGTGGGTAGAGAAGTGCAGCAATGAATGAATGGAAATCCAAATTCTCTGTAAATGTTCATTAAAATTATTTTAAAAAATTTTTAACAGGGGGGGGAGAGGTATGGTTTCTGGAGCCAGAATATATTAGCGTTTCAATACTTGCCACACCATCTTGTAAGTTACTTGGTATCCCTGTGTATCAGTTTTCTTATCTATCTAATGACTAATAATATTAATTATTTCAAATCATTTAATCCTGAGGATCAAAGTAAAAATTGTTAATAATTACAGCAGTGTCTGGTGTAGAGTAAAAGCTCAATAAATATTAGCCATTATCCCCAGCACAAAGGAAGTATTTTCTACATGCGCAGTCTCTACTACATAGCTTTTAAAAAAAAGAATCTATATATCTAAAGTTCACTTAAAAATCAATTTTTAATGAACTGCCTCTCCTAGACAGTTCAGTTGTAGAACTGTTGTACAAAACAACAGATCTCTTGGAACACATCTGATTCTAGTTTAAGATCAATTTAAGAATGTAAATGGAAAAATGCCAAAGCCAGTAAGTAGTAACCCTGAAAAAATAATTAATTCCCATTCCACCTCAAATTTGTAAAGTATTTAAACAAAAATGAGCTGAAATAAAAATACCAAAACATGAAATTATGGAGGAAACAGACACAGCTATCTACTTAGACCTGCCATTCTTACTCTGTAGGCAAACTGAAAAGGATTCACCTTTCTTTTCAGGAGTGTGACAATTCTGTTACTCAGAACCAGTAGGCGAAGCATTACTTTCTGATTTACAGCACTGCCCACTTCAATCTGAAAATCAAATCCACGTTAAAGGCTGGCACGTCATGACGTGCCAAGACATGGAGGATGGTGGAACCACTGTTCCGCCATATACAGAAGCCCTGTATGTTTAGGTCTGTTAGACATTTAGTGACCAAGAGTATTTCTATAAAAAGCAGTTATGCAAGTCCACATACTGGAATATGTACGTGAATTTCCCTGCCAATGGCAGTCTGAGGGGAACAGCACCCAGCTTGAGAGTTGTGTATCAGTTCCCAATCCTCCATCCACGTAGTCTACACTGGGAAGTGGTGTTATTTAGAGGCTTCATCTGAAGGAAGTCTAGTCACACCTGTGCACTCACAAGGACATCAGGAAGACGTGAGGACCTTCTTCGTCAATACAATCTATACCTAGAACCATTTAAAAAAACAAACAAACCAAAAACACAACTCACACACCATAATTTTTTTTAGATCAAATATAAATTTAATTTGTTCTTCCCTAAGGTTTTGGTCACTTTTCTTCCTTTTGTGCGTCAAAAACCTCCTGCCATTTGTCTTAGAGGCAATGACTTATTTTGTTAATAGTACCTTTTGTTTAGTTATTAACAACCTAAGTTTCCTTCATTACGGAAAATAAATTACAATGCAACTTGTTGACATATGAATGCAGATGACCATAGCAGACAAGGATATTTACTTTGGGTGATTTTACTGTTTCTGTTGGTCTTCAACAGATCTTAGCAATATGCTTGTACATGAAGCACTGAAAACACTGGTTTTGAGCCTTTCCAAAGAAGCACAGTGTACAATTTTTTTGCTTCCCTAACAAGCGATTCTGAATGAAAAAGAAAAGTTAGGAAAAGGATTAATATGTGAACCCAACGAATTGTTACTAAGTTGGAAGTGACTCACAGGTGACCTTCCAGTAAGTTTCCTGGGCTGTAAACTGCACAGTAGGAGATGTCCACCTTTGTCCCAAGAAGCCACTGGTGGGTCTGAACTGCCAGCAGCCTGCGGGGTTGGGTTAGGAGCGCAACTCTGTATGGACTGCACACCAGGCGTGACCTGATTCTTTCTTACATGTAGTTCTGAAACTTCATTCTTCACTAATAAGCCATGAACACTATCTTTTTTCACTTATGTCAAAGGAAAGCCCCCACCCTGATTCAAGCCTGGCAGAACTATTGTGGTTTCCAATTCTTTCTCAGTGTTATACCAAATTTCCAGATGGTAAAAGGTAATACCGTTTTGTGTTCCTCTCTGCAGTTTCCTGCTCAGCCAGAGTTTCTGGGTAAGACGCTTTTAATTTTTACAAGACACTTTAAAATAAACACGTTGATGTTGTTTTCATGGATCATGAAATTAAAAAAAAATGTATAAAATACTTAACTGAAAGGAAAACCTGTGTAACTGCACACATTAGAGAAGAGCTGAGAAGTCCACCAGACAGCTCTACTCTGAACATTATAGATCCAGACAATTATATCCAGAATACTCTATTATCTCAAGAAGCACTTGGATCTTGAACGCTGTTTTTGATATGTAGTAGCACTGTAAAAGGACTGACCTATTACTGCTCCTGGCCCAGGTAACCAGTGAAGAAGTAATTATAATTAGATTTGGAAAGCCTATAAAAATTTTAAATGAAATGAGTTCACTCAAACAACAAAGACAGAAGCCTACCAAGCACCCAAAGCTAAGAGGTCCTGGGGCCAGGGGTTAAACACAAGTTCTCTGCCCTCCTAAAGCTTACTGTGTCCTCTGAGAAGGAGGTGTACATAAAGAGGGGAGAAAACGTTATCAATGAGGAGGGAAGATCCGTCTGAGGACATAACAAATGCAGGCAACAGAAAACAAGAGAAAGAACATTCTAGAAAGGAAGGAGCATATGAAAAGTCCTGAGATGGAACAAGGCTGAAGACGTCCTAGAGGGTGGTGGGTGGGAGACAACTGGTATGACTAGAGAATGTCCCACCTACCAGCCAAAGGGAACTCACTGAAGTGTTTTGAGGCAAAGAAGATATATAATCTAACAAACATCAGAAAGACCTCTCTGCTTGCTAAACAAGGAACTAGATCGGCCTGAGAGTGATGTGATTGGAGGAGAAGAAACAAGGCAGGAAGTTTTTAAACAGTCTACGTATGAGATGGTTTGAGCCAGAGAGGCTGGCAGTGGGGACAGAAAAGGAAAGATAGCCTCACTGATGGTTTCGATGTATAACTGAAGTGAATAAAGCAGGGCGGGATGGAGGGAGGTAAGTGAAAGAAAACGTAGATGTGTCTCATTTGACGGGTATGAGCAACCTGATGAGTGCAAGTTCCATTTACTGAGGAGGAAATGAAGAAAAATTTTATGAAGAAGTGTCAGGCGGCCAGGTGGGAGCTGCAGCACATGAGAGACCAGAGTGATGTTATCATGGTGGCTGAGGATGGACTTGAACTCAGAAATTTTGATGGAGCGGAGTCAGAAATCTGCAGAGTGCTAGCACCTGGATGATAATATAGTCACAGAAATGGATGGAAATGACCAAGCTAAGAGTTTAAAAGAATAGAGGAGAGAGCTTTAAGGAGAAGCTTTAGGGAATTCTAACACAGAACCTAAGAATAAATGACAAAAAGGTGGAGAAAACATCCAGGCCTGTGCTCTCCTGGAAGTGAAAGAAGGAAGTGAAGGGAGGAAGTCTCCTCCACAGCAGAGAATAAGCCTCCTTCTCCAGAATACTCAGCGATACATTCCTTTTAGAGTTTTTAAAACAGTAACAAAACCATCAAACCATAAAGCAAAATAAGCCGGAAAAGTGAGTGATTTTTTTCTCTTTAAAAATTAGCTGCCTAGGTGTTTGTCCCCTTACTAACATTTTTCTTTTCACCAAAATTCACCTGCCCTACTTTAACTTGTACAGCTTCAAGGATTAGAGTTATAAATCTCTAAGACTGAGTGCATTACAGAAAATGAAATAAACCTGATGACAAGATCAAGTAGTGAATACGTAATTCAAAAGGAAACCATAATGGTTTAAGTGGGATAATACATTTCATTTCATGCCAAAGAAGTGGCCCAGAAATCAATAAAGCACACAGCCACAACAGAATTATTAAGACAGTATTATGTACAGGGAAACTTATTACTATGGCTTCAAACATTTCTTCATTACAAGTTTTGTGATTGCAACACTATGTTTATACTGTTCCAGGACTTTTTTTCAAAAAAAATTCTTTTCAGAAAATTCTTTGTAAGACCGTCTATCTTTGCTTTAGATTGAAGATGCAAAACTTTGAAATCAATAAAGAGATGTAATTTTTTTTTTAAAGCTACTATATAAAAGTCAGGTAAAAATACTCTTAAATTTTAGAGTGCTACAATTTAGATATGAAATTATTTAATGTTGTGCATACTTGGAATTATAAGCCTACTTGGTTAAAAAGAAAAGCTGTTAATTCTTTCTCTCCCAAAATTGTAAATTCTAAAACAAACTTCTGAAGAAATTTTTCCCATGATTACAGACTGAACATATCTATTCCAAGACATTAGTACAGTTCTTAGTTAATGGAGATGCTACATGGTGCTGGTGGTAAAAGCAAAGCAAAGCTAAGAACACATATTTAACTTTGATTGCAAGATGACTAAGTAGTAGAGGGAGAAATATTGCAAGTTAATGTTTATTAGAATTTTTCTGATGCCTTTGAGCTGTGGTGCTGGAGAAGAGTACTGAGAATACCATGGACTGCTAGGAAAACAAATAGATTTGTCCTGGAGAGGGTTAAACCGGGTGGCTCCTTGGAGGCAAGGATTCTGAGGCTCCGTCTAACTTACTTTGGACATGTAGTGAGGAGAGACCGGTCCTTGGAGAGGGACATCATGCTTGGGAGGGTGGAGGGACGGCGCAGGAGAGGAAGGCCCTCTATGAAGTGGATTGATTCAGTGACTGGGATAATTGGGATGGGAGTGTCAGAGACAGTGTGATTGGCACAGGACAGAGCGGAGTTTAGGGCTGTTGTACATAGGGTCGCTATGAGTCGCAGGCGACTCAACGGCACATAACAACAACAACAAATATTTTTAAATTATAAAAGTCATATATTTCTAACTAATGCTATCTTAATACAATTATGTTTTGATTTTTCCTTTATGCATATTGTTCTGTATAACTTTTAATAGAACATATTATCATATTCTTCTTTACTTAACATTCTATCAAATGTATTCCATCTTTATTTTTCTGTGGGTGATATTCTATGGAATTTATAACTATCTTGTTTTTACACTTGATCTTAGCCAAAAGGCCAAGAAGCGATTACCATCTTGTTTTTAAAAGAAAAGAAAAAAAGTCCCCCTTTGATTAAATTCATTCTTTGTGTGTATCAAAGTCCAAAGGGAGGGAAGAGGGAGGCTGATGGTTGGCAGGGGGCGGAATCTTGAGGTCGTAGAGCCTGGTGGCCAAAATGAGGAGGTGAAGGAACTGGGAAAGAGCCAGTGGGAAAGTGAAAAGGTGGGGCGATGGTGGCCATGTATTTTGGTGATTAATGTTACAAAACATGACGGATGGGGATGATAATGTGAAACAGCGTGAATGGAGGGATGCATGGAACACAATGTATATAAACAAAAAACAAAAAGGAAGAAGAAAATGAAAAAACTTTTTGGGCATAAATTCAATTTCAATTACTTCTGATAGACATTTCTAGTCTATTTCCTTATAAAAATCCACTCTTTTTCACCATTCGTGATCTTAAAAGTTATGACTGGAAATAATCTAGGCTTGAGTCTTATCTCACACATTTAATATTTTAAAACAAATTTTAAAGTACTTGGAGTGTTTAGAATGGTTTTACATTCTTTGGGAGGAAAATCGAACTTTCAGAAATGAAACAAACTTTCTAAACCTGGGGATTAATGACAATATTTCTAATCCAATTTTATAGCGCACAATTTAAGCCACAGAGAGGACAGAGTGTTTCTCAGTGTTGACCAAGAAGAATTTATTGTATCCAGAGAAGTAATGTTCACTATAATAAACACAGCTGTTGAGCTGATTTTGACTCACAGTGAAGTGCCACTGAGTTACTAAAGCAGTAAATATTTTTTAATTTTTTTATTATACTAGTTTATTTACAAAATTCAAATACATTGTTTTCAAGAACAGATTCTTTCTATTTACCTCACTCAGCCCCCATCAAAATAAATAACCCCATGATTAATCTCCCCTGTTCCCCTGCACATCCACAGCCCCCTGCTTCCACTCACCCTGCCTCCCACCCCGATCTTTACATTCATTCTATGATAATGGTATTATATAATAATTGTCCTTGTGGGACTGAGTTAGTTCACTCAGCATAATGCTCTCCAGTCCCTTCCAAGTTAGGTAATAATTTACAAAATCATTGTTCCTGCGTGCTGTGTAGTATTCCATTGCATGAATGTACCATAATTTCTCAATCATTCGTTTGTGGTTGGACATCTGGGCGATTTCCATATTCTTGCTATGGTGAATAAGGCTGCTATGAACACAGGTGTACAAATATCCATTTGTGCTACAGTTCTCATTTTCTCAGGGTATATTCCAAGTAGTGGAATAGCTAGGTCGTATGGAATTTCTATGTTCAGCTTTTTGAGGAAGCGCCAAACTGCCTTCCAGAACGGTTCTGCCATTTTACAATCCCACCAACAATGTATAAGAGTTCCTTTCTCGCCACATGCTCTCCAACATCTATTACTTGTTGCCTTGTTAAACACTGCCACTGTTACTGTAGATGGTACCTCATTGTGGTTTTGATTTGCATTTCTCCTATTGCCAGTAATTTTGAGCATTTCCTCATGTGTCTGTTTGCCATTCTAATATCTTCCTCTGAGAAGATTCTTTCCATGTCTTTTGCCCATTTTGTAATTGGGTTATCAGCCTTTATCTCGTGGAGGGCCAGGAATATTCTATAAACTTTCACTATGAGACTCTTATCTGAGATGGTATTACCAAACGTTTGTTCCCAGTTGGTAGATTTCCTTTTCACCCTGCTGGAAAAAGTTTTTGATGCAGACATGGATTTAATCTTTAAAAGGTCCCATGCATCAATTTTATCCTCTTCAGATTGTACATTTCTGGTTGTATTTAGCAGTCTCTTTATATCTTAGACTAGCTCTTCAAAGCTTGATCCCAGTTTGCCTCTTAGGAACTTTATGGTTTTGGCCCTTACTTCCAGGTCTCTGATCCACCTTTAGTTGATTTTTGTGTATGGGGTAAGATGTAGATCTTGTTTCAGCTTTCTGCAGGTGGAAGTCCGGTTTCACCAGCACCATTTGAAGAGGTTGTCATTTCCCCATTTGATAGCTTTGACTTCCTTGTCAAATAGCAGTTGGCCATAGACAGCTGGGTCTATTTCTGGGTTCTCAATTCTGTTCCATTGGTCGATGTTCCTGTCATTTTACCAGTACCATGATGTTCTAGTTACTACTGCTGTGTAGTAGGTTCGGAGGTCCGGGAGTGCTATGTCTCCCATCTCATCTTTGTTTCTCAGAAGTGTTTTAAAGCTCTAACTCTTTACAGGAGGAACATATATATCTTTCTCCCAAGGAATGGCTGATGGATTTAAATCCCTGGACTTCTGTGTGGATTTCAGTCCCACACATAACACACAAAGCCACTAGGGCTCCCAATCATCTCATTGTTATTGTTGTGTGCTTTAGTCAGAACTGACCCATAGCCGATCCTCCAGTAGGATTCCAGAGGCAGTAAATCGCATGGGAGGAGAATGCCCAATGCTTCTTCTGTGGAGCAGTTCATGAATTTGAATTGCATGTCTTTGGGTCTGCAGTGCAGCCTCTTACCATTAGGTCACTAGAGCTCCGTAATCATCTAATAGTATAGTCATAGTATACCATTTCAGTGTTTTATTATATTCCATTTGTTAGTTCCATCAATTTCTTTTTGTTTGTTTGTTTCTACTGCCACAGTAGTTTCTATCTTGGTTCTCTTACTTACACTCAGATTCTATCCTCTCTGAGGCATTAAATGTACTACAGTTATCAGATTCAATGTGCTTTGTGTCATACTGATGCTTAAAAACACTGAATAAAACTACTATCTATGAAAACTACACACGTGCACTTACACAAAATAAAAATATCTTGGTCTGACAGGAAAGGTCCTCGATAGTCTAGACACCATAATTGGTCATGCTGTTGTTAGGAGACACTGAGTCGATTATGACTCATAACGACCCTCTGAACATCTTGCTCCCAGGGAGCAGCTGGTGAATTTGAACTACTTGCCTTTGGGTTGGCAGTGTAACATCTTACCACAAAGCCACCAGAGCTCCCCTGAGTTAACAGTAGCTCAAAAAATAATGTCAGTTTGAAGACTAAGGCCTGATTCAAGCCATGATCTTTTTGGTCACTTGCTAAACCTCTGAGAGCTGATGACAAACAGAACATTTGGTGCCTTTGAGTTGTAGCTGGAGAAGAGTACTGAGTACCTCATGAAATGACAGAAGAATGAGTAGGTATGTCTTGGAAAATGTGCAGCCAGAGTGCTCCTTGGAGGCAAACATGACAGAGTGTCGTCTCTCATATTTTGTACATGTTGCAAAGAGAAGCTAGTCCTTGGCAACAGACATCATGCTTGGAAAAGTGAAGGGTCGGCAATGGGAGGAAGATCCTCAATGAGTTAAACTGACTCAGTGACTGTAGCAATGGCCTCAAGTGTACAGGGTTGGCAAGGATGATACAAGATAGCATGGGCTTCAGACTTGTTGTTTATGGGGTTGCTATGAGCCAGATTCCACTCAAAGGCACCTAACAACAACAACAACAACATAATTAACTGTAACACTCCAACGGAATCATCTCAATGCTAATTTTCCCCTTGAGTTTTCTTTTCTTTGGTCCAATTAAAACACCAGCAGCTGCATTTTTTTTTTAACATAAGCAAAATACATAAACATGTCACTTAAAAATAATGGGAATAAGTATCTTCTTATTTCACATAAAACTAAACTCAGTGCTCCACCCTGAAACCCAAGAAAGTAGAACTGAAAACTGAATCTAAGCTTCCAAGCAGTCAAAACATCTGACTTCATGGAGTTACTGAGAATACATGAAAATTCTCACGCATTCACTCAAAATTCTAAACAGGACTTCTAGAGAAGTCAGACTTAAGGTTTATGACTTGAGAGTTGATGTCAATGCTTCTTGGGAGAATAAAAGGAGCAGCTACTAGGTCTGAAAGGCTTACAGCGTCACAAAGTATGAAGTAAACAGAGGAAAATGGGACAAGCCCAGTATATTACATTTAAGAGTAAATGGAAGGCCCTGCAATTAGGTTCATACAGTTAAGTACCCATTACTTGTATGCAGCATGCAAGTTTAAGGATATGCATGCAATTTTACAGGAGCCAGTGTGCCTATTTTGAAAAAAGTGATTGTACTCAAAAGTCAAATTAATAAATTAAGTGATCAACTCACTACTCTAAAGTCAGACCAATTCAATGCTGACTCTCCAGGTTTGCAGAGCCATAAAAATCACAGGGGTGGTGACTGCTCATCTTTCTACCGCGAGCAGCTGATGGATTCGAACACTTACCGGTGGGTTGGCAATACAACTCTCTATCTGCCTGGCAGTGAGACCACCCATTTTAAGGGACAGCCCCAAATTAGAGAGTACTGAAATACTACTTATAAATCTGGAAACCAAATTTGAAGATGGGAGCTGACAAATGCTGATCAACTAGGAAGGTGATATGGTTGAATTAATCTAAAAATCATCCGCTGTCAGAAAAGGATGCTGTATGTAATGTATTTAAGTGCAAGAGTACTTAAGATGATGGGGAAAGTCTCAGGGATGTTATGGCAGGCATTGTCAAAAACCTGAAGGATTTTCACAAGCAGCCAAGTTTATATTTGGGTGTTTCTCTGGAGTATTAAACGACAAACAAGCCATGAAAGTTATAAGCAGGCTAACTGAACATGTGACAATCTTTCCAACATTAGTAAGACCTCTGCTGCCTTCTGAAGTGGGAAGTGCCCAGAAGAGTCCTCTCCTGACACTGGGAGGAAGGATGCACTAGGACAACTGAGATTTCTCTCCACAGCAGTAATTCACCATAAGCGAAGGTAAAGTTCGTTTCAAAGGAGGCTTCTACGTCTCAGAACAGAACTACATTTTCAAACTCCATAAACCAAAACCTAGTCGAGCTTTACGGTGTGAGTTTGATTGTTCCATTAAGACATTTTGCAGGATCTGACTTTACAGTAGTGAGTTTATCACTAATTAATTTGACCTAAGAGTACTGTCACTTTTTCACAACAAGCACACTTTGACTTCTATAAAACCACATGCATATCCTTAATCCTGCATCCTGCTTACGAGTAATGTGTATTTAACTATTTGAACCTAACTGCAGGTTCTTAAACTTACTCTTAAGGGTCATCTATCTATCCAGCTGCAAAATGTTAATCTCTTGAAAGAAAGTTTCTCCATAGCAGGAACCTGCCCACATGTCAATGTATTTGCAGGAGGCTGGCCAACTGCAAATGTGAAACATGGTCCATGACGTTAACCAGATCTCTTCTTCTATGCAGATTACACCCACCATCCGAGATTAGTGTCCTGTGCGCCTCCCAGATGCCAAGTGGTGGGTGTGATGTCAAAGCTAGTAAGGGACGAGCCTCGAGTCCAGTGCTAATGTCCCTAATGTATCACTCAGCACTGACACGCTGTATTTATTCTCTGCTGTTCAGCGTAAATGGATAGAGCCCCATAAACACCTGCTGGAGGGTCAGCAATGAGTCTGTTCTGACTCAAAGGGACACGATGATGACAACAAAGGATTTTAAATATTCAAAAACTTTCTAAAAAATCAACTAACCAAAAGCCTGTTCAAGCACCTGGGGACAAGGAGCCAACGTGGGTAAAGAATAAAAGGGCTTCAGGACATGTTGAAAGAAGAAAAGGAAAATACAAAAGAAATTCTCCGGCCAAGTGGACAGCAAGTGCAGACTTAACTGTGCTGAAGGTGCCGAGGGTCACCCGCGCTTCTGCCTCATGGTGTCCATCTCTCTCCTACATCTGGCCTCCTCCCTACTTTGTCTTCCTCATTTCCCTTCACTTCCTTTCATCTTCCCAGTAGATCTCTCCTATCTGTTCCTGCCAGACGGTTGACTCAGGAGGAAGCAGACAGTGGCCTCTGTCACAGCTGGCAAATGCGAAAACCTGCTGCAAACAGTTATTAATGAGGGTTAACAATAGGCCAGACATGAGGTTAGGTGCCATCGGATGTGTAACAATGAGTAAGATAGTGTCTAGTCCAGGTGGCTCACGGCTTGGCAGGGCAGATAGGATACAAACATACACACGCACGCACGTGCCTAGCAAATAAAGGCAAGGTCAATTATGCTGTCCATTTAAGAGGGGGGTCCACATCTCCCCACTTCCCTACAGCCCGAGAAGCAAGCTCTATCCCAATCACTAAGACTTACCTGACACTTTGCCTAAGTCAATGGGAAGTCACTGGCTTTCGTTTGAGAAAATATCTTTATTACTTACACAGAATTTATTCTAGGGTTTTTTTACTTACTTTTCTAACTCTAGCTTCAAATACATCTTCTCACATATTTGGGGTCTGTTGTTAGGAGGGGCCATTCCCTGGAAGAGGACATTGTGCTTGAAAAAGGTGAAGAGGCAGCCAGAGAGAGGATGACTCTCAATGAGATAGCCTGGTGCAGGGACTGCAGCTGTGAGGTCTAGTGTAACCGCGGTGCTGAATATGGCTGAGGGTAGGAAAGGGTTCAGCTCAGTCGTTCACAGCATCACAATGAGTCAGACTTGACTTGATGGCACACGGCAACAACAACTGAATCAACAACGTGCTCAACATCATGATGAGACGAGAATGTCCGTGCTGTAAGAAAAGGCTGTCGATGTATGACTGGGTATTATGGTCATAAAGAGTCCAGAACGAAGGTTGCATAGTGGAGTGGACTGGGGAGGGGGAGCGATTACGCACCAATGAAAGAATTTTTCTTTTACTTTTCAAAGAAAAGAGAGAACTGGGGGGCAGGGAGGAGAGTGGTGTGCAGGGAGAAAAATGCAACAATGAATGAATAGGAATCCAAAGCCTCTGTAAACGTTCATTAAAATTAATAAAAAAAAACCAAAAAGGAAAAGGCTGTCAACTTAAGAGATACACAACCTTCTCTTCCTAATAATCAAAGTGTTCCCTCTTAGATGTACTAGGCAGTCTGGAGCTTTTGTATGATTCTTCATCTCAAAAGCGCTGTTTTATTCTAAACATTTTTCTTTCTTTTTTTAAGGTTGTCATGGAGTTGTTTTCCTTATTCGGCTGCATCATTTGGCAGTAAAAACAGTGCTCCGGATCTTCCTCTCTAGCTAACAGCACAGTGCTGGGACAGATCATCTCTGGCTTACAGAAAACGTGTGCTGAAAATGTCAACCGCAAAGTACAAGGCAGTCATGTCGACTGCACCTCGGCGCGGGCGCACGACACACACCCGGCGGTAGGCGGTGACTCTTCTCGGCTATTTGCCATCGAAGGCTTGTCTCTATCTTATTACTCCCACCATCATTATGTTTAATCTACATCCATTCATGACACACTGCAACTTGCCAATTTTAGCAGCACTCTGTATGTAAATAAAATGAGTAAGAAATACGCAACTCCAATAGGATATTATCTGCTGTCTCACAAAATCCAGCCTGCTCAACCAACTTCTCTCGCTATTGGAGATGTATGTAGAGCCTGGCTGTGAGCGCTCAGATATACTGAAGAGCAGGAAAGGGAAGTCAAAATCCACTTGTAATTAACACCAACAGTAGAGTCTATTCCATACATACATCAGCCAAGGTAATCCAACCACCACAAATTAAAACGGTTTCCAAATGGGGCAACATAAAGAAAAGCTGCCGTGAGGTTACATGACTAACATAAGCTGAAAGCTTTCCTTCTCCCATGAAAACATACAATAAAAGATTTAAGATGGTATTTGTAAGGAGTCAAATCCCAGGCATTTTGAAATACAACTTTTCTCGTAACCACTTAAGTGACATGTGCCCCGTTAAAGCATGCAACCATCAGACACAAATGGCATGCAGCATGCAGAAAACGGGCAGCAGGGGTTAATAACCTGGAAGCATAGGATCTGAGTATGTGAGAGCAAGTTAAAGACAAGAGTTCCTCTCCATTGTCACTGAGGGTCGAGAAGCAATGCTGAAGCGTAGAACAGTGGGAGTGGGGGAAATACAGTTTGTCCAACACATAGACATATCTCCGCAAGTGGCGGCAGGTATAACTGAAAGACAAAGGTAAAGGGGGAAAAAAGAGAGAGTTTTCCTTTGAAAAAAGAAACCATCCTTTATGCCCCCAAAGCTTCCTGTATCTTCAGTAGATGGTGCCAAAGGAAACAAACAAACAAAAAACAAACAACCAGTGTTAAAAGATAATATAAAAAGATACGTTGGCAGGGGAAAAGTTTCGAAATATGATGGTGCCATTAGTTAAATATATGAACATTGGCTCAGTGGAGTCAGTGATGTTAGACATTTTCTCTTTACAGTGTTACATTCCTGGAATAAAGGCACTAAGGCAACAGCAATGTGGGAGACACTTCTAGAGTGAGAATGAGGGGTCAGAAAATACTCATTCTTGGCCTAACGCTCCACTGCAAATGTTTTAATAGTGGGTATCTGAACTCCGAAGTCCTAGTTCTGGAGACAAAGGGAAAAAAAACCCCACCTTAAAAATTACACCAAAATACTGAATTCAAATTATTAAACAGTTGCACTGACTGTATAGAAAGAGGAGGCAGAGTGAAAGACCCCATATACACCTCAACCCAAGCCTTGTGCTTGGTTTGTATTGTGAATGGGGTAACATGGCACTAAGGAGGGATTTAAATGCTGACTGTCCCATTGTCAGTAAAACTCACTGGTGCAGGAGTAATAAAAAAAAAAAATTATTAAACAGTAATATGTAGAATTCTTACTATTACTATTGTTGTTATTAGAAGAGACTCGTTGGTGCTATGATTATGGTCTCTTTAAAATAAAGAGCTTGAAAGATGAGAAGGCAAAACTGAGGCGCCAAGGCGAGGCACCAGTGAACTCATCAGATGTGGTTACACCACCAGTGTAACAATCATGTGTGGACGACCATTCCAAAGGCACATCAATTTCCTAAGTAGGAGACAGGTGACTTTTAAAGTGTGTGCAGCTCAGAATAAAACTATTCCACTGCAAGATCTGAAATGGGCATATGTCCATAAATGGACAATCCACTCATCTAGTCAACCAACAAATTAAAGTAGCAAACATTACCGACTATCCATTGTATATATAAACTGTGCTGGGCATTTTATGTGACTCAAAACCACCTTTTAACAAGTGAGCACCATTAATATTATCATCAGAAATGGGAAAATAGACTTCATAGGTCTCCTGATAGGATCATAGCAGAATTTAAATTTAATCTTTAGGAATCATCAAATAAACACAAATTGAACATTTCTGTACAAAATAAAAATTGTTCTGTCTGCTTCAAAATTTGAAGCCCAAGACAGACAAAAAAGCATCAAAGAACTGTTTCAGGTTAGAAGATAGAAAAAGCAAAACCATTAAATGCAGCCTGAGACTCTGGGATTGGCTCCCAGGGAGCAGGGAGGGGAGAAGGGGTAGACACACTACCATTCTCTAGAAAGAAAACTGGTGAAGCAAATGACAAAATGTGAATGCCTGCAGATGAGACAATACTACTTTGTCGTATTTCTTGACTTTAAGAAATTTCTTTGTTCTACAGAAATAGACACTGAAGAACTTAGTGCTAGAGGTATATCATAGCTAAAAACTATTCTCAAATATTAAAAACTGAGAGGGTGAATGATGAAATATGACAGAATTTTAACATATGGGGAATACTTAGGGGCAAATGAACATTATGAACACTAATTTTGAAACTTTTTTATAAGTCTACAATTTCCAAGTAAGTTAAAAATTAATATAGTAAGCATAAAAAATTACTGCATTTTATATTTAATCTAGAAATAAAAGCCAGTCTTTAAAAAAAAACACTAAATAATACTCATTTTAATATTTTAAGATTCAAATCTAGAGCCCTAAAATGTCATTCTGACCTCTTTAGTTAAGAACTTGAGACATGAGAAAAACTAGGCCGTGGGAAAGAAGCAACTGTGGTCTGGAGCCGACCCATGAAAAACAGTAACTGTTACTTAAGCGTCACACTTTCACAAAAAAAATGAAACCTTCTCAGCGCCTTCTTAAATGAAAATGATCAAGATTATGCAATATATAGCTTTCCAATGTTGGTACAGTCATGCTTTACCCAAATAAATTATCAAAATATTCTTTTTCAGGGCAGCATTTAAGTCTGTAAAAACCACAAAGAAAAACATGGTGTTTAAGAAAGACCCAGAGTCGAGCTTTTCTTTACAGCGACCCACAGCATCCACTGGACGAGGCGGGGGTGGCCGTGGGGTGGTTCCAGGAGTCCCTCTGGATTTCAAAACTGCAGATGCTCGAGGTTCTTCTAGAAAATGACAGTGACTGCATGGAAGCCACTCACGTTCTCCTGAATACTTTAAATCATCTCTAGATAGGAAGCTTGGAGCGGGGGTTAGTCTACAGGCAGCTGTGCTGCGAACCCAATGCCAAGCATTTTCTTCAGTTTGAATCTATTAACTGTTCTAAAGGAGAAAAGATAGGCCCATTTTGTTAATTCACAGCCTCGGAAAACCAGTAGAGGGTTTCTACGCAACAGAACTGACTTGATAGCAGTGAGTCAATGAGATTACTTATGTTGTTATGTGCCGTTGAGTTGCTTGTGACTCACAGTGACCCTATGTACAACGGCCCTATACCCTGCTCTATCTTACTGTCTCTGACACACCTAGCCCCCATTACCCTAGTCACTGAATCAATCCATCTCATCAAGGGTCTTCCTTTCTTGTGCTGTCCCTCCACCCTCCCAAGCATGACCAGTGCCTCTACATCCTTCCTTGCAACATGTCCAAAGTATGCCAGACAAAGGTTCAGAATCCTTGCCTCCAAGAAGCAGCCTGGTTTCACCTTCTCCAGGAAGAAATCTATGTGTTCTTTTAGCCATCCATGGTATATTCAATACTCTTCTACAACGCCATAGCTCAAAGGCATCAATTCTTCTATCATCCCTTGTCATTGTCCAGCTTTCTGATGTGTAACAAGTAATTGCAAAGACCATGGCCTGGATCAGGTATACCTTAGTCTCCAGATTGGCATCGTTGCTCTTCAGTATTTTGGAGAAGTCTCTGCGAGTAGACTTTCCCAATGCAATCTGTCTTTTCATTTCCTGGCTGCTAGTACCAAGAGTGCTGATTGTGGAGCCAATCAAACTGAAGCTGCCAACAATCTCAATCTCTTCACCATTTATCCTGATGCTGCCAATCAGCCCAGTGGTGAGAATCTTTGTTTTCTTGATATTGAGCTTCAGTCTATATTTAAGGTTGCAGTTCCTGACCCTCTGCAGAAAGTGCTTCAGATCCTTTTCAGTTTCAGCAAGCAGGGTTGTGTCATCTGCGTAATGCAGGTTGCTGATGAGTCTTCTTCCAATCCCGATGCCACACTTCTCCTCATAAAGCCTCCTGGATAATCTGTCCTGCATTTGGATTCAAAAGTTATGGAGAAAGGACATATCCCTGGTGTACACCCTTCTCAATTTCGAACAATGCAGTGTACCCTTACCTCCTGGTCCAAGTATAGGTTTCGCATAACCCAATCAAGTGTTCTGAGATTCTCATTCTTCTCACAGTCAGCCAGTTTTTTTGTAATTCACACAAATGCCTTTGCATAGTCAATTACAAACAGATGTAATATTTGACATGTCAATACCATCTTGATTTTCCCTTTAAGATGATCAAATAGCATTGCAGCTTTAGCAGTGGATTACTAAATGAAAGGCTGCTGATTCAAAGCCGGCAGCTGTTCCGTGAAAAAAAATAAAATAAAATAATGATGAGCCAGTCTTCTCCCGTAAAGATTAACAGGCCCCACAGCCCTAAAGGGTACTCCTGGGGTCGTAATATCGCTGAGCTGGAACCAACTTCACTGCAGCAGAATTAAACCTTGGAGGGAGGGAGTGGTGTAACCACTTCAATTCTTTTATCCCCTGCCTCAAGTATTTTTTGACCTGTGGTCAGTTAAATCTGTGGATATATACCTTTGACAAAAAATTGTACAGATTATGGCGCTCCGGTGGCCTAGACGCAAGAAGCTGCGCTGCAATCCCAAGGCACTGGGTTCGAATACACCAGCTGCTCTGCGGAGGAAGGATGGGCAATCTCCTCCTGTGCAATTAACTGACTCTGAAAACCCACTGGAGGGTCAGTTATGGGCTGGTTCTGACTCAACAGTACACAACAACAAAACCAATAAAATTAATTAATACCACACTTTCAGAGTGATTTTTTTACTTATTTTCTTAGTTGTTTACATGTTAAAGGAACATTTAAAGAACAATGTGATTATGAGGATAGTTTAAGCTTCATGGATTATCCAGAATATTCTGTATATCCTTTTCCAGTGTTATGTTTTGTTATTTTAAAAATAGAAGCCAGCTTGCAAGTCCATTAGTAAATATAAACCACCAAGAAGCAATATTAGTAAGAAATGTTTAAGAGTCATATGAAGAAAATTACAAAAATGTTACTTTTGGACACAAAGGTAATCTTGAGTAAATGAAGAGGCATCCTCATTTATTCCCTGGACAGGGGGACAAGCCATTATGCAGAACGCTATCACCCTCCACTGAATCCATTTCTTGAAAGGAAAATGCTTTCATCCTGACAAAAGTACTATTTTATACAGTTTTCTAGTTTTTTAAAGAGTCCCTTAGGAAGCTCAATAGAAGACATGAAACTCCCTTTAGGAAAAGGTAGCAAATAATATGAAATCTTACACAAAATTTCAACATGTTCAGGGCCCTTTAAAGACCATCATCATTATTCTCATGTGACAGATTCATCAGATGCCAAGGCTGAGCTCTAGGATATACTTTCAAAAAAGTAAAAAGAGGCAAGAGAGCTTTGAAAAAGAAACATACTACAGAATTTAACCTTATAATGTTGAAATGCACAAAACTATATATACATAAACAATAAATGGTGCTAGAAGTATATATGAATCAAAGTAATAAAAAGTGCAGAAACAAATTCTAGTAAGTGATAATGGTGACACTTTGGAGGGAGATGGGCTTTTCTAGTGTCTCTGAAAACAATGTCTACATGTCTAGAAAAAGTTGGAAATGGATCTCATACTGCAAATCAAACTAATTGCCAAATGAGTGGAATCTTCAAAATGAATCCAGCAAACAAGCAGGAGAATAAAAGGAAGATTTGGGGGAAATGACATAAGAAAAAAGACTGATAAAAATCCTAAACACAAAAAAATCATCAACAAAATTAAAAGAGAACGACTTATAAACAAAGATTTTAAAATGCCGACTTCTCATAAAAAGCCCTTAGAAATCAATCTTTAAAATAAAGGACAGAACCTATACGTGAACAAAGTGCAGGCAATAGCAACTCAGAAGACATATAATCATCAGTGTAAAAACCAGTCTAGTATCAACAAAGGGATAAAAAAATTAAACTAAAAAAAATGCTAAACTATGACAATCAAACAAGATATTTTAAAGACAAAGAAATTCAGATGGTAAGAGTGCAAGAGAATTAGCATACAAATTTTATTAACTATAATTTGGTGCCATGTTTTTGGAAAGAAATCAAGTAACTGATAAATCTTCAAAATGTGCATCGCCTTTGACCAGGGGCTCTACCTCTACAAAATCATTCTACTCTATCACCCCTTTAGCTCTATATAAAAGACAAAACAAAAACCCTAACCTCCCTTCATTCGGAGTCAAGACTTGGGCTTTTATTTGTTTGTCTTCCTGGAATATCAAGTTATTTTAAGGTCAAAATTATGGGGCAAAAAGAAGGTAACAGTCCAGACAGAGAGAATGAGATTTTGTGAAGGATTTCGTCAACATATAAAAAATAAGTGACTTCATATATGGTTGCTATTTAAATAATGACTCGATCTTTGGAATCTAACCACATCATTAAATGAGGAGTGGGTTTATTATGTTGTTTGAAGAATCAACAGTGTGCATGTGAAAATTTTTCCATTTTAACCAGAAATAGCATGAGCTATCTTTTTATTATCAAAAAATACTATTTTCCTAGCTTTGCTAATTGAGGAAACCTTGAGAAATGGTAACCTTGCTGAGTAATGAGTGCCTCTGTTAGCCATGATCCAGACTGTGGTTTTTAAATAGCACTCTCACTAAAACACACCATGGCTCTTTGGTAGGCTTGCTTTCCTAAGTCTCTGACAGGAAATCCAGAAGATGAGCCCGAGACATTCTGTTAGTAAGTGGGAGATGAATGGGATCCCTTTGAAAAGAAGAGATAACATAACATGTTCTGATTGGCCAATGATGCAAAAAGTGATTGAAATACAAAATGATCTTTGGAGGATCAAACCCACCAGTGGATCCACGAGAGAAAGACGGACTATCTCCTGAAGTGTGATTTACAACCTCCAAAAACCCACCGGAGGGTCAGCTATGAGTTGGTTCTGACTTGACAGGCATGTGACAGAGTGCACGTAAGGGTAAGAGAGATCTTTATATGTAATTTACATATTTCAGTGACTATGTATTTCAACGAAGTAACCAAATTTAAGCACAGATCGTCACTGGGTGAAATCATTAGATGAAAGACCCATGCTGAAATTTAGAATGAGGGGATTATGTTATCAGAACCAGAATCTATGACTCAATCTCTAGGTCAATAATCCATGATGTGCCTCTCAACAGAACGTAGTCGTTCACAAATACACAACATTAACTCACTGTCATTGAGTCACAATGAACTCACAGCTAATCCTCCGGCAAGACACACAGGGAGAGAGTGCCTAGCTTCTTCCTTCAGAGCTGCTAGAGGATTTGAACCTTCAGAGAGAGGTGTGACCTTTGGCTTAGGGGCACAACTCCCTACCGACTACGCTACCAGAATGTTCTTGTATAAGTGCAGGAGTATATATGTCCCACCCTGAAAGAAAAAAATAATCTTGATCTGATATAAAATTGTGAGGTAAAGGTTATGTGTCAACATAGCTGGTCTGGCAGTTATGTAACAATATAATTTGGCAGTTATGTGATGATGTCATCATTCCCCTGAAGAGATGATCTGACGTGAGCAGCCAAACAGTTGTATCTGGAATTTTCTTGGGGTGGGGCCTGCAAAGCTGACCCACTAGCTCTGGATCCCATAGCATCTGCCACCGGCTTTTGGGATTCTGCCTCCCTGCTTCTTGATCTGCTGACCCTGGAGTCCTTGACCCCTGCAGCTCAGAAGCAGCCCTGGCCTGGAGTCTGGCCCATAGATCTGAGCCTCGACAGCCTTCACAATTACACGTACCATCTACTAGTATGGCTTCTCTACAGAATTCAGCTAAAGACAAGAACTGACTTCTAGAATTAACTTTCATTTTACAAGAGATGTAGAGATTGGGCAAACAAAAGACAGAGGAAGGTGAGTGAAAGGCAATATACAATGAAGGGATATTATGTCAACATCATAAAGAGGAGGGCAGCACAGGGAGATGTGAATGGATTAAGGGAATTCCAAATTATAAGGAGCAAGTGGACAAGGTTGCTTTCACTGCAGATACAAAAAGTACCACAGAAAAATACACATATGAAAGGTTAGATGAAAAATTAATTTGCTTTGTAAGTTTCAAACTAAAATAAAACAGAGGACGAGACAGATAAAATGAACCTATTTTTTTTCAATTACTCAAAGATGTATTTTAAAGAGAGAAAAAGGAAAATACTCTGATTTTAACTCTAATAGTTTTTTGTTGTTTTTTTTAAAGGAAGGTAGGGAGGCCTTTTCTCCTCTCCTTTCAAGGAGGAAGGTCTGTCCCTTTGGGGATGTAACTATCTAATAAATCTATCATTATTATTTACCCACCCAACAAAATAACAAGGAAGGAGGGTGGGGAAGAAAGGAGGAGGAATGGCTTCGGGTTCAAGGATCAGAAACCATTTCCCCAAAGGGCTGGCTGGCAAGTAAATACTCTGGGTCTGTAGGACATGCTATTCTCTTGCAATTACCCTCTCTCCTCAGTGGCACGGTTAGGTTACATGATTGGCTCTGAGTCAGGGGACAGAGCCCGTCCCTGGAACCAAACGCCCCTGTTGGGCAGGCACGTCTCAGGATGCAGATGGTGTGCGGGATGCCATCTCGTCCATCACCACGAGCACTGAGGCCACGGAGGTTGGGAAGAGTAGTGGTGGCTGCTGGGTGTTTTGCAGAGTCCACCCTGGGTGGGGGAACCCACTGTCGCTGCCTACCACACACCCAGAGTGAGGACCTAGCCTTTCCTCTGTCTGCCCCAACTCTACAGTCCCCCATGGCTACCTTTCACTTCTTCCTCTTTCTGCTTCCCTCCACTGGCCTCCTCGGAACCTTCAGCCCCTCATCTGGCTTCCTTGTGGCTGCCCAGAACCTCGGATCAGCCTCCTGTCACCCATTGCCAGACTAAGATGTCATTCCTGGGTGAAGAGGAAATGTTCCACGTCCATCAGCAGCTGTCCCTCATGTGGCCTGGTCACTGCCCTAAGCGCCACGTGGGGCTGAGACTATCCAAGGTGCTGAGAACTTTTCTTGGTTGGAAAATTCCTAAAATGTGAAACATTGAGTAACAAGGCAGCTGCTAAGTGAGGAGGGGGTGGACCGAACTTTGCCATTCCAGGGGAAGTTTACACAAATCAAAGGAATCCTAAGACAGCGTGTACATACACACATAATTTTACACACTATAAAACATTCAATACAATATGGATATCCAAGAAAACAAGCAAAGGAAAGTCTGGGACGAATGTCAGGAACTAAACAACAGTGGTGGAAGCAGAACCCTGAATCAGTTAACTCCTTGGCAGGAGAAACCATTTTTCCTGGAGCTGAAGCTACTACCAGCAGTGAACATCCTGGGAATCTCTAGCATGAAGGATTAATAGACTGGCCCAAGAACTGGAAAATACACTGAGAGGAACATTTTGGTACCAGTTCAGAGGAGATCGAATGACCGAAGAGCACACTTGTAGCGCTAAAAAGTAATAGATCATATTAATAACAACAATAAAATTCTTCAAACACAGAACGGCATATAAAACTTCTTTTCTGGGATTTGTTTATCATCTCAACTGCTAAAGAAATTCAGAGTAAGAATAAAATAAGAAATTTTGTAGATATGATGCATAAAATTTTTTTCAAATCTATCCAATTTGATACCAAAATGCAATAAAATTCCCTGCTGGCTTAGAAACCTTGAATAAGCATTTTCCTCTGAAATTAGTCATTTATTTTGGTATATAACAACAAAGAACTAAAGCTTGTTAATAATTTTAGAAGTTTAGAAACCAGCAAATTACTGTGATGTCAATTTCATGATTATTTTGTCAAATTTCTTATTTATTTCAGATATCATAATGCCATGATTACGGAGTTTTAGTGGCCTAATGGTAAGGAGCTGTGCTGCCAACTCAAAATATATGTGGTTCGAATCCATGTATCAGGAGAAAGGTGGGTCATTTCCTCCTGTGCGATTTACTGCTCTGAAAAGTCACTGGAGGATCAGTAATGGGTTAGTTCCAACTTGATGGTACATAACAACTGTAATTTAAATTTGGTAATAACGGCATATTAACCACGTTCTTTTTAAGGAACAAATTTTATTTCTGAGAATGTTTTTGAGAATGTCAACTTGTCTTTGAAGACTAGATCATACTTTAGTTTACAAAATCTCACTGGCTTTCTTATAAAAAGCAAAGCACAGGTATGCATTAATTAATGCCCACAATATATTCTATGAAACTGGACATTATGCAGTTTGAACATGGTGTAAGCCCCATATTATATACAAAGCAGACGCCTCACAATTCACAGTGAAATCTCCATAATGTTCATTACATTAGAACTTGGTGGAAGCTGATTAGACAAAGCTCAAGAGCTCTATCAGCTGGACAGGGCAGGTCAGTGTGGTCCAGTGTGCGGCTGGGTCAGCCTAGGGCTGAGAAGGGGCTGAGGGGTTCAGGCGGGAAACGGATGTGGGTACCAGAAGCATGAATAGTGGTGGTGGTCCTGGATGCCACCGCATTGTGGGTACAATCACTTCCTGATCATGTGAACCCACAGATGGCAGCCCACGAGGATGCCAGGCCCAGCTGGTGCTGTCAGTACCCCGGCAGGAGCACAGGGACCTCAGCAGGTACTGCCCTGCATAGGGGGATGCAAGGCTGCATGGGTGCTGCGCAGGTGAAGCCACAAGAAGGTAAGGAGGAGACATAGCAAGAGGTGCTTCACAGCCTGGGACACATCCTGAGGCCTGAAGGCTGCTTGTTCACTTTGGCGGTTCTGGGTGTTTGCAATCATTGTTGTTGTGTGCTGGTGAGTCAGAACCGACCCACAGCTGACCCTCCTAGCAGGTTTTCAGAGGCAGTAAATTGCACAGCAGGAGACTGACCATCTTTTTCCCACAGAGCAGCTGCTGGATTTGACCCGCGTGCCTTTCAGTTGGCAGCACAATTCTTTACTACTAAGCTACCCGAGCTCCCTTAAAACCATTAGTTGAGTACATCCATAAAGTTGAACATTGTGTAGCTGTATTAAAAAAGATGATGATATCATGTATTGATAGGAAAATATTTCTACTGTCTAATGTTAAGTAATCAAAGTAAACAGTAAGTTGACTATTGAAAACAACAACAACAACAACAAAAAAAACAACCAAAACAACCCATTAGTGGAAATAAAATAAAAGTAGAGCTGTTTTCCCTGTAAAAAAGAACCGAGATCATGAAAGTATTTGCGGTCAGATATTGCCTGGATGCTAAGTGATACATACTTGTAGTCAAAGGCATGGGCTTTCACTCACCGTTGTTTGTCGTGAGGTGCTGTGTAGTCGACTACAACGCACAGCGACCTATGAATAACAGATCTGAACAGTGTCTGATCCTGTGCCATCCTCATCATCTGATACACTGACCCACTGATACAGTCACTGTGTTCACCCATCATATTTCATAGACTACTAAAGCAAAAAGAACAAAGGAGGTTGTGTTTTGTTTTGTTTTAAAAAAGTCAGTAGTAGCTGTGTAAATAGACAGGGTTGCATGTAGTTAAGTATCTAAAAATACGTGACTGAGCAGATGCACAGTTATGTGATTCTCATTAAGTATACCATTGACCCTCTGTTTCAAAGAAGATGCTACAACCTATATTTACAGGTGTGGATAAACAGATCCATTGATGATTCTCATTCCTGTCGATAGGGCATATGTATTTTGCTTTTTTAAAAAAGTCTTCGACTTTGGACAAAATAACTATTTAAAAGGAATGCTGTCCTGGCTCTCTAGTACAGACATTTGCTCTGAAAATACACAGCACGGCCAGGCAGCAATGTGGAGCTGGCTTGGCTCCCAGCAACACACAGCTATGCTATATGGCTTCAAGTTGTAGTTCAATGTGTTCATAGCATGTTGCTGTCTGCTCTGCTTCTGGTCTAATAAGCGAGGCCGAATAATCCACAAACCCATACATTCATTCCAAAATCTCCTCACTTTCTCTCCACAGGCTTTCGAATCAGGATGAAGGGGACACGGGTAGAAATGGCAGAAGGAAAGAAGCAAGATTTACTTGAAATAATCTGACTGGGTTTATCTGTCATTTATATTTAAAAAGCGTTTCAATGTGTCATGTTCCTCCTTCCACGAGGGGAAGTGGTGGATTGACAGAGCACAATTAAGACAACACCCACAGACACCAAATCGGTTCCAGTGGGGGTGCAGCTGACTGAAAAGGGGGGACAGATTCAAAGCACATGCTCACTACAAAAATAGCTATCAAAGGCACGATACTCAGCCAGAAATAGAAGGAAAAAGTTGCAAAAGTTAAGAGACTATGATTTTAAAAATCTCTTCAGAAGACACTAATAAAAAAAATTACATATACAGATATATATATATATATATATATATAGACACACACACACACACACACACACACCTATACATGAAGATGCCTATACCAGTGCACACACATCTGTCTACTTTGAATAATCTGGGGTCTGAACACAACACATGTAATGGAACGTCTGATTCACCAATAAAGAGGAATAAAATAGCACATTCCATACATTTTATGACCGTCCACAAGCTTGCGCACGTATATGGTCATTAGACTTTATGAACTTCCTCCTGACATAAAGGTGCAGAAAGATTTGACACCATAGCCAAAGTCTTCCAAAAAAGCAGAGTTCTGAGTCTTCAACATACACGCTTCATGTGTTAAGTCAGAGAAGTCAGATACTCTGGAACTATGAAAAAGGTCTATTTTGCTCAGACTAATTAACATTTACATTGCAGCCTTTCTGTAGCAATGTAGGTCAAAATGTTATACAATCTTGAGAGTTCAAAATCTCCTAGACCCAGTAACAACAAGAACAAGTCTTCATAGAGAGACTTGTGAGTTAGTAACTCCTCAGCAGACTGTATCAGAGTCATTTTTCATTTGTGGTCATGGATGTACCCGGAAAGAGTCACACTCCCTCACCCTTTCACCGACTTGGGTGTGGTGACACGCATAAATCCACATCTGTGAGCTGGCGGGCAAGGATTACTGTCTGTCACAGGAATGTGGCCTTCATGTGTGGGCGGATGGGGATGAAAAGCTCGATCCTGGGCTACCCTGTCTCACTGAAGGGCAAGGCTCTGCCTCAGAGGTGACACACACGCTAGCTGCCTCCTTCCTGGGGCAGAAGACAAGCCATGCACTCTCTCACTCTGGGTCTCTGGATCAGCTGCCAACTACGTGGGGCGCTCAAATCAATCTCCTTATTCTTCTGGAGCCCACCTCTGTTCAAAGCTACCTTCAGTGTGGTTCGTCCACATAGGCCTTCTGGGCAATTTGCTTTGGGTACATGCTGGTGTCTCCCTCTATGATTCCACTGTGCCTTATGGTTCTTGCCAACATATGACTTAAAATTTAATTCTTTATTTCCACCTCCTTTCTCAAACATAAGCTCTTTGAAGGCAAGTCCTCAATGTTTTTCTTTTCATCTCCCAACTACTTAACAGTGTCTGGCGAAAGAAAACACTTGACATTAATAGATTTAATTACAAAAAAGATGAAAAACAGACAAAAATAAATTCCCTATTCAGTGACTCACAAGCTATCTTGTTTACAGGAATTCCTATGCATTACAATTCCCTTCATATTAGATTGTTAATCACATTTTAGGCAGGAGTAGGATTCAGAGTCAAAAGCATAAAACATGAAATTACTTCCTTCCTTTGGAGTAAAGGGCTATAAATCAAGACAACAAACACACAATGACTTCGCTCTACAGCCTGAAACCCTATCCCACACCATCGCAAGCTCCCTGCTGCTCAAGGATCAGCTCCGTTGTTCCCAAGGTTGTCATGAGTGACTGTCAGCCTCACCTAATAAAAACATGGCCTGAAATGTCAATTTTTTGCAAGCTTTCCAAGAATCTCATGAGTTGACCACCTTGCAGAAGCATAAAAATAATACAACCATTTTCATCTCCCAACTCTTGGATCTTTCTTGGAAAAACAAAAATACTCTTTCTTTCACTCCTATGGACCAGGGAAGTGAAATGACGTGATTCATTTCACACGTGACCATCCTAACACAGTTCCAAAGGCTTAGCTAGTTATCACTTTATCTTCTGAAATGCTGTGGATTATCTGGGAGCCAAAACTGCAGTACGAACCTCGAGAACTAGGTACCTTAACAAAGGCTACAAAATAGTTTTTAAGAAAAAGCTATAACACTTGGGCAAGAAAGTTGAAAAAGAGTTTATCATGGGCAAGAAAATAAACCTTAGCGCTTGCTTTGTGACCAATCACAGGGCGATGCAACGGGTCTAAGGCAGCTGTGTGTCATCGGGGGGACAGAGGCTTATTTAGGCAACATGAATACATAAATGAACTTTCTTTCTCATGCCTGTTTTGTGTGTAATCTGTAAGAAAATGAAACATAACAACTTAGAATCAAACTGATGAGTGAAGATAGTTACATGTTGTTGTTGTTGTTAGGTGCTGTCAAGTCAAGAATGACTATACTACCCTATGAACAACAGACCTACACACACAATGGAAGTTACATAGCAAGAAAATGTAGATTTATTACAAATCTACATATTTACTAATTGTCCAAATAAATCTACGGCCGTAAGAGCTGTAAAAGATTATAAGCAGGGTTAGGCTCTGAAGGTCAGGCCGTTATATGAAAACTACATTATACAAAAAACAGAAGATGAAACTACCAAACTACATCATCACATAACTGCCAACCCACTAAGAATCACGGCCCAGTCAATTCAAAACACAACCTCAACCTCACTCATGGACAGCCTTACTCTTGCTTTGTTATCTATTATCAGGTGTACAGCATTAATGTGCATACAGAAAACACATTACTACTACTACTACTACTGTTGTAAAAGTGAAATAATGGAGACGCAGCTCGTTGGTAAGTGAGGACCATGTGGTAAGTGGACTATGAAGAAATGAAGTTGACGAGATGTGCCTCCGTACTATACGTGAGAACAGATGAAGACACAATCCAGGCGGCCCCTCCGCCGTGGCCTCCGCGAGCCTCCTCTCTCAGGACTGAGCCATGTGATGTGAGACACATGACTGGCAGTCCAGGTAAGAAGAGCAATAGCAGCAAATCAGTGTTCTGACATTTCCATTTCAGTCATTACTTAGAAGATTTAAAACAGAAAGAAAACTAAACATCAGACAGTCCAGCTGTTCCCAAACTAAGTCTCTGCTACCAGAAGGATCCTGTTCTGTAAAGTGTAGACATATTATAAGTCTAACATGTTCCTAAGCACAGTTTCCACACAGTTGCAGGGACCCTGTCCCCTTGGGGACCCTTTGGTCTCCCCCTCAGGAATGTACACAGCATGCAAGTGAACTAAAGTGGCATCATAAACAGTCTAAGTGTGAATACACTTATCTACCTTCACATTAAACCAGTACAGATTACTTCCAATATACACCTCAGACCTCCTGAAAGAGACCTTCTGGGGAAAAATCAGTGTAAATGTTACTAATAAAGAAACTAATACATGTCACTATCATACCTTATCATTCTGTTTGAAATTATTTTTCCCTTTTTATTTTAACTAATTGTAGAACCACCATAAACAGAACATAACGTGGTGTGGAGAGAATGGTGTTAGAGAGGCCAGCAAAGATTTCTCTTGATCTAAAAGCCCAGAAGGAAGAACAAATAAAAACATAATCTCTGGCTGTGTCGTATGTCTTTAAAACAGTATTAAGGACAGGAAGATTTTCTTAAAATGTTCCTCTAAAAGTTTACCTTCACATTCAAATCACAATTTTAAATAGTCTCAGTATTTTCTTAGAGTAGCTGCATGTTGCAAGGAGGGACTGGTTGTTGGTGAGGGACATCATGTTTGGGAGAGTGGCGGGACGGCGCAGGAGACACAGACTCGATGAATGGATTGATTCTGTGATTGGGGTGGTGGGAATGAGTGTGTTTGAGACGGCGACACTGGCACAAGATAGAACGGCATTCAGGGCTCTTGTACATAGGGTCAATATGAGTCGCAAGGAACTCGAGGGCACATAACAACAACAGTTGTTTCGAATAATGCTTAATATAATGTAGATCGACATTAAAAAAAAAAGAGCCCTACTCCTCTATGAAGTGACAAGATATTAATATATAAAGTATATACAAATTCTGCGGCACAAATTTTTATTCTCCAGAAAGTGGGGTATATTTTTCCTTCTTATTTCAGCTGTGGAGAGGTGCCACCTTATCCTAAACACCCTCTGAGGCAAGTGAAAGGGACATTTGCTGCTTTCAGCAAAACTCATCAGTTAAAAAAAAAGCTTTGATGCTTATAATCTATCATTTCAATATTGAATTCATTTATAAAGATAAAAACATGGCTTTGATAATCCACAGTTGTGGCTTCTGTGCTTCAGACAGTAATTGTCAGACCACCAGAGAACAAAAATGTAGAAGAAAAAGGCACGGGGGGTGGCACAGCTGCGCAAGTCCTCGTCAAGGGACTGAGGTTCGGCTGGACAACACGGTGTGAAGAGGACAGAGAGGACGAGTCACAAAAACCTTACAAAAGTGATGGGTGGGTCAATCTCTCAAAAAGAGCATGAGGAGTGCAGAAGTTTGCCAATCAAATCCTCTTAATTTGAATTTATTACATTTCTTTAATCCACTCAAATTGTGGGTGATAAGTAAGAGGGATGCTGCTGGTAAAAGGCTCATCTCCAGTAATGCCTTAAAAATCAACTGTGGTTTAACGGCTGAAGGCAGGAGCGGGTAAAGGAAAAGAGAAAGATCCAGTGTGAAAAACAGTGTATATGAACTCTGTAAGTAAAATAGTACAAAATGAAAATGTTATTTTAAAAACAATCAATTGTGGGTGTGTTGTTGGTTCAACAGAGGAAGGCTCTTCTTTGTGTGTTAACAGTGTGGAAACTATAAACCCACAGGCAAAAAGAGAACCATTCCTACATTAGTGAGTAGCAACAGGGTCTTAAGCCCTTATAAGCAATGATCTAAGATACAACCATTGATGGGTCTCTCTTTAAAGCAAAAAAGAATGAAGACAATCAAAGATGCATGGAAAGAATCAGGCCATAGCACTAACCGGCTTTGGCTGTTGCTAGCAGCTGCATACCATGGAGTCAGAATGGGCCCACAGCTGACCCTCCAGCAGGTTTTCAGAGGCTGTAAATTTCACAGGGGGAGACTGTACATCTTTCATCCACAGAGTAGATGATGGACTCGAACCATGACTTTTGGCTTGGCTGAATAATTCCTCACCACTAAGCCTAGGCCTTACAGACCTCAATTTGCACAAGTCTGAGATCAGAAGTATTAAAAGATCCCCAGCTACCCTGCTGATTCATCTGAAAGGGATTTTAAGAAAGCGTTCTGGTTAGAGTGGGAGACAAATATGGAGCAAAACTAAAATATCATAAAAATGTGCAGGCTAGTTACTAGAGATGAGTGGAATTCCCAAGCCACGGCCCTGGCCACCCTTTGAGCCTGGATCTTGACGTCCCTTGGAGGCACAACTTTCAATTAAACAAGAGGCAGAATCAAAAGCTCAACAACAGTACAGGGAGGTACCCAGTCTTGGAACAATCAAGCAGGCAAGATCAAAAGGGCAACGTTTGCCCAGGGACAAAGTTCAGGAGGCAGGAAGGGAGAGGACAGAAGAATGTATGGACACAAGAGCCGCAGTGGGAAGGGAAGAGCGCTGTCAATGCAGAGATGTTGGGCAATGTCATCAAAGAGAAGCGGTATGAAGAGCTGAGTGAAGACCAATCTCCTCTGTAAACCTTCATTCAAATCAAATGAAAAAGTTAAAAAGGGGAGAAGAAAAGTGAACCACTGGGATCTCCCGGTGCTGGCACAAGAGTATTGAGTATACCTTGAGCTGCCCGAAGAACAAACAAGTCTGTGTTGGGTCAAGCACAGCCAGGGAGCTCCTCTGAGGCAAAGATCTTAAGATTCCGTCTTACATGCTTTGGGCGTGCTGTCAGGGGAAGCCGACCCCTGGTAAAGGACATCAGGCTGGGGAAAGGCGAAGAGTAAGAAGAGGAGAGAAGACCCTCAGGGAGCGGGACTGTACCGGTGTCTACCAACGAGCCTACGCCCAGGCGGGCTGTGAGGGCGGCACAGGTTCAACCTGGGTTTTGTTCTGTGGGGCACGGCGTCACTGACTCAGAGGTGACTAGACAGCATCTAATAATCACTGCCATCACGAACAAAAATGAACTCAAAATGAATCACAGATCTAACCATAAAACCACAAAACTTCTAAAGAAAGGATCAAAAAACTCAAAGCCCCTGCCGTGGGTTCCCTCCACTGGGTTTCTGAGGCCGTGCATCTCAGGGAGGAAGGAGACCGCCCATCCCACCTTCTCATTGCCCATCTTTCTCCCAAGAAGCTACGGTGGATTTGAAACACCAGAGACATGTGGCCTTTTTGTTAGCAATTTTTGTTAGCATAATTATCCCAAAGCGTCAACAATCCAAATGTCCTTCAACTGGTGAGTGGATAAATAAAACTGTGGTATCCATATGCTGGGATATTACAGTCATAAGAAGGGACAACATACGACAGCATGGAAAATGCAAATGCACCACGCCCTGCAAGACCTGTATGAGCAAGGCTCTACGCAAAAAAAGCTACAAGATGTACTATTTCATTTGTATTATTTAGTTGACAAATCTTATGGGAAAGCAGAAAAGACAGAAGGGACAGGGACTCAAGTAGGTTGACTAAAAAGGCACAGACGAGAAGCCTTAGGTGGGGGGGGGGGGATTCCCTCCTTTTTGAGCAGAGGAGACACAGGAGGAAGAATGTCAAAGTTTTAAAAAGTCAATACCAAAAATATTTTTTCCTATATATAATATGAAACAAATTTTTAATCTGTCACAGGACAGGTTAAGGTTCACATCTGTTATTCACAGGGTCATTATGTGTCACAGTTGACTTGATGGCACCTAACAACAATAAGGACTTAAAATTAGCAATCATGATAAGGAAGTAGTAGTCTATTCCAGTCAAATATGGTCTGTGCTGGAGAAAAGTGTCGAACATACCATGGACTGCCAAGATAACAACAGGTCTGTCCTAGAGAGGGTGAAACCAGGGTGCTCCTTGGAGGAAAAGATTTTGAACTTCCGTCTCCCACAGGGGGACATATTGCCAGGAGGGACCAGTCCTTGGAAAAGGACATCATGCTTGGAAGGGTAGAAGGTCGGTGCAAGAGAGAAGACTCTAGATGAGACTGACTGACTGACACAGTGACGGTGGCAATGGGGGCAGGCTTGTCAGAGATGGTGAGACTGGCTCAGAACTAGGAAGGGGTCAGAGCTATTGTTCAACGGGTTGCTATGAGACGCAGTCAACTCGATGGCACACAACAACAGTCAAATATAACAACTGTATTCTAGGAAGAAGAAAATTAGGTTATGGATTTCAAGCTCAGTTCCATAGGGCCTGTTTAATCTCAGATTATTACCTCTGAAAAACTCCACATACTTCAAAACTTTCATATTCCATACCAGTAATAAAATTTTTATTATTTTCAAAACAAAGGTATTATCAGACATCTGGGAACAAAGCAAATGTTTTCTACAATGACAAAACCTCGTTAACAGCTCACCAGCAATCCTAATGCTGGACAAGTTACCGAGAAAAGCTTACCACAGCCTAAATGTAGGCACATCTCAGTCCACAGCAGCTGGTGAACTGGTCCCGAACAAGCAAAAGGCTTTATTAGGGAAGAATTACTTCTAGCGATCTTAATGGAAGTCAGGGAGGAAACCGTCAATGAAGCACTAAATATTTAATTCAAAACACTCAGTCTCCTTGGTTTGGTAGCCTAAGACACATGCTTTACAATGAATAAATCAGATTTTTTTTTCTTTGTGTGAAAACATATCCTATCTGCTAACAGATAAAATTCTGTGGATGGCAAAGAACAAAAGGCAGTAAATAACAAAACAAAGTAGAAAAACTTGATGAACTAACTATGGAAATGAAAGACACATGAGAGTGTATATACATTACAAATAGTACAAATGGAGTTTAAACAATTAAATGGACCCACTAATTTTTTTTTAAAACTGACTTAAAAACTGACAAAGGATAGTAGCATATGCTATCTGTTTTAGATCAAGTACCTCAGATCAATAGACTACATTTTGAGATGTTCGAGGGACTTAAAGATCAACCTCACTTTTTTTTTGTTTTGAATGTTCACCTTATCCAAGTCTGTATTTTATGCATTCATGCATGTCAAGCAATGGGATTCTATCTTCACATGTGATCAGACGTGAAAGCTGAACAAGACATAAAGTAGCAGAATTGCTACAGGTGAAGTCAGGCACTCCAGAGCCCTGGCTGCTCATGGTGCCACCACCAGGGGAAACCAGGAAACTACAGGAGAATGAAAACCAAATGGGATTCAGGAAAGACCTGGAATAAGGCTGCTAACAAAGTTCAGCAGTTCAAATCCATCCACTCCTCTAGAAAACAGACAGCCCTCCCAGGAAATACTTCAGCCTCAGAAACGTGATAGAGGGTCGCTATGTGTCAGAAGTAACTCAATGGCAGTGAGATCTGCTGGGGATGTTACTTGATTCAGGGTACTTGGTGGTATGATAGTTAAAGCACACAGCTGCTAATCTAAAGATCAATGCTTTGAACCACAAGGCACCACTCTACAGGAGGAAAATGTGGCAGCCAGCTTCAGTAAAACATGCCAGCCTTGGAGAGGCAACGGGCGGATCTGCTGGTCAGAAGTGAGTTTAATTTTCCATCAAGCTCTGCTAAAGCAACTCTCAAAGTGTCTAGACATTGTTGGGAAGCTTGAGCTATCTTAGCTCTATCATAGGATAACCCAAGCTGTAGGTCAGAGTTACACTGTCCTACGTGAAAGAAACACAAATGCATGACGACAACCTTTTCAGTGACTAGGACGTGAATGCTCCCTTTGCAAAATGGACTGAGGGGGAGGACAAGGTGTGACTCCATTTGTACCTGGCTCCTCCGAGATAGACTAGACATAACTATGATGACACAGACAGCAGTTACAATGCTTTCAACTCAATTTTCAGCCAGGGATAAAAATTTATCAGAAGACCCTTAGTGTCTAAGCACTAACTAGAGTTGAGGGAGAAACACATCACACCATCCTTAAAACTGCTGGCAGGGTCTCTATCCAGTTTGATTTTACTGCAGAAAAAGATAATGGGGGGGGGGGCACACACACACAAGAGGACATCACGGAGGACCGTAGTACCACCGAGACATAACTGCCAGGGTGGAGAGTGTCCTTCTGAACTGGGATGAAACTCTGTGACATCAGGGATGGCCAGGACACAGAGGGACAGCCAAGGAACGCCCAGCCCACAGATGCTCAGGGATACAAGGACGTTCCTTCACAATCCACAGGAGTGGACCTTCTCTTCAAGCTGGGACCCTGGATTTGAACTTCTCACTCCCACAGATGAAGAGGCGGAACCGACTCAGAGCTGCCTGGTGGGCTGGAACCGCATGCCTTTGGGACTGCAGCAGAGCTTCTTACCACTGGGTCACCAGAGCACCATATGGCGTATGTAGGAATAGACTATATGCAATGTTATACATTGAACCATTAGTTTAGGAATTGCTTGGAAACAATTATGATTGTCTTCATGCTTGTCTATCTTTTCTGGGATAGGCCTATATTGTTTTAATTTTATATATGAGTTAGTTATTTATTCTACACACACTGTTAGGCACTGCCACCAGTACCTGGGATACATGAGTGAACAAAGCAAAGACCCTGGCTCCTCTGATGCTTATAAGGCAGGAGAGGAGAAAGGGCGGGGGGGAAAGAATAGGCAAACATCCCAGTGAAGCCTTGTTAGCCTCCTACTCCACAACATTTAGCTCTTAAAAAAAAATCAAAAACCAGCACAACAAACTTTGTTGTATTTTGCACAAATAAACACAAAATAAACTTGCACATAGGTATTCTGAACAAATGCAGCGAAATCTGGATCAAAGGATAATGTATTTAGAATCTCGGAAAAGAACAATGCCAAACTGTGGCCAAGGGTTATCCCAATTTACTCTCTCATCAGAAAAGTCTGGAAATAAGTTTCTACATAACCTTACAAATTTTCCTAATATGACAGGTGGAAAATATGTCAATGAAGTTGTATTTTTTTTTTGTTTTGGGGGGTTTTTGTCAGTGAAGTTTTAAGTAGCATTTTTCTTCATATACTAAGAATGAGCATTTGAAAATTTACTTAGGGGCCATTAGTAAACCCCTTTTATATTTTTTATAATTGTGAACTTTACAAAGATACACCCGTCCCAGATTGTATCTTTCCTAAGTCTGCCTTTATGTCAAATTTGTACAATACAGTTCATATCCAATAATCTGTCTTAATAGATTGTGACTCTTACCAGGTATAAAAAAGCAGTAAAGAAACGCAAATACAGCTAAAATAGTTTTAACATAATACAGTAATAATAATGTTTTGATGTACATTGCCAAGTACTGCCTGTTATTTTAAATAAGTGCATGTAACTCAAATTTTAACTTAATAGATTTTAGAAGGATGTATTGTGACTACAAGAGGTATGTAAGCTGAGAACTGCCCATACACAGACTTTAGACAAACTGTTCACTGTCTCCAGGGTGTTTACAAACAAGCACAGGCTTAACTTAAATTCAGTAAGTTATTCTTTTTTACCTTTGAGAAAATGTCAGGAAAAGGGAATGTCTAGGATTTGACTATGAGGACAGTAACTGTGTCTTATTATTTACCCGCAGGCGAGCACAGGGCCTGGTACAACTTAAGTGCCCAATAAAAGATTGAAAAAAACCTGGAACAACAAAAAGATGCTTCCTTTGTAACTGATAGCACAACAGCACCACCAAGGGGAGCTCTAGCTGAAGCATCGCCTCATCAAAGTCCTTCAGCCAAATCTCCAAACCAAAAAGAGCTCAATGCATTGCCTAGGAATAGATTCCGACTCACATCAACTTTAACTGCTGAGCCAATGGGGCTTCCTGGCACCTCTGCAAAAACAGACATGATCAAAACTGAGACAAGATGACAGTTGTATAAATTCTGCCTGCGATTAACTTCCTACCCTAACCCTCCAAACTTAAAGCTTTCCCTGAACCTCTCCTGCACAGAACTTAAAATGAGAATATCGCTTTGCAAAGGAGGCAACCCAGAGCAATGAGAGAGAGACATTATTGTTTTAGGTCCCTGCACTTTGGGGCGGTTTGTTATTTAGTAATAAATACCCAAACAAAACTCTTCACCCTTTACAGCCACACCCGGGCAAGATGAGTAATAAACTTGGAAGACAATGAAGTTCAGTCACATCTTCATCTTACAGCCTTAAGAGACGCAGACCAAGAGTTTCGACAGGGAAGAAACATGATTTGTATCCTCTCTATGGTCCCGTATTCTTCCAAACACCAGTGACGATGCTCTCAATAAATATTTATTAAATGGAAACATGAATTATGCAAACAGAACTATTGATTATACTGATGGAAGGAAGTACAGGCATAATTAATTCAGAAATAGCTGATATTTAAAAGGATATATAGTGAACTCTGTATCACAGACACGCGAACAGTCACTACAACTATGTCGTCCTCTGAAAGGGCATTAGAGCAGCCACTAACAAACTTTCTTTTATATTAGGATTCCTTTAGATTTAAAAAATTGAGAACCCCAACAGTTTTCTCTTATGTAGGCTAGAACAATCAGATAGGTATTGAAGTGCAGTCAGAGTGCTCCTTGGAGGCAAAGGTGATAAAGTTTGATCTCATGCACTATGGACATGTCACTAGGAGAGACTATTCCTTAGGGAGGGACATCATGCTTGGTACGGCAGGGGCTTGGTCGAAGAGAGGAAATCTCTCAACCAGGTGGACTGACATAATGACTGCAGCAGTGGGTTCGAGTGTGTCAGAGATTGTGAGGATGACACAGGACAGGACAGGGTTTAGATCTGTGGTTCAAAGAGTTGCTGAGTCGCCGACAGCACCTAACACCACCACCTATATTTACGAAGCATATTAGAAATCAAAGCTGGTAACATCCAAACTACCCACAAACTCAATCAAATATAAAGGCAAACACATTACTAGTTAACATACAGTATTTCATGAACAGATCTTGGGAATCTATTGTCTGACTAGATGATAGATTGTCAAAGCACTTCTTAAGTCGATCTGGTGCACTCTTTCACTTTAGGCTTCTGTAGAAAACCTAGCTTCATAAAAACAGGAAGCTAAGGGAGCTCTGGTGGCCTAGTGGCAAGAAGGTGCACTGCAATCCAAGAGGCGCATGGTTCAAATCCACCAGATGCTCTGCTGAAGAAGGAGGGGCAATCTCCTCCTGTACCAGTCAGATCCAATTGGACGGTACACGCACAAAAAATAATAAATTTAAAAAAAAAATTCAAAAAAACCAACAGGAACCTAGAAAGGGGAGAAGTATGTTCAGGAAAATGTCTATTTTCTTCTTTGCTGTTACCAAAAAACCCTTATTAAATGGTATGTCTTTAAGGTTAGTCGCAAAGTAAAATAAGAAATCGTAACAAAAAACTTCTTCTTGTCTCACACACTGAGATTTACTGACCAATTTTGTGTTTTTAATGCGTCTTTTTCAGCAGACATAATTCTGTAATCTCACACACCAACCACTATAGTTCAGTATGCAATAAAAGTGCTTGATGTGAACTTCTTGTTATATCACACAGAATATTAAAAAGACATGCAGGCATGTCCACAACTAACACAGAACCACCAGGCACATTCCCTGCCTGACCCGGACCCACAGCAGCTATCGTCGGACCCCAACACCCCCCACACATACAACTGGGTTTTGAAGTTTTTCTAAGATAAAACTAGTTTGTCCAATAAACTAAAGCTCAAGTTTCCATTGAGGAGAAAAAAAAAAAAAGACATGCAACCAAGGGTAAAATTCAATACATTTAGACACTCTTGCTGCTTAATCATAGGGTCACTATAAGTCATAGTCAACACGCAAGCACAGAATAGCTGTTTAATCATGGGCATCCTTAAATGACTTTTTATTGTTTTAGCTTCAAGTTATGGGTGTGAGGAATGTAGTGGGTACAGTTTGGAGCCACCATCTTGATTTACATCAGTAGTTTTATCAACTTTGCTTCTTCATGATTGGTACAAATGTCTCAAAGTGACAATGGCCAATAATGTCTTTTAAAAAGTTTAGTCCATGTAGACTACACTTTGAGAATCACTGGATGGAAGTTAATTTGGGATAAAAATACTCTACAGAACAGATTATAACAGTAGGATTATACTTCATCCCAAGCAAGAATGTGAACACAGGTGGGGGCATCTGTTTGGCCTCTGCAGTGTTTTTCAGTGTCAGGTACGCCATGAAAGAGAAGAATGAACATTTCAGGGTCAGAACTTGACCTAATTCCAACTTCAGCTCCACCAGACAATGAGCTATTTGACCCTGGAACACCGTTACTCTCCCTGAGGCTCCGTTTCCTCATCTAAAAATGAAAAATACTATATGCTCAATAGAGGGCTACAGCCACATTAAATAAAAGTCTGGGCAGGTCATACTGAGCACTGTACTAGGCAGTGAGCCCTGAAAAAAAGGTTAACTGAATTTGAATCCAAATGCCCAAAATCCAACACTATGGCTAATGTCTCTATTTTGAATGGTGGAAGCACTGATTCCATGTTCCTCTCTACCAGGTGTCAAAGATGTTGTTGTGAGGTCCCATCAAGTTGACTACAACTCACAACGACCCAAAGAACATCAGATCTGAACCCTGCCCTATCCCGTGCCATCTTCACCATCTCTGACATTCCAAAGTCCAGTTACAGTCAGTGTCAAATCACATGGTTCAAGGTGAACCAAGTGACAAATAAATGCTCATTAAAAAAAAAAATTCCCTTCACTGACCCTCCATCCTTCCTTTCTAAGGAACAGCCTCACCTACTTACATGTCCAAAGACTAATCTGTGCCATCTTTGCCTCCAAAGAGCACTCTAGCTGCACTTTTTCGAACACGTCTGTCTGTCTTTTTGGCAGTCCATGGGATATCCAGTACTCTTCTCCAGCACCACGATTCAAAACGCATCAATTCTTGTGTCATTACACTCTCCCATTTATTCCTTTGAAGACTTTCAAGATCACTTCTCTGAAAGGCTTCTAAGTGATAAGGACTAACAAGCTTATCCACAAAACACCCGTGTACAAATTTACACATTCGATAGTGTGACACCTCCTTTGCTACTAGTCATCGTCTGTCTTCCTCCACCACAGAGGCCATCCTTCAGGACCTTTTACCGCACAAACAAGCCGGCCGGGCTGCCTCAAGCTTTACGTCATTTGCTTTAACCCCACTCATTGACATCCTTCAACCTCCCCTAAAACACCCCTCAGAGGATGGAGTGGAACTGGCCCAGGGAGTTTCCGAGCTGTAATCTCTACAGAAGCACACGACCACATCTTTCTCCTGTGGAGTGGCTACTGGATTCAAACTACTGACTTTTCAGTAACAGCAGCGTTCTGCACCAGGGCTTGGAACTAACACCACGTTCCTCTAACTGCAACCTTATTCATGTTACATTTGGAAGTAATTTATTTCACCATCTGACAATTTTCTTTTTTTTTTTTTTCATCTGACAATTTTCTTTCCTCGATAACGGGTATGGACTATTTAACAAACTCTATTTTAAGTGCTTTAGATATTATTAATTTAATCGCTCCTTATAGGACTCCTACAAGGGTCTCTCCGTTTTGTAAATGAGGATACTGAGGCATTCTAAGCATTTAATTTTAACAACTATGAATAAGGTTCATCAAATTCATATTGGTAAACAAGGAGTACTGAATGTCAGCAGTTGACTTTTTCCTTAGGCCCTTATCTAAGAAAGCATTCTCTCCTCTTTGTCCTGATCTCTGGTATGGATCTACAACATGTATCTTACATTGTTGCTGTACATCAGAAACATGAGTCAAATGAAATTTCTTCAATTTTGTGTTCTACTCTTAGTATCATCCATGTTTCCCTGTCTTGGAAAAAGTCCATGTTGTTGTCTACCATCAAGTCAGAACTAAGCTATAGCCGACCCTCTGGTGGGTTTTCAGAGGCATGGAAGGAGATTACCCATCCTTCTCCCACAGAGAAGCTGGTAGATTCGAACTACACACCTTCAGGATTGCAGCACAGATTCTTACCACTAAACCACCAGAGCTCCACTATGCAGCAATACAATTCATCTAGAAACAAAATGCTCTGTCAAGTCACATTCTCTCATATAATTAGCATTTCAGAACATGTCAGGAATCATGAATGATATGAAAATAGGGAGCGCCTAATTCAGCAGGAAGGCCATTAGCTAGGAGCTGGGAGGCACGATTTCTGTTTGTTTCTACTGTGTACTTGGACTGCCATAAACCAATAGCACGTTTTCGTGTTTCTGTAGGTGGAATATTTAAATTGGTCTTAGGATATAATTAAGCTCTTTCCAAATATGGAATTTTATGGTCTGTGTTAAAAACAAAAATATTCCAGTGATGTTAAAATGATAGCAAAACTTTAGGTTTTCATGCATGGCACTGATACCTGGGCTGGAGATTTACTGGCACATGGACAAAGAGGCAAATGAGGCCATCAAGGCTTGATGTCTTCTTTGAAGATAAACAGATCCAGTGCATTAGCAATTGAGATATAAAACCTACAGCACTACCCACAAGCGGCTTAATTACAGTGACTGGTTCTTTGGTGGTGTGTTGGGGTTTTCCCTCTAATCGGCCACAGAAACAGATAACAAGGTAAAGATTACTGAGAAACAGTGCCCCCATGAGTCTCTCATATTTCGGACCAGTTTTAAAATTCAACCTTTCATTCTGGGCTCATTTTATGGTTGTCAATGAGCAGATACACTGTCTCCCTCTGGAGTAGTAGTCAGGTCTCTTTGTTGTATATTAGAGATAATGTTTACCAAAAAATACTAGAGTAAAAATTAAAATGATAATAAGACGGCTAAGAAGAATTCTTTAAAAAAAATTTTTAAAAAAAGAAGAATTCTTTAGTCTGTGTATTCATGTTTAAAAACACGACAGGTCAATGAGATTGAAGATTTCAAATTCCTGTTGTCTTGTTCTGAAAATCACTTTCCTCTGGCTGTACTTTTCATTTTATTCTAAGAGTCCTGAGTCTAAGATCTGCAGAACTGTTGAAGGCTAACGTAATTCAAAGTAGAGGGAATCTCAAACTCTTTCCACAGATTCATAAGGATGAGGGTTTAATAAAACAGAGATAAAAGAAAAATGCATACACTCCTCTGTTAGCACTCCCCTCACACCAGCCATACCCCATTCTCTTCAATGTGCTTGAGAAGTTCTATAACGCTCTGTGCAAGCTCTTGTCATGCATAATTTTTGATACACCTTTGTTTCCTTCAATGTTCACAGAGGTCTTACATAAACTGTATGATAAGATTATTTAAAAAAACTCAAAATGACGTACTGGCTTTGCCAGGAGTCCAAAAGGAAATGAGATAAATTATAAAGCTTTCAACTGTACCAAGAAGTCTGCCAAGCTATTCTCTTTTACAAATGCAAGCTAACGCTGAATTTTTTTTCATTTAGAAACTGGATTCTTAAAAATTCCCAGCTCTGAGCTAATGGCTCTCAAGGTAACTTAAGAAAGCACCCTGGTGGTGTGATGGTTAAAGCACTTAGCAATCCTAAAAACAAACAACAATAAACCTTCCAAAAACTACTTTAACCCATCAGTGAGAGATGGGGCAGCCAGCTTCTGTAACGATGTCATGAAAAACCCCAGGATGGGCAGCTCTGCTCTGCCTTGGGGTCACTCTGAATCTCAATGAACTGTATGGCAATAAACTTGATGGTAAACTGAAAAGAAAACTGCTCCAGACTTCCCTGAAAAATTTAGCTGTCTTCAAAGGCCACACTGGGTGTGGGAAGTACAGGAAGCCAGATTTTTTTTAAAGTACAACATTCCTCCTTTCTTACGTGGCTACTGAGAGGCACAAATCTAACAGATCACAGCAAAGGAGCAAGGAGAGCATCCTTCCTGCAAGGCAACTGGACAAACACAAGCTGCTTCTTAAAAACTAAGTCCTCCAAGTTTACAAAAGGCAGCCACAATGCAAAGGGCTCCTAGCTCATGAGGTTTAAGGCAGGGATTCTAAACCTGAGTATCTGGCTCCAGAGCACACGCTTTAAAATTAACCTGTCTTTTGTTCTTGTGTGGCCTCAGGGAAAGACAGAACTATCTGGACTGGAAATATATAGAGTTAGATGGTTTTCTGTACACAAACAAGCTTAAGTCACAAGTATATGTGTAATCTCCCAGGAAAACCGGGGTGCGGGGGGAAGGGGGACCTATCTAGGATCAGATACTAGAGACAATGGCCTGTGAAGTTAAAGGTGAAGGAGAAACCAGAGGAATGAGCAAATGAAGGAGCGAAAGAGAAAGCAAAAGCAGTGAGAAGGACAAGAAGTCAGTCGTGCCACCTCTACAGCCCACAACCTTCTGCAATCTACTCTTTAGACATATTTTTTCCATTTTAATTCATGATCCATCATAATGAGTATATAAAATATCCATGCTTAGATCTTATTAAAAAAGCTTTATGGTTAGGCAAACGTGATAACCACTACACTACAGAAACTTTATTCTGTTCTGGAAAGCAACGTTTTCAAATTTTGTCAATAAATTAGTATAACAAAAAAACCCCCCACTTTATGGTTGAATAAAACTGTATCGTATCTATTTTTTTCCTTAGGATGCTAAGCCTTAGAAAAGGATATTATGCATGGAAAGAGGAAGGTCCGCAAAAGACAGGAAGACGCCCAGTGAGATGGACTGACATGGTGACTGGCGCTCGAGTGCATCAGAGAAGGGGAGGACGGGACAGGATTCTGACCTGTGGTTCACAGAGTCGCTGTACTCAACTCAAGAGCAGCTGACGACAGCAACAACAACAATAATAGGCATTTACGGAAGAAAGACTATCATATTTTGTTGAAGATTAAGCCTTTTCTCTCTATTCAAGTATCTTAAACTTTGACTCTAACAATTAAACCTGTCTACAATAAGACCTCAAATGCTAGTCCATTCAGGCTTCTTTCTATAATCCACTGCATGTCACCTGAACACCACACCAGTTATGTCCTAACTAGAACCCATCCTTGTTTTCTTCTGTTGCTGTGTATGTTTTCTCTCCATCAGCTGGTCTCTCATTTCCTCCCTTCATCGAGTCACCTTGGCTAATCAATCGCTCAACAAGATGTGATCTCACCATTTTTTGAACCAACTACCCATTACTACCAAAAGAATTAAAACAAAACAAACAGAACATTTTCCACTTTCTGCTAGATAAGAACTAGCCCTCGTCTTGCTGAATTCTAAGCAACCTGAGGGCAGGAACCTTCCTCAGTAATGGTTTTAACTGGGGCAAACGTCACATGACAGAGAAATTAACCACTCTACACTATACTTGACAATACGGTTACAAGGTTGTATAGTCACTATCTTACCTATATCCAAACCATTGTCATCATCGCAAAAGGAAACCCTGGACTCATTAATAGTTGCTCCCTGTGTCCTCCTTTCTCAAAACCCAGTAACCACCAACTCCGTGTTCTATCTCTGTGGAGAAATCGATTCCAGATGTTTCACACAAATGGAATGATGAAACATACAACATTTGGTGTCTGGTTTCCTTCATTCAGCAAAATAATTTCAAGGTTCACTCAGACTATAGATTGAATCAGTATTTCATTCACTTTAATGGCTGAAAATATGTTCATGTATGTAAGTACCAAAATTTGTTTATACATTCATATCCTGGTGAGCATATAAACTCTTGGGATCTTAAGAGTACTGTGAGTAATGTTTCTATGAACACACGTACATATACGCATTCTATGAACACATCTGTGTACATGGATAGGCCTGAGTATCTGTTTTAAATTCCTAAGTTGAATTGTTGGGTCATACACGTTTCACTTCCTGAGGAACAAATTCTTCCACAGCAGTTAAATCATTTTACATGTCTACAAGCAATGTACAAAGTTCCATTTCTACACATCCTTACCATTGCTGATTATTTTGGGTGTTTTTCTTTGCCACAGGTCTGAAATGGCACCTCCTTGTGGTTTAAGCTGCATTTCTCTACAACTAATGAACTTGAGCGTCTTTTCATATCTCTGTAACTAATGAACTTGAACACCTTTTTATGTACACGGTTAGCCATTTGTACATATTATTCTGAGAAGTGTTGACAGAAATCCTTTGGTGAGTTATTAACTATAATTTTGTTGTTGTTGAGTTTCAAGAGTTCTTTATAGATGAAGGGCATATGCATTGAAATGTATAGAATTATAAATTAAAGATTAAAGAAGACCTACCCTAAATGGAAAGACTGTATGTTCATGGATTGGAAGATGTAGTGTTCTAACGATGTCAGTATTACCCAAAGCAATTTTTAAAGTAATGCAATTGTGATAAAAATTCCAACAGCCATTCTTACAAAAATGGAGGGGGAAAAATATATTCTCAATTTTATAGAGAGTGCGGAAAAGCTATGAATAATCACAGAATCTTTGAGGAGAAAGAAAAAGGAAGATTTATAATACCTTATGGGAAGCCAAATTTCATACTAAATATTTGCAATAAACCAATTGCTACTTCAGGATAAGGAGGAGGCTGAAACAAGATGGAACTCACCCTGAAGCACTGAGGCAATCCTTAAATGTTTACAGGGGTAGGCACTAAGGCAATCCTTAAGCGTTTACAGGATTCTTCTTCTGTATTTGCTAACCCCTTCCTCCTGAGTCAAGCATAAGGTTTTCAATAGAAAGAGCTTAGCTTCATTTGAACTGAATTCTCTTGGTGATTTGCTCGCTGGCAATTTTCAATAACAACACAGGGAAGCTAGGACCAGTTCGCTTCAGTTGATTCTAACTGCTGGCTCCCTGTCTTTTAAGCTCTCTGTTTTATCTCATTTTGGTGTTTTGTCTCGTTATTAATTATTAATATACTTTACCCTCGCTCTGCAACAATTTCTGATTTGAAAACATATTATACAATTAATCAAAGAAGTTAATTGGTAAAACAGACAAAAACATAAATGGAAAAGAATTGAGGGTCTAGAAGTAAGCCAGAATCTATAATTTAACTGATTTTTTACAAAAAGCCTAGGTCCATTTAATGGAAAAGCAACAATTTTGGTAATAAATGGTACATGAAGATGGAGTTTTTATATTAAGAATGAATCCAGGATCCAGGCTTCCCACCACACTCAAAACCCAACTCGCAATGGATGAGGGCCTAAATGTGAAAACTAAACCATCAAACTCTTAGAAGAAAATACAGTGTGATGCTGTGTCAGTTTTTAATGATGAATTACCAGATACAATGAAAGCATGAGAAGTAAAAGACAAACAGAGAAGACCACATAAAAGTTAAATACTTTTGTTCAACAGAAGATTTAATTTTTTTAAAATATAAAAAGACATTATATAAATTTAGAGAACAATGTATCTGATAAAGGTATAAAATCCTAGATAGGTAGAAGCATAACACTTAACACACACAAATTATCCAATCCAAAAATGGACAGTACACTTGAACAGATATTTCAACAAAAAGATACTTAAAAAGAAAATTCCATTTTACCAACAAGCACAAGGGAAAGCTGTTCAGCAACCACGGTGGTGGTGGCTGTTCCGTGTTGTTGAGTCAGAACCAACTCGTAGCTGACTCTCCAGCAGGTTTTAAGAGGATGTGAACTGCACAGGAGGAGAATGCCTATATTTCTCACAAAGCAGCTGGTGGATCTTAACTATGTGCCTTTGGGTTAACAGAGCAATGCCTCACCACTAGACTCCCAGGGCTCCTTCAGCAGCCATTAAAGAGATTCTAATTAAAATCACAATGAGAAATTTCATTCTTACTAGGAGGTTTATGATTTAAAAACAAAAAACAGAAAATAACAAATGCTGGTGAGTAAGCCAAATGCTGGCAAACATACTTAAAAACTTTGTGTAAATGTAGACAAATGAAATACAATATGCATATGAATTTTGTATGCAAACCAATATAAATTTTTTTTAAAAAAAAAGCTTTGTGTGAGGATCTATAAAATACCCAGCAAATGTTTATTAACAGCAGGAGCAGCAGCTACAAAATGGTTGCAAAAAAATACCCCCTTCAACTAGATCAGAAACAAAGCAAATACAATTAAGTTTAACTGGAAAGTTAGGGAAGAAAACAAAACAAATTCTTTTTCAACCAAATGAGAATAAAAATTAAGCAAGGAAACTTGACATTCCTTGAAGGTAACACTGATAAGGAGAGTCATAAAGGTATCTTTCTCAGTAAATTTGTCAGGGCAAAAAACACTGTTTCCTTTTAAAGTTCATATTTACCTGATAATTCTCTGGGCAGCATACTGGTGGAGGGAGCGAAACTGTGCTGACATATTTGCTAAGGCAGCCAGACAATTGGTGTGAAGATACTTGTCCTGTCAGAAAACATCAAGTTTAAAACGTATCAAGTCTTCTCTAGACCCTAAGCAAAGTTAATTAAAACAAACAGAAAATGCAACTAAGTTCAGCCTACAATCATAACCCTAATTCTTAAATTCAAAAAGCACTAAAGGGAGCTCTGGTGGCCTAGTGGCAAGAAGCTGCACTGTAATCCTAAAAAAGCACCAAAAACTAAAAATTTTCCACAATTCATCCGGAAGCAATGATTTAGGATGTTATTGATGGTGTTTGTTTTCTCACTATTCTGAGTAATTACACTTCGCTGCAGAGACATTAATGTTTAATTGCAGTAAAATATCACTCCAGAACTTAAATGTTTAACTGTATTAGTACATGCACCATAATTAACTTTGTAAAGTATTTTAAAAAGAAAAGAAAAATCACGCTCCCTGCTCTAAAACATTCTGTTTCCCAAGGCTTTGGATAGAGGATCATGGATATTTCTCGGCTACACTTACTCTTCACTTATGGACCATCTTGTTTCCAGATATTACATATTTATAGTAACAGTAGAAATATCTAACGCCCTCCAATATTCTGTACATCAGTGATGTAAGTCTGTAGTAACAAATGTCCAGGTGAGAAGCAAAGGGGAAGCTGGCTGTAATGGTGAAGGTTACACGTCTTCTTAGATGGGTCACAACTCTCAGGGTTTGGCAGTTTGGTAAGTTATGTAAGATGTGCTCTGACTCCCTTCCTGCGATCTGAAAAGGTCAGCTTTTCATGTAACAGCCTAGACTTTGGAACCTCAAACATGTAAGTGAGAAATGGGTGCATTTCTCTAGCTATGAATTCTATACATTGCTTCTCCCTGACAGGAACTGTTCTATGAAACAAAGCTGAAACTTGATCTTATGTTCTGCAAGAGAAATCCCGTGGGAATTTTCCTTTCACCCTTTAAACATTCTCTTTAACCTACTTCTCTTTCTCATACGAATTCATTCTTTTGCACATTTCTTTTTTCTACAATTTATTGTTGCAGCTCTTAAAAGGCATGTCAGTTTTATTAATCTCATGACAACACAAACAATACCTTTTATTTACATGTGCTCCACTATTTGTTTTCTACTTCATGTGAAACATCTAACCATATAATCCATTAAACACTAAGAAACGCACTAAGTTCTATATGTGCAAATTGTTGAAATGGAAGATATTTTGTTACTGACATATTTACCACAATAAGAAAATATTAAAGTATTGAGTAACAGGTATTATATCCATCCCCTTGTGGTTGCTGTGATACTAAACACTCTGACACTGATGCATCAGGTGTGATTATGGTTCCCCATGGTGGGCAGTGTTTGGTGGAGCTTCCTGATTAAGCTTGGAAGCAGGGGAGGGATCCACTTCCGAAATAGCGTGCCTCCGGAAACTATGAACTTGAAAAGACGATGAAAAGTTATACAATTGTTTAGGTCTTTCATTCATAGGATCTCTATGAGTCATCTAAGACTTGACGGCATTTAACAACCACCACCGTGGAATGATATAACGGCTGCACACTGATCTGCTCTATCTTTTCCACCATTATTTTATGGTATTTTAGAAATAGGACTGCTTTACATTGCAGTCTTAATTGCACTGCACACATAAAGTGAAAAACACGGAAGAAATACTTACTCTTGTCCTTGTCATGTTGTACTGAATGGTTCTTATTACAACCAGTATTAGGAGACTCCCCAATGAAATTTCAGTTAAAACACGTTCTGAATACCAAGTAATATTTTTTAAGATCTGTAATAGGAAGGAAAGTTTAGTAAGTATGGCTGCTTCAGAGGTAAAAAATATTTACGTCACATCCACAATTTTTAGTAAGCCACAGCTCTCCTGTGATGTTAAATTACATATAAAATTGATCGTAAGACTTTCAGTTCAAGATACCAAAATGGGGTAACATGTTTACTTCTCCTAAAAACAACACATGAAAATAATCAACATGTACAAATTCTCCTGTTCCACTTTTTATATTTAAAAAAGCTCTCAGTCTCTAATTTCCAATTGTGCCTCTGGACACGGTATGCGCAGGAGGTAAACTTTGTTTTTTCTTTCTCTCTCACCCACATCCTCCTTCACGTTTTCATTACATATTCCTTTATGCCCACTATGTTCTAGGAAAGCACAGCAAGGCATAGCCGAACAGAATTCTGACTCCCTCTTCAAGGATGCAGAGTGTAGGGCTGGACAATGAACAGTACCTCACAGTGTGAGAAGTTCTACGATGGTGGGGAGGTAAGCTGAGAAGGAACCCTGGAAGGAGTGAGCTCACTGCCGAGAGAAATGAGGAATTCGCCAGAGAAGGAGGGCTGCATGTGGCAGCAAGCAGCAGGCAACTACTGAGTCACCCCTTCCCTGGTAACATCAACTCACTGCCCTTCCAAGTCCCTAGCTAACCTTAGGAGTTGCTGGCAATCTGATCCCACCAGCAGTTCTTAAAAGAGCATAATGAGGGTTGCAGAGTAGATTATATTTGGGGGTAGGGGGTGGGGTTTGGGGAGGGGAGGGGGGGATTGTGTACCAATGAGGGAGTTTTTCTTTTGCTTTTCAAGGAGAGGAGTAAAAGGGAGGGGAGAGGGGTTTGTGCGGGGAGAAGGGTGCAACAATGAATGAATGGAATTCCAAAATCTCTGTAGATGTTCATTGAAATGAAAAATAAACAAACTAAATTAAAATTAAAAAAAAAATTTTAAAAAGAGAGCATAATGGTGCACTAGTCAAGCTAAACTGCTGGGTGAAGAAGGCTTGGGGGGCTAGTTTTGACTGAAGATGTAAAGACTAAGTGTAATCGTTTTAAGGGTTCTTCAATTCTCCAAAGTTTCAAAAAGTCTAGAGTCCTTGAGAATTTGTCATTTTGCTCCCATTTCCTCCTTTTGATCATGATTACGTCAATTAACTTGGATGTTCCATGAACCCATTATCTGAAACCTACAAATGAAGGAACCAAATTCCATTAGTTGTCAGGCTGAACATAAGCTGCCTAAAGCAGGTTCTCCTTATTTACTGATCTGGTCACTGTTACAGCTCCCACACACCTTTTGCCAATTCAACTTTTAACAGGTGTTCAACTAAGTGACAATTTTAATAGTCAACTGTGCAACATTAGCCTTAATCAATTTAAATTTTCCATCATCATTAACTCCCCTTTTCTTCCATCACCCCTTCCCTCCTGCCCTGGGATTAGTCATGAATCGACTCTGGTTGCTGTATATTTCCTTCATCTTTTTCTAGACGTGAGGTCATAGAATATTCCCTCTTTTGGGGATTGATTTCTGTAGCTTATCTCAGCGGTCATCCACTGTGTGTATGTACCACATTTTGTTAATCCCGTCAACGGTTGATGTGCATGAGGGTCATTTCCACCTTTTGGCTACTGTGAATAATGCCGCAGTGGTATAGAATAAGCAGTGGTACAGAAACACTGGTGTGTGCGTAAACAATTCTCTTTTTGAGCCTCTGTTTTCAAGACTTTTGGTTTGAAGTGGCAAAAGCTTCACAACTCTAACCATAACCGGTCCACGCTGTCCACACTATTAACGTCCTTTTCCCCTGCCCAGCTAACTAGGAATAATCTTTGGTCTCTCTACACTTGCTTTCACTTGTCTTTTTCTATAAATGAAGTTACACAGTATGATTTCTGCTATTATATGGTAGCTCTAATTTTCTAAGGAACTGCCAGTAACTGCTATGGATCTTAGACATGGACAATCAATAAGGATGACGACAGAAGACTCAGTCCCTTTGAGATGTGCTCCTGGAGAAGAGTGCTGAACAGCCCGACAACAAGTATGTCTTGGAAAAGTTGTATCCAGGATATTCCTTAGAATCAAGGATAGTGAGACTTTGCCTCACATGATTAAGGGCCAGTCCTGAGAAAAAGACATCAATGCTTGGAAAGGTGGGGGGTCAGCAAAGGAGGGGAAGCCCCCTAATGAGATGGCCTGACACAGTGACTGTAATGGTTGGCTGGAGTGTATGAGAGACGATGAGGATGGCACAAAATAAGATAAGATTGAAATCCACTGTTCCTAGGGTCATAATGAGTTTCAGTCAACTCAACGGCCCTTAACCACAAAGCAAGTAGTGATGAATTTAAAATTTTTCAAAAAAAAATGAAATGAAGCTAAACATCAATAATAGAAACAAACCTGGGAAATAGACCAGCATATGAAAATTAAATAGCCTACTATTTCTTTTTAGTCACTGCATGTGTGTTTGTGTGTGGCTGGGTTTGGTGGGGGTGGGTGTTTGTGTGTTGGAGGACACACCTCTGCCTTATGCTTCTTTGGGTCTGGTGCATATGTGCAAAACCCAAAACCTCACTGTCCTTAATTGCCAGTCTTTCTGTTAGCAGCCCAAGACGCAACTTACCACACCACCTGGGCTCCTTGGATAGAGTACAACTATGTTTCTTTTCTTAAGGATATTTTTAATCTTTTTTTAATTGAGATTTTAATGAAAGTTTATAGAGAACTTGGATTTCCATTTATTCATTGTTGCACATTTTCCTCTCTGCCCATTTCTTTTTAACATTAAAAATGTTATCATTTTTTTCCCATTATTGCACCTTTTCTTCCCCCTCTGCTCATCCCTCCCCCAGCCTTCCCCACAATGCACCCCTTGTTCCAAATTTTTATCATACATATAATGCCTCATCATATATTCCTTTTGGAGTTCTTCCCCTCGTCTGATCTAATGCAGTGTTTATTATCTATCCACCCTTTTTCCATTCTCTCCCAACCCTTCATGGCTGTCTTATAACAGTGGTGTTATGCAGTATTTGTCCTCTTTTGACTGAGATATTTCACTCAGCATAATGTCCTCCAGGGTCATCCAAATTGTATAATGTAAACTAGTTCATTGTTTCCAATGCTACATAATATCCCACTGAGTTTCCTCAAGGATGCGTGCCTAGCTCAGGTTTTCTGCAGTAGCGCACGTGTGTGTGTGTGTGTGTGTGTGTGTGTGTGTGTGTATGGTGTATGCGTCTTATCTCTGCATGTGGGGTGGGAATTAGGCTGGGGGTGGGGGTACTGGTGCTGGTGGTAGTTGTGGTGGTGTGTGCCACTGAGTCTTCTGATTTAGTAGTTCTAAGTAGCATCTGCAGCATACATTTATTAACATGTTTCCTAGTGTTATCTGCAGTTCTTTCAGGGTGTGTATGTTGTGCAGTGTCTATTCATTCTGTTACTGTGATCATGGTGAAGTGTGCACTGCATGTCTCTAAGTTTATGAGAATGTGATGCTGTGTCTGTGTGATGCAAGGTGAAAACCTTACTTTGTATTTCATGGTGCACATACCTATTTTGGTTTCGTTTTTTTCCCCAGGTACTTTTTATTGAATTACAACATTGCTATTAACTTCAAAAGTCTTAAGCATGCACCTTAATTTATATAAAAGTGAAAATGGCTAAAACTCTCAAAAGTAACCACCAGTCAAGGCCCTATGGTGTCACCATGGTTAAGGCATCCATCCAGCCGGAAGTCAGCAGCTACTTCACTGGAGCAGGATGTGGCATTTGATATACATTCTTGGAATCTTTTGTAGTACAGTTCAGCTCTGCCCTTTAGGGTCACCGTAGGTGGGGAACATTCAACGGCAGTGGAGAACTTCCCAGACCAAACAGTGAACATGACCTGCAGCTCAGAAGTCTCCCTCTGACAAATGGCAAACTAAACAACAGACTATGAAATTACCAATGAGTCAGAAGAGAAACCACAAATTACTTAGGGTCAAGTGAAAATAAAAGTACAACACATCAAAACCTATGAGGTTGAGCAAAAGGCAGTAGTCAAAGGGAAGCGTGTAACAATAAATTTCCATTTTTAAAAGAGAAAGCTCTCAAACCTAGAGCCTCACTCAACAACTTCAGCTACTAGTAGTAACAAGACCAAAACCAAAAAACAGAACAAATCAGCAAAATCACAATCTGGATCTTTGAAAAGATCAATTACATTGGCAAACCTTTCTTAGACTGACAACACATATAAATAACCAAAACTTAAAAAATGAAAGAGCGCTTATTACAACTGACTGGATAGAAATAAAGAGAATAACAGAGCTCTGGTGGCCTACTGGCAAGAAGCCGCACTGCCATCCCGAAGGTGTCTGGTTTGAATCCATCAGATGCTCTGCTGGAGAAGGAGGGGCTCCTTCCGTGCCAGTCAGATTCACAACAAGAAAAGGGGGAAAAAACACCCAAAACAACCAAACAAACAGAAATAAAGACAATAGTGACAGAATATTCTAAACAACTGTATAGCAATAAACTGGACTACCTATACAAAATGGACAAATTTTCAGATGCACACAATCCACCCAAACTGAATCAAGAAGAAACAGAAAATCTAAACAGATTAACAACAAGTTAAGAGATTGGATAGGTGATTAACCACTCCAAACAACGAAAGTCCTAGACCAAAGGGCTTCAGTGGGAATCCTACTAACTCTTTTTTTAAATTTATTATTAATTTCAAAGAAGATTTACAGAGACTTTGGATTTCCATTCATTTATTGTTGCACTTTTCTCCCCTCCCAACCCTCCCCTCTAGTACACTACCCTCTTGGAAAAGTAAAAGATAAATTCTTTCACTGTTTACAATTCCTCCCCCCAGGTCCACTCCACTATGCAGCCTTCACTCTGGACTCCTCTCATGACAAAAATACCTAATAACACATCCCTCTTAAACAGTTTTCTCCTTCATCTGTTTCAATGCAGTATACATTATTGAACCCATCTTTCTCAGTCTCCCCTCAACCTCGAGGTCAGTCCTGTTTTACAACAGTGGCACCATGCAGTATTTGTCCTTTTGTGACTGAGATACTTCACTCAGCATAATGTCCTCCAGGGTCACCCATTTTGAATAATATTGCATGAGTTCCTTGTTTTTCAACGCAGTACGGTATTCCATTGTGTTAATATACCACAGCTTCTCTATCCATTCGTTTGCTGATGGGCACTTAGGTCATTTCCAACTCCTTGCTATTGTGAACAAAGCCACGATTAACACGGGTATGCATATATCTGCTTGGGTGTCAGTTATGGTCTCTTTGGGGTATATTCCCAGTAGTGGAATTCCTGGGTTGAATGGTATCCCTATTTGCAACTTTTTTGAGAAAGTGCCATACCGCCTCCCACAGTGGTTGCACCATTTTACACTCCCACCAATAGTGAATAAGGGTTCCAGTTTCTCCACAATCTTGCCAGCATTTGTTGCTTGCTGTTCTGTTAAATTTTGCTATTCTGTCTGGGGTGAGATGATATCTCATAGTTGTTTTAATTTGCATCTCTCTTAGAGCTAGGGATTTTGAACACTTCTTCATGTGCTTATTAGCCATCTGAATGTCTTCTTCGGTGAAGTGTCTGTTCATATCCTGCACCCATCTTTCTATTGGATTATTTACCTTTATCTTGTGGTGTAAACCTTTTTGAAGAACTGACACCAACACTGTTTTAAAATCTCCCAAGAGGGAAGAGAAGGAATACACCCTAATTCATTATATAAAGCAAATATAACTACTTTCATACATGCTAATATTTTTAAACTACATGGGTTTTAACTTCTAACATGCTAAGTGGAGGATTATTAAAGTTCTTTGGAGTCAGAGTCTTCAATGATTTTTAAAGCATGCAATCCACCCAGCACACAACTTACTGTGTCTTTAGTATAAAAGACTAAAAAGTTTGGCAGCAACTGTTCTAACCTATAATATTAATACTAATGCAGGACAGGGAGCTCTGGTGGCTTCATGGTAAGGAACTGCGCTGCTGGCTCAGAGGTTCAAATACACCAACTGCTCCATGGGAGAAAGATGGGCAGTCTCTTCCCATGTGACTCACAGCCTCTAAAAACCCACTGGAGGGTCAGCTACCGGTTGGTTCCAACATGACGGTACACAATAATACAGGACACTCAGAAGCCAACTTCATTAGTGAGTAGAATCCGTCTTTTAAAAAGGTCACACAGTTGAATATACTTCTGTTTCTCCTGTCTTGGCTCATTTAGTTAAAAAGAAATTATCCCTTCTGATTTGGAACAGAGGTCATTAGTTCTTAACATTTGCTTGTGTGTGTTCCAATTATATAACAGGATGGAGGCACTGTTTTGAATAAGAGTACTCTTAATTCATTTAACATTTAACAAATCTTTAAGGCGTATCCACGGAGTACAATTACGAGACTACAAAAACTAGAAATCCAACTTATCGTTCACCTAAAGGCCTGCTCCCCTGCAACTCCCTTCTCCGCAGAAAATATTCAGATATTTAGAAACTCTGATAGTGCTTTAGAAAAAGAGTATGTAACTCAGGACAAAGTTCTCCCAGCTTCCCTATTCCTTGGTTCACTCTATGTGCAGGGAACAAACCTGCCTGGCAATTTCTGCCACAATTAAAAGGTGAAAATGAAAATGGGGAAGAAAAAGAAAACTAGTACTTTTACCAATTGCCAATTACCAAATTAAAGAAACAATTTTCAGAAAGCATTTAATGGCTAAGAGGCTTTCAGAAATAAAGGCATCACCTCATAAATCAGACGACAGACATACCATTTCTAAGGCAGGTTGATGGAGAAACATCAACCAGGAGGAAAAGAAAGAAGAAATTCTAAGGCGGCAGTAAATCTTACAGAAGGACATGTTTAGATTGTGCAACGTGTGACTCTAGCCAAAGTACTGGTCACTCACCACTTCATGAATGGATCTATTGAAGCCATCATCTTCTGTAAGAATCAACAATATTATAAGAGCCATATACACATGGTGTGAATTCCTTTCTTCAACATGATACAGGATCTCAAGAATTGGCAAAACCTGGGGAGTTAAAATTATTATTATTATTTACTATTTCTTTCCATTACTTCTAGTCTAAAACACCAAAGGTTTCAAATCTTTATTTACACTTTGACTTTGTCTCCTTTGCTTTAAGATCTTAGTTCTATCTTTCCTCTAGGAAGAAAGAGAATATAAACTCATGACTGAAAGTGTTTCCATATGGATAACAAAGATAACAAGAGAGACAATCTAAATCAGGTCCCTGAGACCTATGCCTGAGAAAGGCTGTGCCACAGACAGATCTGATCTGCACAGTTCATGAATTAGCTCACGCACTGTTTGAAATGTTTAAGAAGTCACGCCACCTTCTCCCAACTTTGTAAAAAGAAAAAGGCACAGCTGTAAAGAAATCAAATGTTTGCATTTATGCAACTGGAATCACTTATGCTTCAGGATATTAAGAAATAAAAGCCTATTTCCACTTAATATGCAAGTAAACAATTTCTACAAAGGTGCACTTTTTCCCCAACTCATGTATCAACATTTATACGTCAAAGAATCTGTCAAGTGTTTCGTTTTACAATCCTGTTTACATTCGGACCCATTCCGGTCCTGCCAAACAATTAATTTAACACTTTCAATGTGTTCATTCTTGACTGACGGAAGTAAGTAAGCACACTGTGACTGACGCAATTCTGACTCAGGGCGCCCTCCACTGGGCCCCAAGGCTGTAAATCCACACTGAGCAGCTGCACATAAAGCTGTCAATGGATTTAAAACACTTACTTTTTTAGTTAGCCAATGGTGAGGGTAAGTATATTACTACAATTATCTATTGGCTATGCACATACCATGCTCTGTACCAAACAGTCATGGACACACGCTTATGACTGTCAGCTGTGCTACACATAATGACCATTCCGTAGATGTTCGTTTTTAACTGGAGTTTTAAAGTAAAGTTGTTTCATATTACTCAAAGTGTGAGACCCCCCCCAAAAGGGATGATTTACTAGCATTCATTCTTTTAGCTTCAATGAAGGAATTATCAATGGCAATTATTACTAATGTACTTCAGATACCTCTTCTCATGGACTGATAAAGGGCTGTCGTCATTAGGACACAAATTAAACTCTACTCAGGAAGATTACTATGTAACACATTTTTAGGAATGGCATATGAATTATGATAAAAATAACAATTTTTACCATGTGCCAAGACAACTAAACATTGGAACCTAAGTGGCAGAGTTCATAACATAACAGGCTGCTATCTAAAAGGCTAGCAGTTTGAACCCACCAGGCAGTCCACAGAGAGAAAGATAAGCCACCTTCTCCCATTAAGATTTTGTTCTGGAAACTTGATGGAGGTTCACTAAGTGCTGGACTCCACTCAGGGACAGCAGATTTGAGTTTTGGTTAAGAATGATAGAGGGGTGGCTTGATCAGCCAGAATCATAGGCCGTAATTGTTGCTATTTCTGCGTGCTGTTGACTGGGAACCAATGTGTAGCTGAACCTCCAGAAGGTTTTCAAAGGCTCCTTCTCCTGCAGAGCTGCTGGTGGATTTGAACTGCGTTCGTCTGGGTTGGCTGCACAACTCATTACCACTAGGCCACTAGAACTGTGTATAGACAGTGGAGTAGCTGGGGAAAAAATATCTATCTAAAACGAATGGATGATTAGAAATGATATGTGTGACAATTAATAGCACAGGATAGAACAAGCACTACAAAGGGATCTGAGGGGGAGGGAGGAAAATGTACATGAAGGAATGAAAGTCAATCTCTTTGTGAACCTTCACGAAAATGGGAAAACAAACAAAAGAACACCAAACCTCTAAAGACAGGGGAGCTTAGCACACCAGCAAGGGGCGCTGCTGAGTCCTCCCCCTCTGTGAGACCATCTGCATGTGAGCTGTGTCCCATATGAAGAAAACACAGACCCTTTGCCTGTCTCAAGGCAGACGGCTTGCATCCACCAATTACTCCATGAAAGAAATATGGGCAATCTCCTCCCATGTGACTTACAGCCTCCAAAAACCTGCTGGAGGGTCCGTATGGGTTGGTTCTCAATTGATGACAATGACGCTGAGGTTCAACCTCTGGAGCGAGCCTAATTCCCAGGTTTTTACTGCTAACTCAGAGGTCACTGATTGTTTTGAATCTACCAGCAGCTCTGAATGAGAAAGATAGGTGATCTTTCCCACGTGATTTACAGTCTTGGAAACCCACCAAATGGTCAGATACGGATCCTTTCTAACTCGACAGCAATCAGTCAGCTATCAATCTCTGGGCCAGGATCTTTAACACAACTAAGAAAGCAAACTTATCCTTTTGGGAAAACAAATTCTTCAAAATCTTTTAAATACAAAAGGCATGACATGTGATACTTACAAGATTTTCCATATCTGTCCGCGCCAACATGTACGTTCTAATATTACTGTTTTGATGGAGTAATGTATACAAGAGGAGAGTCGCCTGGTCAGATGTCTGCTGTTCACAGAGCGCTGTGTACAAACTATTAAAGTTAATCTGGAAAGTATGTGGAATTGACGTGGGAAAAGGACTGCTATCTGGAAGACAGAACAAAAATTCAAAATGAAAAAATGTTAACAATAATTTCTGGTCAATATGTTATGTAAATAAAAGCCCTATTAAAATGATGTTGCTAAGTACTTTTAAGTTGGAACCAACTCATAGCTGACTCTCCAGCAGGTTTTCAGAGGCTGTAAATTGCCCATCTTTCTCCCTTAGAGCAGCTGGTGGATTCAAACTGTGTGCCTTTGGATTGGCAGCACAATTCCTTACCACTAAGTTACCCAAGCTCCTTATTAAATCAATGCAGACAAATTCATTCGTATATGTTGTTGTTGTTGTTAGGTGCTGTCAAGTAGTAGACGAGTCATAGCAACCTCAATGAACGAAAGGCCTGAGCACTGTTCATAGAGTTTCCGGATGCAAGCCATTTCGGAAGTGGATGCCACTCCTGCTTTCAAGCTTGTTTTAATCAGGAAGCTCCACCAAACAGTGTCCACCACGGGTAACCATTATGGCATTTGGCACTTCAGTGTCACAGTGTTTAGCATCAAATTTGCAGACAGTCTCTGCATTTCAGATTTAAATTTTTAATTTACATTTTTTATTTTATTTTCAAATGAAGTAAACTAAGTCATATAGTTTACTATTTTTTTAGTTAGTATAACTGAGTTAAATCAACTATAAGAACATGACTGTTTTTTAAAAATCCCTACTATAAATAAACAGAACTACAGTTAGGTAAAAAGTCCCTGTAATTACAATCACTGAGATACTATGTTAACAAAACTCTATGTCCATCTATCCAGAATAAAAATAACTGAAGACTCAGAATATTCATTGCAACATAAAAACAACAAGTCTTTTAGAGGACAGGGTTAAAAAAAAGAAATTATTTTGAACCTAATGATATTCATGTCAAAAGAATACTCATAGCTGGAGTTCCCACTAATATTATCAACATAATAAATCCAATTAATGAGAGAAAACGACTAAAATAACAACAGGAAGTTAAGCTGGCCAAGTTCAGTTATTAGTGTCTAAATGAGCGAAATATGCCAAGTCAAAGATAATTATCAGAAAACTTCCAGAACTTTTTGTTTCAAGGAAAACATATCTAGGCAACTGCTAAGAACAGAAGATACTGTTGCTGGAATGATGATGAACATGAGTCACAGGGCATGCTGGGAAAGGTCCTGACATCCCAAAACTGACCGAGGCCTTTATCCTGCATTTCATGCTTCGAAGCTGAAGGAAGCCAGGTTAGGGAGCCAAAAGGAGAGAGAGATAAGTCCAGCTGACTCAGAGAGTTGTTATCTCATCAAATAAAACATTAGAACATGACAGCACAAAGAGCCAAGGTTTAATGTGTTTTTAAAAGCAAGCACCAAGAAGTTTAAAACACAGAACTCACTACAAAGAACAGAAACGGCTTTCACGTTTCCGACGGCTGTGCGCCGAGGAAACGGAGACAGGTGCCAACACAAACAGTCTTTATGAGCACAGTCTTACTGCTTCAGGTTCGCCTCCCTAACCTAACCTTCCCATTTGTGAGGGGAATGTATCTAGAAGTGTGAAAGAATGATTCTGAACTTTTCACAACACAGAGTCCTCACTTTTCCTTCCACATTAAAACTTCCTTCGAAGATGGGTTATTTTTTCGATCCTGTATTTAAAAAGTATCGTAAAATATCTCAAACATGCAGAACAGTAGTGAAGATGGTATAATGAACTCCAGTATACTAAAATCTCATTTTTAAACTTACAAATAGCCAATTTTTATTTAGCTTAGCTTTCACATCAACCTCAACTCTTTTTTTCAACTCTGTGATCAACTTCATACTTTTGCAAAGGTTGATAAGAATCAGCTGCCTGCAGTTAAATACTACAGAACCTATAGAAAAGTCCATGGAGAAACAGTCTGAACATACTATACAACAGCACGTTTAACAACCTGTATTATATCTAATTGCAAAGGGAAGATGCACATACTGTGCCTATCAACAACATATATTACTAATAAATTCTTTGAACCAGCCATTGCACAGGCAGCTTTACACCTATTTCACCTTTGTCATCCAAACTGCAATCATGTTATTAGAACCAGTTCTACAAAGGCTGAAACTCAATAACTTTTCCTGACCAGCCCTGAGTGAACCCTGATTAGCCTCTACTGTTGCTCTTTGTATTAAAAGTGTTTCCTCCAGTAGTAACAATCAAAGTGTCAATCTCTATTGTGGTAAAGGCTCATGTAGTTGTTCTTACAAACCTAGTCAGATAGAGATTCTAATGCTGCTTTACAGATTAAGGAAGCTAGGCAATAAAGAACAAAAGCCAGGACATGAACCCAGGTCAGTGTGACCAGAAAGCCAATGTTCTGAATCACCGTGCCTCTCTTAGACAACTGTCAGAACAGCATTCAAAGCTAAAGGCTGCCATTCAACCTAAGCAGTAAAAATAACACCAGGAGGTTCCATAACTCAATATTGTTGCTACATGTCTTAAGTAGGAACTAACTCTCCAGCTGGCTTCCAAAGGCTATAAACTGCACAGGAGGAGACTGTCAATCCTTCTCCCATAGAACAGCTGGGCTGCCTGCATTTTGGTTGGCAGTACAGCTCCTTACCTCTGGGCCACAAGAGCTTCCTAAGATACTGCTGTTGTTTATAGTTGTGTGCCATCAAGACGGAACCAAGCCAACCAGCCCCAGCTGATCCTTCCACAAGACCCTCAATGGCTGGCCGTAACTGCAGGGAAGGGAGGCCGCCCAACCTTCTCCTGCGGAGTGGCTGGTAAATTTGAACAGCATGCCATTGGGACTGCAATACAGTTTCTTACCAGGAAGCCACAAGAATACTATTAGGTAACATTACCTCCATTCGATAGACAAAGCCACTGAGACTTACAGAGACTAAGCTGATCACTGAAGGTCTCACAGCTCCTATGCACTAGAATTGTGCCACGAACCAAGGTCTTTCTGATTCCAAAACATGTGTTCTACACACCTGAGTTATACCGCCATGGAGTACAAGCAGTCCCTGGGTTACAAGCATCTGACTTACACACAACCCCATAAATCTTATTATATTAAACACATGAGGTGCACACAATGGTTCATAGTAGCAAATAAACATTACTCTGTGGAATGATTAAAATATTACTGGTATCAACCAGAGGAGTGCTGGCCCACAGAGAACCACGCTGCAAACCCAGAGGTGATGCCCCTCTGATGTTCAAATCCACCAGCGGCTACTCAGAAGAAAGACAGGCAATCTCCTCTTGGGTGAGTTAGAGCCTTGGAAACCCAATGGAGGGGCCCATTACAAGTCAGTTCCAACATGACAGTAATGAGAGAATTAGTAATATTACAGGTAAATCCCCAGTTACACATGTCTGACTTACAGACAACTCCTGCTTGCCCTTTAAGTAAGCCAGTCTGTGAGGGCTGATGAAGTGAAAACAGAAGCAGAACTAAGGAGTTACAGTCTGGAAGAGCTGGCATGGTACCCAAAATGGTAAAAACTACGAAGCCCTGGAATGGGAGGCTTGGGAAAAGAGCGTGAGTCCTTTTAGGAGCTGGTTGGTGAGACTGGATTTCTGGCAAGACTGCGGAGGAGAGACATATATTCAACGGACACATCTGAGTGGGCACCACTATCTTTCAGCAGGTCAGTGCTCTTCTGGGCTGTGATCAGTCAGTCAAGAGCTGTGGCTGCAACGTAGCACATACACTGCCATTCTTCTGTATAAAGATTTTCTCACAAGGCTTTGCCTTATAGTTTTTTCCATTCAATTTATCTTTCTGGTTCATTGTAATTTCAAATCTCTGAACCTATTCCACTGATGCTTCCCAGGCCACAACTGAACAAGACAAAACTGGAAAGAAGTTCTGACAAAGTCTTAAAGATACAATTAGGAATCACTCTCACCTGTAACCTGCCAGTACTAATTTTCAGTTGTTATTATTAAATACTTGTTCACTCATGTAGATTTTCCTCCCTCTTTTTCCCCTCTGTAACTCACCATTATTATTATGGACGTGTCCTTTTAATGTTCTTAGAAAAGTACACAATATACTATACACGAAGACAATTATTTGACTAAACTGATGCTAGATATGAACCATACTTCTAGCTCAAGCATAACTTTAACTTCAAGTCAGATTTAGCAATCAAACTTTTTTATGAGCCAGGGATGGCCTGGATAGGAATATGAAGACACACTGATTTTCCATTTTTTTAAACCATAAAATTATTAGAGATTATCCAGTTCCCTTAAAAATGATAACACTATGATTGGCAAAGGGACAAATAACTGGCACTTGGATCTACTGTGTAAGAAATATAAGTAAGAAGAGTTGTGGAAAGCAACATGGTGAAGAGCATCAACGTACTTTAAAATGTTATGCAGCAAGATAACTTCTTATCCATCTTAATTTTATTCATTTTAGACAAAGTGTGATAAATCCATCACTGTACCGATCTTAAGGAGTTCTGTAACCCAATGGTTATATTTGGCTGCTAACCAGAATGTCAATGGTTCAACTTTACCAGCTACTCCTTGAACTTGACCAGCTATTCCTTGGAAGAAGGATCTGGCAATCTGTTCTCCCAGAAGCATCGTGGTCTAAGAAAACCCCAGAAGGCAGCCCTACTCTGTCTTACAGCCACTCATGAGTAGGCACTGACTTGATGCCACACAGCAATAATATCTTAATCTAGTTTGCAGAAGCTAACGTTTCAGGAAGAGCTCACTACTGACCTGCTCATGGCCTGACCTGGAAAATGCCCCTTGGTGTCTAATTTAAACTCACAGGGATCCTAAAGTACAAGCAGGAATCTGCCCCACCGGGTTTCCAAGGATACAATCGCTCTTTTGATTAGAATGCTTTTATTTACTGTATCTCAAGGGTATACTATAAATGGACAAAGAGCTAAGTAATGTAAAAGCTTTTCAAATACAAAGCATCAAAAGATGACTACTAGCATACTGAAAAATAGAGAATAAAACAAAAATAAATTTTCCCACATTTACAGCTTACTCTTAATTCTAAAAACAAACAAAAGGGGATTACACATTTCAACCTATAAAGTCACCAGTGGTCAGCAGTGTATGTGAAATGGTTTTGAAACAATAGACCCAGACAGACCATGGATAGGGGGCTCACTGATATGTAACTGATACATCACCTACATTTGTTTTTAAGGTAATTGCCTTGTTAAAAAAGTTTTGTTGCTGTTGCTGTTTTTTGTTTGGGGTTCCCCCCCCCCAAGTTATTTAGACACACACGTAAAATGCAGTGAGAACACCAGGTTGGCACCTTACCCAGTGAACTTAACAGTACCTCTCAATGGAAGGAGAGTTCTTTCACACAAAGCCAAGGGTTGAGCAGTTGATTCAAACTGCATTTTGTTGGGTTACTCAGTCCAAGAGATCACGTCTGGGTGTAACTTCTGGGAACACACAGGCGTGAGGCTGTGATCTTTACGGAAGCAGCGTGCCCCATCTGTCTTCTGCAGAGCAGCTAACACGGGAATCAGCACATTTCAGGCCACGGGTCATTCTGCCACCCGTTTTTATATATGGTCTGACTGAAACACAGCCATGCTTCCAAGTTTCTGTATTGTCTATGTCTGCTTTTGTCTACAATGGCTGAGTTACAGACTCTAGTCTTTGATAGAAACCATATGGCCCTGAAAAGTCATCCCTTTGCAGAAAATGTTGAACAACTCTTGTTCTGAATTTTAGTCCTATAAAAGTACAATATAGACTTTCAATGAAAAACTTCAAACAACCTATCACTTGGGGTTCTCCAGATAAATCCTAACCCCAGCAGAGAGGACAGGCTGATCCAAATTAAACCCATGCTGGTTTGGTTGTTTCTATAAGAAACAAATTTAAATGGGGGGTTGGGAGGAGGGATGACAATCCTCACCAATGATTTGTTCGACCTTCGTGGAAATTCAAAGGAAAAAACCAACATAAAAACAGCCAAACCGACAGCCCACTCCAACATTATATGGCAATAAATATTATCTTCTTTTCTCATTAAAAAAAGAATTTAAGAACAAGGAAATACCACTAACCTTGTGTGTTCTTAAAGGACATGATGGCCTGTCTGTAGGGATTCGGCGCATCCGGCGCATCCGTCAGGTTGGCTAACACCAGGAGAAGCAGGAGACTCTGGTTGGCCAGAGGCGAGGACAGCTCTGACGTTTGCTGCTTGCTGCCCACACCGCCTAATGTGAAGACTGTCCAGAGCCCAGCTGAAGAGAAAAGAGACACAGTCAAGATGGGAGATGAATAAAAAGAATGTATTTCTATACAATATCCTACACTGTGTTTAAAAGTTAAAATATCATTTTCTTTTTTTCTACTATTAAAGTAAAACACATTCATGATCTGAAAATTCTCATATTGCTTAAGGATACAGATTTTTCTAAAAAGATTCTCATCACTAATTTTCATGTTTTTCTATGTTTTTCCTTACATATGAAAACACAGTACAAAAGAAGTCCATGCAGAATTTTCTACCAGTATGTTCAAGTTGTTGTTGTTGATTGCTGTCGAGTCGAGAACGACACGTAGCGACCCTATAAACAAAAGGCCTGAAGCCTTTCTATAACTATCATCATTTATCAAAGTTCATAGAATTTTCATAGGCCTGTTGTTTAGGAAATGGATGCCACTCCTGCTTCCAAATATGTTCAAGAAAAAGAGCAAAATATGCAAATATGTAGCAAAATGCAAAATAACAGAAATGGCTAAAGTGCAAGAAAGTCCAGATGAACATATTCTAATAAGAAACAGAAGCAAAGAGCTAATCTCCTCTGGTAGCCTTGTGGTAAGAATCTGTGCTGCAACCCCAAAGGCTTGCGGTTCAAATGGACAATCTCCTCTTGTGGGATTTACTGCCTCTGAAAACACACTGGAGGCCTCACTCTGAGTTGGCTCTGAGTCAATAGCACACACCACCATGACCAGTCAGATTAACAGATAGAGAGAATGCTTCCCTTCACCAATTAAAGGGGGAAGGGCGTGAGAGCTAATCCGGAAGGGGACACTGATGGCACAGTGTGTAGGAGTTATGCCACTAATCCAGGGTGGCATCTCTGGTGGTTTGGTCCTGCACAGACTCTGAGAGAAATATGGGCAATCTCTCTCCTCCTTTCAATTAACAACCTTGGATGACCCAATGGAGGGTCAGCTATGAGTTGTTTCCAACTCGGTAACATGAGCTGTTCCCAAGGGTTAAATCCCATAAAGTAAACCAAGTTCAAGCTGCTTACAAACAAGTCTGCCAAACGTGTGAAGATCAGAGAATTTCTACAGTAGATAAAACAGTTCTCAAGTAAAGAATCCGAATCCTATCTACCCAACCCCTTTGACAAGGCCAGGATTATCATCCTTGGAAGAAAGGGGAAAGAATGTTATCAATCACCTAAATAAAATAGCCTCAACAAGATAGGATGACACAGAAGCTGCAGTAAGTTCTATCAGACATGAGGACAGGACGGTACAAGGGAAGGACAGGGGTTGGCTCTGTGGTTCACAGGGTTGCTAGGAGCCAAACTTGACTCAGTGGCATCTGACCACATCAGACAAAACAAAAAGGAATTAAATATAGTAGTAACATCTGACAAAACAATAAATGCATCATGATCAAGAAGATTTGATCTCAAATATAAAAGAGTTGGAAGAGGATGAGACAACACTTCATAGCTGTCAATCATTTCCATAAAGATTATTACCTTCAAGTCACTTCTTAAATACACACAAAAAACTTTAATGTTGTTGTTGTTGTTATGTGCCGTCGAGTCGCTTGCGACTCATAGCGACCCTATGTACACAAGCCCTAAACTCTGCTCTGTCCTGTGCCAATCGCACTGCCCCTGACATATCCATCCCAATTACCCCAGTCACTCAATCAATCCACATCATAGAGGGTCTTCCTCTCCTGCACTGTCCCTCCACCCTCCCAAGCATGATGTCCCTCTCCAAGGACCGGTCCCTCCTTACAACATAACCAAAGTATGTCAGACGAAGCCTCAGGATTCTTGCCTGGTTTTAACTCTCTCAAGGATGAATCTGTTTGTTTTCTTGGCAGTTCATGGTACCCTCAATACTCTTCTCCAACACCACAGCTCAAAGGCATCAATTTTCCTTCTATCCTCCCTAGTCATTGTCCAACTCTCTGATGCGTAACAAGTGACTGCAAAGACCATGGCCTGTATCAGATGCATCTTAGTGTCCAGAGAGACACCGTTGCTCTTCAGTACTTTAGAGAGGTCCCTAACAGCAGACTTGCCTATCGCAATATGTCTTTTAATTTCCTGGCTGCTGGTACCGAGAGTGTTCATTGTGGAGCCAAGCAAACTAAAGCTGTGAACAATCTCAATCTCTTTACCATCCATCCTGATGCTGCCAATTGGTCCAGTGGTGAGAACCTTTGTCTTGACATTGAACTCAAAATAATAATAATAATAACAACAACAACAGAGAAATAGTTTGATTAAAATGTCAAAATTTTTTTCTACCTATGTGCACCCTAAAATGTCATAAATTTTAAAAAGGAGAACTGACCATCACTTAAAATTATTCATCCCTCTTCATGGAAAAAAGGGAAAATATATGTTAATTACAGCAGAACCAAAAAGTTCCTTGATAGAATTTAAAATCTATTCCTAATTTAAGGAAAGAAAAACTTTTGCACAGGGAAAGAAACTTCTTTAGTTTCTAAAGTCCAGCCAGCCAGAAATTCACAGCAGTTCAACAGTGTTCTACTTCCACTAATATCATCAGCAGCAGCAGCATTGTACTACCAGTGCTTCAAATAAGAGCATTAGATCAAGAAAAGAAAAACAAAACATGAAAAAAATTTTAAGTTGGGAAAAAATTCATTCTTTGCAGCAAAATGACTGCCCACTGAGAACCCACTGGTCACTAGTAGCTCCCGAGCACCTGAAACACGCTGGTCTGAAGTGAGCTGTGCTCTGAATATAAGATACATGCTAAATCCTAAAGACCTAGAACAAAAGGGAGAGAGGATGGAAGAAGGGGAGAAATGTCTTCTCAATATGTATCAATGCTGAAAGGATCATCTTTTCCATACACTGGTAAAATAAACAATTCAAATTCATTCTACCCATTTCCTTTGAAAAGTAATAGAAAATTGAAAACTAATTAAGGAACTTAACATTATCTTTCCATTGCACATAGCTGCTCAAAAATATCTAAGAGGATCAACTAATGCAACAGTAAAATTAAGAGAGCTCTACGGGTACAGTATCAGTTCTACGGCTACAATATCAATGACCTTCCTATGTACAAACAACAAAAAAGGCAAAGCTCTTGTAAGCCCACTGCCTTGAAGTCATGGCAACCCCGCACTGCATCTCTAAAAGCTGTGAATCTTTCATTTCCTTTTCACTGTGATTTGAGGGAAAGCTCCAAAGTAAACTGGTTTTCCAGGCAATCTCTCCCATCCATACATTTTGTTTCAGGACATTAATCAAAACACCCACAATGCAATCACACTCTTCCTCCCTGTGGTCCTCATCTCTGTTCATCCTCTATCCTCCCCTCCCTGCTTTCAGAGCTCTGCTCCTGGCTACCTTCTGCCCTTCAGCCCGAGGTGGATCCTTCTGGGATGTGAGTGCCTCACTAGTACGAACGCTTACCGTGCAGGCTGCTTACTCTTTGGCTGCAAGCTGATCCACAGGGTGATTTTGTTCTAGGTTTTAAGGGTGTACTAGCAACTCCTGAGCCGGAGGGCGAGCTGACAGGCACACCGACTGGTCCCGACCGGGACATCTGCCACCGCCGCTGCCACCTTCACGACTGCACTGTATGAAGTAACCTGGGTTTGCTGTGATGCTGACTGAACCTTATGCCATTGGGGTATCAAAAACCATAATGGTTTCCTAATGTGGACAGTGTTTGGTGGAGCTCTCAGCTGTAAAACAGGTTTGGAAGCAGCAGTGGCATCCATTTCTTAAACCACATGCCTCTGGAAACTCTATGAACTTGGAGAAATGACGATAGTTATGGGAAGGCATTAGTCTTTTGTTCAAAGAGTCGCTATGAATCAGACTCAAGTCGACAGCAATCACAACAGTGACTCCTGAAGGCATATTGCAAAAAAACCCAGCAACTGCTGACCACATTTGGCAGTCCTACCTTCCAGCTCCTCCAAGGTAGCAGGATGGACGGACATTCACCACATAACGACTGGCCTTCGGAACCTGACAGAAGGTCACTATGGTCAGAACCAAGCCAACGGCAGTGGGTAAGACCCATCATTAAGGAGACTATTAAACCAGTAAGCCTGCTCATTATTTTGTCTTGATTTTTGTTCCACATTTTTTTGTCCTCACTATCTAGCACCACCTAGTATGATGGCACTGGTGAGTCGTGGTCGTGGTGGTGGTTGTTGCTGTGTCTGATCAAATTGGAACTGACCCACTGCTGGGCCTGCCTGCTGTGTTTGTCGAGGCAGTAGATTGCACAGGGGGAGTACACAACTTCTACCACTAGGCCACCAGTGCACCCCTGGAGATAGAGGTAGCGAGGCTATAGATCTTCAGGAAAGCTGAATGCCTCTTCTTTCCCTCAGTGGATTCAAACTGCTGCCCTTTCTATTAGCAGTTCAACATGTGTCCCCCATTATGCCATCATAATAGCAACAAAACTAATGAAAATAGGACTCATGAAAAATGAAAAACAAAAGCCATTAGCAGACAATCATAGTAGCACTGACTGAAGGTCATCTGAGATCTGAATTAATTTACAGACACAAAATGGATACATAAGAAGTACATAAACTTTCAAGAAAGACTAACATGGGGAAGAATGTTCTCATCAGGGAGCAGAGTTCTCATCAAGCCACATTCACTCGTAAGTGTGAAGCTGGCAGAGGAGTGACAAATGGGGCAATGATACAGAAATTAGTTCAAAATCAGAATCACATTTATTTGAAAAAATAAAGCTTGTAACACAGATTTAAAATAGACTTGAAAAAGATAAAATTCTGTAACTCTGGGATGATAAAAATTTAATCATTTTCCCCAGAATTTTTCTGTAGCAGGATGTGTATAAACCTAGAATTAAGGGAGCCTTTTTCTTGTGCAAGAAATGAAATTCAAAATGACAAATGAACTCTTTTCATTATAGAAATATTTTGTAGGAAATACAAAATTACAAATCAACAGAAGGAAGCAATCACAAATATTTAACAGAAGAGGGGATTTTTAAAGACTCTCTACAAATTAATAAAACCAGTAAAAAAAATGTTGTTGGTGCCACAGAGTCAGAACCGACCCACAGATGACCCTTTGGTGGGTTTTCAGAGGCAGTTAATCACTTGGGAGGAGACCACCCATCCTTCTTCCACAGAGCAGCTGGTGGATTCAAACCATGTGCCTTTGGGATTGCAGGGCAGCTTCTTGCCACTAGGCCAACTGGAAGCAGGAGTGTCATCCACTTCCCAAACAATATGCCTCAGGAAACTCTATGAACTTTGATAAATAATGACAGTCATAAAAAGGCTTCAGGCTTTTTATTCATAGGGTCGCTATGAGTCATGCTCGACTCGATAGCAGTCAACAACAACAATAATGAAGAAAAAGATTAACCACCTAAAATAAAAATAAGTTCACAAAAGTCCAAAGCAATAAGAGTTTTAGTTATAAATTTAAGTTAGCAATATAAAAGTAAAAACTTACATATTAAATAGCATTAATAATTTAACAGCATGAGAACAAGATCTTCTATAAGGGTTGTCATGCACGTACAGGACACAATCAAAATGACGAGGTTGAAGTGGCACAAACTGGAGGTTAGTTGGTAATTCTCCTTAAAATGAAGCACATTCCCATCAGCCCAGTTGTTTTTCTTTATGTTAGTGAGCACCTGAATAGAGAACACACAGGTGTGCTGGCTGTTGTGTGCTGTTGAGTTGGAACCAACCAGCGGGTTTTCAGACGCAGTAAATCACACAGGAGGAGACTGTAAATCATCCTCCTGGGAGACAGCTGGTGGGTTTGAACCAAGCATGCCTTTGGCAGTACAGCACAGCTTCTCACCACTAGGCCACCAGAGCTCCCTAAAATCTGGCTAACCCACACTATAAGAGAGCACTGGTGGTATTCCATAATCTGCAGGTGAGCTGATCACCCAAAGGTGTGGTCTTCCTGGCGGTTTGAATCCACCTTCAGCTCCATGGGAGAAAGATGGGCAATCTCCTCCCGTGTGATTCAAAGCCTCAGAAACCCAATGGAGAGTTGGTTCCATCTTGACAGCAATGAATGAGTGAATCCACACTATGGGCCATGATATAGAGCAGACGTCTAAATACTAACGAGGACACTGTTCTAAATTATACTATTTCAGGAAAGAGAGAAGACAAACTGTGAGAAAAATGGCGGTAGAAATTTTTAGAATCACTTACTCAAGCCACATAAGTGTATGTGTCTATTTATTTGGGTATGTAAACACAATTTTCAAAACCCATAAAGTTCACACCATATATATGTATGTATGTGTGTGTGTATATATATATATATATATATATATATATATATGATGGCAACAGAAATGATCTCTAGAGAATAGAACAGGACTCAAGGAAATCAAAGACGATTTTTAGCTTTATTTGTATGGTTTAGATTTTGGTCATATTTACTTATTTAGAAAGGAAAAAACACATAAATAGGACATAAATGCCGGATATATGTCTAACATTTCAAAATTACTAATAAAGCTATTAATGGGTATAAATGACTGTGGCGACTTGCACTTGGAGAGAAGCGTGGGCATGAAGTGTTCTCATACTTGTTCAGTACCTTACTCTACCATCTGACGTTTTAAAAACACATGTGGACCAAGCATAGCTTAAGCAGTTCTGTAACAAGAGGAAAAATTGTGGTTGCCAAAGCTAGCAAAAGTGATGGATGCACTACGCTCTGGAGCCAGGGACAGAGAATGTTTACTTTAAAAAAAAAAAACCAACCAAAAAACACAAACCCTCCTCCTGGTCATCTTGGAGGGCTAATCACCAAGATGTTAGCACCGATTAAATCTAAGATGACAACAGATAGGATCTTTTATTTTAATCTTTGTACATGTCCTTTCCTACAACTTCTTGATGGACAGGTCATTTCTCTAAACATATCTGTTGGAGGAATGAAACGCTTTTGTAAAGATACTGAAAATATTAGATAACAAAATAAACAGGTCACATTTTCTCATTAAAGAACAGATTCTTTCTTAATCGGTAGACATAAATTGGTGGCATGCTAACGCAGAGGATGATTACATCAAGCAATGGAAGTGACAACACCACTGGAACACAAACTTAAGTTCATGCTGAGTCACAGCGACCCTGGGTTTCCAGGGCTGCAAGTCTTTATGGAAGGAGACTGCCCCTCTTTTGTCTGAGGAATGGCTGGTAATTTCAAACTAACAACCTTTCAGCTAGCCTCTTGATATGCCATCAGGGTTCCTCCATCACATTACACAAGTGTCTAGTGATATCATAACATAACCCGTCAAACCCCTGAGAATCATGGCCCAGTTACCAGGACCCATAACATTAACCAGCATAGCCAATGTTACTCTGGCATAGCACCTCAGAGGACAGGAGTCATTATACACAGGACAGATACATTGTTTACTATACCATGAGCATGTAAGGTAATGATGTAATTAAGTGAAGACTAGGTGCAGTTCAGTGTGAACATATGTTCATTTCTAATTTTGTATTTTTCACTAAACACACATGACAAACTACCTCTTGCATAGTTTATCAGTATATATAATGTCTTATGAAATTGTAGCCCTGTATATCTCAAACTTTTTCTATGTTCATTTAAATTATTTCACTACAAGGTTTTAAGAAGCTGTTGTTTGGAGAGAGTAAACAGCCCCTGACTTTTCCCAAAATAATTTTGAAAGGAATATACAATAACTTTCAGGAGAATATAAAGAGAACCTCAAATTGCACATCTGGTATGGACCTTCAGTGTAGACACAAACCACCATGAGACCCAGGCAAGGGAAATCAACAAGAAGAAAAATGTAATTGCAGGAAGGACTGTCCATTGACTGAGCAAGGCAATAAAACTTCTGTTGAATGTTTCCTCCATTTCACTAGTAAAACCTATAATACATGGATTAAGCTTTATGTAATAAATGGATTCAACTAAAAGTTGATCATAACTCACTTCTTGTTGTCATGTGCCGTCGATAACTCACTAGGTAAATAAAAATTCTAAATGAAAGTGAACCCCTGGTTCCATGTTAATTACGTCCTTGGGGCCTGATTTTTCACAAGTGCCCTTCGTACACCTCCAGAGCCTTCCTTCACTCGGGCTGCACTCCGTGACTGCAGACTCCCATATACATCTCTGTGGGTTCCGGGACTGAGATCAAGGAAGACACCATTACAGAGTTCAAGTTGCAGCAAAAAAACAATCACCAAATGCTCTCCGAAGTAAAACACGCCTGATCTTCCGATTCTTTTCATAACTGCTCTTAATCCTCTGTGTGAAATAAGAGCTGACACTTCAGAAACAAACTTCTGACAATCCTGCAGCACCACTTCACTCTCTGCTGTTGACTGTGGCTTGTTTTGGGTTCCTGTATCTTCATCAAGTTTTTCCAAGAGAACTCAGAAGATGCTTATAGTATCAGATAAACTAGCATTTACTGACCCCTCCCCTCAAGATGCACACACACAGCCCCCTCCTTTCTTTTTATATGTTATGTTGCCTCCTCTTATAGGAAGAAGAGAGGCAACCTGCCACTGCCTACATTGTAGTTTAAACTGGCCCATGTTATTGGACCAAAACTCTTCCAAAAGTTCATTTCTTTTTGTGGATCCAAGTCTCTGATCTATGACCCAAGAATCTTAGTAAAACACTATTTTCCTACTGGCAGAATCATTTCTCTCTACCAGAAAAATAAAGGAAAGTTACTGTGTTATTTCTCCTGTACTAAATGCCAAGCTAAGAAGGGTGGTCCCAGTTTTTAATTGTATTCTTTAGTCCTTCAAATAAATCCTTAAAATAAAATTTATCGAAAGCTAGAAAGTAGTGAAAAGAAAAAGAACAAAGCTGATGTTGATTTTTTTTTTTAAGAATAACCCTGGCTCAATGACTTCTCCTTGCCAATAAAAATATGAGGATGAGGCAAAGAAGGATAAGCCAAAGCCTTGGTAAGAATTATCATCAAGAGCAAGTGGAGGCAGGCAAACGCGTTACAAATTCTGATGTTCAAAGTCACTATATTACAATTCACAGAAACAGAAGTAAATCACTGTTTCTTCGTATTAAAATGTCACTTGCCGAATGATTATTGATTTCTTGTCTTCTCAATTAGAATACAAAAAATAAGTGATCCTATATATGCCTTCTCAGCCATGATTCTAAAAATTGTGGTTAGGGAGCTCTGGTGGCCTAGTGGCAAGAAACTGCATTGCAATCCCAGAGATACGTGGTTTGAATCCACCAGATGCTCTGCTGGAGAAGGAGGGGCAATCTCCTCCTGTGCCGTCAGATCTAATTTGATGGCACACACAAAAATAATAAAAAATAAATTTAAAAAAATTGACTAAAGGGGTCATCTTCATGTATTTTAAAGCCGGTGATTTAATTATTTAATTACAAATTAGATTTCGTTCCAGTAAGAGACTTTTAAAAAAAAATAGTATTTTTTTGTGGTTTTGGCATTCTTATACTGTGAATGAGGTTCTCATTTAACAATTGCAATTCAAATTGTTCCACCATGTTAGTTGTTTTCCACAATGAGTTAGCATTTTTATTTATTCTGTTCTGGTTGTTTCCTTTCCACTAATCTGGTTTCCCTGTCCCCTACCTTTCCACCTTTAGGAAAATTTCTAACCTTTTGGTCTCATACAGATGAGTTCTTAAAGGTGAGCAGACCTCACTGCTAATATCCTCTATTTCATGGCTAATTTACAATACAGCTGGACACTGATCTTAAGGAATAGTTCCAGCACAAAGTTTACAGAGGTTCTCTGGGTGCCAATCTCAAGGACCATCTAGTCTCATTCAGTCCAGGAAGGCTGGACTTAACTTGAACTTCAACTTGACTAGAACTTGAGTTCCAGTCTGCATTTCTCCCCCTGTTGATCAGGTCATTAGGCATCATCCTCATCTGAATCTTTCCTGTCAATGTACAGAAACCCAATGGATTTTATTGTCTGTCAAAGCTTGTATCCCACATCATTCTTTAAATTCTATTAAATCTAGATGCCTTCTTGTAAACTGTTGGGGTTTTTTATGTATAGGCTCATATCATCTGCAAAAAAGGGTCATTTTATTTCCTTTAATTTCTCTAAAACTAGAGACCTTTTAGTCAATACTTGAAAAGACCAGTTGGGCAGTAAATACAAACAATACAAGTGGCTGTTAGGGTTCTAGCTCCCAGTCAGTTACAAAAAAAAAAAATCACAGGAGTTAAAAAAGCTCACATTTTGTCTTTCAGGAAGTTAACAATAAAACTGGAAGACAATCATTCAAATGACAAACAGATGTTAACTGTTATGCTGATCCAGTGACTGCCCAGGCTAACTCCTCAAATGCTCTGCTTCTCCTTCACCTTTCTGTTGTTATGAACTTCCAGTGGGAATGGCCTCACAGCTGACCCTCCAGTGGCTTTTCTGAGGCAGTAAATTACTGGAAGAGATTGTCCATCTTTCTCCCACTGAGCAACTGACTGGTGGATCCAAACCGCAGGCCTTAGGTTTGACAGCACAACTTCTTACCACTGCACCACTAGAGCTCCCTTTTCCTATCCATTTATTTATTGTTATAAACCGTTGAGTAGTAACCAATCCATAACTGCCCCCCCCAGGCAGGAGAATGAAAATCATTTAGGAAGACAGTTTTGATACGAAAGATGCTTTCCATGGTAAGTATTGTGGCAGAGTCAGCTGCCTGACCAACATTAGACTCGCTTTCACCCTTGAATGTTAATAAAACACCCTACGGTGTTTTATTATATTTATAATAAATATTTATAATATTTATAGATAAATATTTGGGTTTTGCCATAAGCTATGGTCATATGACTAAATTCCAGCCAATGGGATATGCAACTAGGAGTAGTATATACAAGCTTTGGGTCATTTAAAGACGCTTTTTCCTCCTCACATCTTCACTCTTCCCAAGAGCGACAAGATGCAGGGCAGAGGTGCCTGATCTGAATTTGTGTGGAGGTCCTCGGGTCGCTGGACAGCAAACCTGCCTACAGCCCTGAAACATCTTATACTTTGTTACAGAGACTCTACAGGACTAAATAGGGTCATTCACCTTTTGCTAATTAATAATCTATACACTGATTATCGGGGCATTTTTTCTGTATGTTAGAGTTTAATAAAAAACACTTGATACCAAGAAAAAGAAGTGTAAGTCCCATTTTGTAAAACGATGTTAAGGAGGACAGATCATGTTCCAGCTGCCTCTGTGTTGGGACTGAGGACGAGTTCTAAACCCTTCATGAGAATTCTGTCATTTCTAAAATGGCCATGAATCAACACCCAACATTTCTGTGAATTTTCATTAAAATCACAATTATTAACAAAAAAGAGCATGAAGTATAAGAAATAATAAAATTTATTTAAAACGTAACAAGATACCCCCAAGAACATCAATGTTTCTTTTAAAAGTTCCAATAAAATTGCTGTTTTAATAAAAAAGTACATTTGATACCCTTTATCTTTACTAAAAGGTACCAACTTTAAGTAACATCTTTCTCTGTGTAACTAGCAACTCTATAGCAGTGGAGAGTTTAAGTTTGTATAGTAAGAAAGTATGCTCTCTGGTTGGTGGGGGGAGTGGCAGTTGGCCATTCAAAATTGAATGTAAAACAGCAACATTTACAATCCTGAACTATGGCCAATTAGACGATAATGCTGGCAGAGGAGGAGAAGTCGCTAACAGTTTCACATTTTACATATGTTTACATTTAAAGCAGTCTTGAAATAATTGGTGACTGCTAGTTCCTAAAGCATTCTGAGTCAAATTCCATTTTCTTAACACAAAAGACAACATATTACTACCTCCATCCTGTCTCTCAAAAAAGACTGCTTTGACCTTCTCAAAACAAGAAAATATACACCATAAAGAAGGAGGGAAATGGATTTTAAAAATTCAAAGCACAGCAAAACAATTTCTCCACCGTCCTAGTCTGAAGCCTGTTACAATCTCTGATTTATAATCTGGCACAATAGAAGCCATATGGAACCTTTAAACATTTAATCCCTTTAAGAATAGGAAAATGAAATAAATTTTAAAGAAAAGTTGAGGTAGATCATTCAATACTTATGAAAAGTGATACCTGCTTTAAAAAAGGAAAACCAGTAAGAGGTAACAGAATTCATTTGTCTTGGTACAACCTGAGACTCACACATCTGAATTCCAACCAGAATTCTACTGAGAATCAACAAGGAGCCTGACAGTACATCCGCGTGGAAAGCACAAAGTGGGGGAAACGAGTAAAAAAACCCTGGTATTCTCTGGGGTCATCTCTTGTGCATCTATCCTCACAAAAAGTAATGTGAATAAATGGTGATCTGCTGCTCGCTGAAAGGCTAACAGTTCTAAACTACTCGTCACAGATGTGACAGTTGGCTTCTGCATCCTCGGAAGCTACATGCAGCACTTTTTAAAAAAAAATTTATTATTAATTTCAGTAAAAATTTACAGAGAATTTGGATTTCCATTCACTCACTGTTGCACTTTTCTCCCCTCCCAGCCCTCCCCCCTTGTACACTACCCTCTTGTAAAAGTAAAATAAAAATTCTTCCATTGTTTTACAATCCCTCCTTGCTCAGAAAAGTGGCCTAACGCTGCCCCATGTACAGGTTCTATACACCTGAAAACTGTGTAACATAGACATTTCTGAAGTCCATTTATACAGAATATCTAGAGTTAAAACGAGAAGTTACAGTACCATTATGACTGCTTACCTATTTTAACATTTTCATGGTCTATGTTGTGAGCATGTAGATGTATTACCACAAGTAGTTAACAAATTAATACCCAAATTCCTATCAGGACATATCTGTTATCAGCCTACTGTCACTCACTCCAGATGTACCCTTCAAGGCTTATCTGTGACCACCAGGACTACGGACATTCCTCCCGTAAAAGTGACGTGAGCACACTGTTGGGTTTCTCAGTAGAGGGCGCTGCAGGGACACTGGCAGGAAGAAGAGCCGTCCTCCTGCAGTATCTTGTTTGGTCCTAGAAAGCACTGTCAGAGCCTCAAATGTCTTTTGCAACATCATGTTCATCACTACCACTCTCAAAACTCAAAGGTTATTTTCACAATAACAAAAATAGAGTCTTTGTGGAATTCATTATTAATCTGATGCTTACTCGGAATTTAAACGACATAAATATTGGGGAACTAGGTACCCACAGAGACAAGTACAAGGTTCCCTCCCATCTCACCCTCTTCTAGTTACTCTGAGGTTCTGCTGAGAAATTCTAGAAACAGACGGCTCTGGAAAGCTAGTCTATCATCACCATGACGCTGCCTTCACCACTATGAGTTAACACACAAGTATACAAATCAAATTACTACGCATTACTAGTAATAAACTCAAAATCATTGCCAGAAACGGACACAGAGCTGGTGCTACAGTGGCTGAAATCACACTGGAGGACACTGCCCATCTTCCTTCCTGAGAGCAGCTGATGGATTCAAAGCTGGGCTGGCAACTAACTCCTTACCCAGCAGACCACCAGAGCTTCCTGTGTAGTAATGACTTAAGGAATAAGCTTGTAAACTAATGGCTAAAACAAAAGCCTCAAAGTAGGTCCTAAAGAATTATGCTGCTTAAAGATGTCTAAGAGGTAAGCTCCTCTCCCCCTGGTGCCCCACTGTGGATGGTGTCCATCCCAAAGGGTACTCCTGGTCCAAGATGTTTAGAGCAGCTCTAGTCATCACATTCTAGTCATCAGCAAGAGAGAAATAAGTGCATCTACTCCTTCTATAGGCTTGCTATACTACTTCTGATTACATTCCACTGGCTAACCTAAAAGGAACTAAGAAAGGTGGTCTATTCCTGGCACCTGTGAGGCCAGCTGACAACGGGGAAGGCCAGTACATAGCAGTAGCTGCCCTGTCAAGGTTGAGGAAAGTCTTTGAAATGCCCCAAATATATGCCTCCTCTTCTCAAAATGACAGGGAAATGAGTTTGTCTTCCTTGATCTGTCTTTAAGTCTTTTCTTTAACTTGGCTAAAGGAAAACAACCATGCCCAGATAAACCAGCGAGCTGAATTAACAACATAAGAACTGGCACAAGTCTCGGTAGACTGACCAAGACACCCTCCCTCTGAATACAAAAAAAAAAAAACAGGATGCCTCAAAACACATGTTACGAATCAGAGAGCCAAAAGAAGGGAGGACAGAACTCTGGCTTCCCAACGGCCAGCATCGGCCTGCTTTCCTGATGCGACCCAGGCAAGAAATGAGATTAAAAGAATTAACAACGTGGACTTCAACTGCACTTTTTTAATGGTTTCAAATATATAGTTAGTATGCCACTTAATTTTCTAATACACCTGAATGACAAGAGAAAATGGTATCATCTAAGCATTTTAAATGCCTTTTAACACACAATTTGCCAAAATAAGCATATATACAAACATGAGCTTATACACGAAAATAAAAATAAAAAATGAACTGAAATGGAAACAGATGATTTTGTGTGGTGGTAGAATTAGAACTAATGTGATTTTTTAAAATCTTTCTAACTTAAAATGCTCTTTGTACAATAATGCTTTTGAGATTTTATACACACAGGCACACACCCTTTACATACCTTCCAGATATGGTCAGAAACACAGAAGTGGAGATAGATGATATCATGCAAACAATACTGGCTTTGGGGCTACTCATGATTTTCTAAGTTCAGGCTTATTCTCTGCTAGCTAACTGCCTCTGTGAAAGTTATGCAACTTCTGTAATAGAAGGACCACAGAAGTGACCGCTCACTTTGTCTATCTGCTCGCTTTTCCAATGCCTCCTCCTCCTTACGTATATTCTAGAGGATGAGAACTCTACAAGCTATATTTTCCAAACTTCTTTGCTTCAGGTTAGGGCCCGATGATGGGGGCACTGGCAGGAGACTGAATTCTTCCTGCTTCCAATGGGACCTCTAGCAGATGCAACCATGGGTCTGATGTCTTTCCGCCCTGGTAGGAAGTGCTCCTGCTTTCACTGTAATATAAGGTGGTTATTCTCAACAACCATCGTGTCATCTGGCAAACCAATGAAATGACTGCAAACAGGCAAACAGAGAAATACACTTGAGTGGATCCATATACTATGCCATTAAGATTCTTCTTACAATTTCCTTGTAAGAAAACTCTAAATACAATCCATACAGCCACTCAAGGTACCTGGGTCCTACACGTCCTCACAGGTGTTGTTATGTCTGAGCACATTAATGCAAAGGGCATAGAAAACACAGCATTATCTTGAACAAGACAGGCTAAAAAGACCCTGTATAGCAATTGAAAGAGTTTTCCTTTTACTTATCAAGGAGAAAAGTGAATTGGGGGGGAGGGTGGGCAGGTAGAAAAGTACAACAATGAATGACTGGAAACCCTAAGTCTCTGTAAACTTTCATTAAAATTAATAAAAATAAAAAAAGACCCGGTATATTGTCATTAGAATTATGTCCATGTTGTCACATAAAGAGATGCAGAATTTACTATTATAAATGTTTAAAAGTATCATACTGGTTATAAGTGTTGAGTGATTAAAAAGAAATGTCAATACACTATATTTATAATGGAAGTATTATATTTTTAATGGATTACATTATTCAAGTTTATAAATAAAACGGATTAGATTACATGAGTCTCAGGCTTATTTAACTTGCATTCAAGATTTCTTTAAAAAAAAGGTAACAGATTTCATTTTATATTTGTAGTTTGAATCTAAAAGGTGAAGAAAATGAAATTTGAAATTATTACTTTAATAAAGTATAACAAAATCGTATAAATGGACAGAATTTTCACAGAGGAAGATATTCAAATGGCAAACAGACACATGAAGAAATGCTCCAAATCAATGGCAAAAGAGAGAGGCAAATTAAAACCAAAATGAGGGACCATATCACCCCAGTAACAGTGGCAAAATTTAACAGGGCAACAAGTAATAAATGTTAGAGAGGATGTGGCAAGAAAGGAACTCTTTTTTTTTTTTTTAAAGTCTTTAGATTCTGGTATATATTTTTCCCCGATCAGATAATGCAAATCAGTTACATTTTAAATGTTGAACAGTCACAAAGGGCCACACCTACCACATTAGATCACAGAGTTATAAAGAGAGGAAGTAACATAACTAAAACTATAAAGGGGCAGAGGAATAAGGACAGGTTCGATACATGGAGATGAAAAGTATAAAGGCAGACTGAATACCTGTTATGACACTAACACACCGCTAAGAAGTTTAAATGTCATTTTATTACCAATGAGAGTCACAGCAACATAAGATAAACAGGAAAACAGTATAACTAAGTTTTTTCAAGTTTTATTAGAAATTATCTCTTAAAAAAATAGTGTGAAGAAGACTGAAACAAGATAAGGACTGAGAGTAAGAGATGATAAAGGCTATTATAAGACTAAGGGGCAAAACAATACTTTATCACAAAGCCTTTCCTAACTCAATGCAGCTTTGACTGTATAGTTATGTACTTCATTTTGTGCTACAGTTATTATTTGACAGGCTGGTTCTCTCTGGGTCCTGGGTGGTGGAGAAGAGTTCTTGTATGTGGGTCTAAACAAAGGCAACCAATGGTCCAAGTTTTCTTATTGTGATTTGAGTAGAAGTTTACAAAGCAAATTGTTTTCATTTAAACTTTCCCGGACATTTAGTGGCAAATGTCCAACCACAACCAAATGGATTAAGAAATTGTGGCACATTCAACAAAATGGAATACTATGTAGCAGTCAAGAGCAGTGATTTCGAAAAATACTATGTCACTTGGGTGAGACTGGAGAGCATTATGCTAAGTGAACTGTCTCATAAGGACAAATACTGCATAAGACCATTATTGTAAAAACAGAAGGACCCCGGCAAAAGACAGGGTAATGCTGAGTAAGATCCAATGGTGATTAATTTTATAAAATATAATGCATGACGATGACTGTAGAAAACATAATCTGAATGAAGAACAGTGTAAAAAACAATGTAAGCAAACTCTGTAAGCAAATCAATAAAAAAGGTAAACTTTCACAACATTAAATACAAGACATAAAATACTTTCTAAAAAAAATAATGCAATATTCACAATATGAAATGCACTTTTCTCACTTCCTCCTTGTAAATCTCATTTCCATTAATCCATCTATTCTACTGCTTCAGGGCTTTATCCATCATCAAAGTCTGTTCTTTTGCCTTTTATGATTTGTTATTCTAAGGAGTACCTCCCTTTTTTAAGTTGGTCATTTAAAGGCTTGTTCACCACCAGATCCATAAACAACATCATAATAAAGAGAAAAAAGACTGAAATTGTCAATAGTGTCATCTTACTTGGATCTAAAAACACCCTTGGTACCAGCAGTCAGGAGACAGGGAACACTGAACATTGGGGAAAGTCTATTGTCAGGATTTCTCCAAAGTCCAGAAAAGCAATGATGTCCGTTTAAAGACTAAGGTGTGCCCAGCTCAGGCCATGGCCTTTCCATCCACCTGCTATGCATCTGAGAGCTGGGCAATGAATAAAGATGGCAAAAGAAGAATTGATGCCTTTGAGCTGTGCTCTTTAAGAAGAGTACTAAATATCCGATGGACTACCAAAAGAACAATCTGGTATGTCTCGGAGAAAGTGCAGTCAAAGTGCTCATTAGAGGCAAGGATAGAAGAGCTTCGTGTCACATACTTTGGACATGTGATACAGTGACTGCAGGAGGCACTCAAGCATGTTGCAGATGACAGGGACAGCACAGGACTCAGATCTGTTGTTTACCGCTATGCATCACACTTGCCTCACTGACACGGAACAACAATCGTTTAGTTGAATGCTGAGCTACACGGGTGGGTTTGTTCCAGGTTCCAAGGACTAAGAGGCACACTCTCCAGGGTTCCCCCAGTCTCTGTCAGACCCATAAGCCTGGATTTATGTTAAGAGTTTTGGTCCATCTTCTAGGCTGCAACAGTTCCATGATGAATCTTCAAGGATATGAACATGTACGTAAGCACAATTGGTAACAGTGCATCTAAATTCCAAAATCAATCTCCACAATAGTCTACATGTTTCCTATTGCCAAAGGGGTCCTTTAGAGTAGTGAGAGAAGATCTTCACCCTGAAACCTACAGCGTCCCTTTTCAGCAGGAAGTAGCTAAGAGAATACGCCGTCCCTTTTCCTTATGAATCAGGGTGAAATCTCTCTCAGGGAGGGGTGATAGAGAATGGCAAAGAACACACTGACAAAGGAGATTAATCAGAACTCGTTTTGACAAGCACTGTGGCAATGGGACAATTAAAACAGACTTTCAAGGGGAAAAAAAAGAGGAATGAACTGGAGGGTAGAGAAAACAGTGCAACAATGAATGAGCAGAAGTCCAAAATCTCTGTATATGTTCATTAAAATTAATTATAAACAAACTAAATTATAAAAAAAAAAAAGAGTTTTGGTCCACATTTCCTCAGTCCATCTTTCTCCACCTGTGGTCTCTCTCTGAGAGTGGTCAGTGGTGATAGCCAAGCGCCATCTAGCTTTTCTGGTGTCACAGTTCAGAAAGGCGAGGACAACATGGTCCATCAGTCAGTCCTCTGAACTAACTCTGTATGTCTTTCCTCTTCTTTGTTCTTGGAAGGGAGAGTCCACTAGTTGCACCTCAGAGGCTGTTTGCAAGGTTCTAAAACCCCAGGTGCCAAAGGAGAAAATAAAAATTACTGTCTTTGTGGACCACATTATGCCAACTGAATTTGATGTACCCAGGCCTAAGGTCTCTAGGCCCCAGAAACAACACACACACACAATGCTCTATTTTAAGTGGCCAATGCAGGCAGTGACAGTCTGATTCTTCCCTTGGAAAACTTCCCAATTTTCTCCTATTGATTTTCATATCCAGTGGTACGTACTGCCCAAATCAATTACAGTTATAAAATGGTGATGATACCATGATACTGTGAGGAAGCCAGAATTGCCTACAAAGAATTTCCTCTTAAGAACAAGGGCTCTTACTCTCGGACAGCTGTCCAAGAATATCTGTACATTTCTGATATTTTTATTAACATTTGTAAATGTGTATTATATTTATTTGGCTATTTGTAATATAATATATTGCATTAAATATGCCTGTATTTACATTACAGGCAAGATAAATGCTTCATTCTTTCCTTCTAACTGTTAACATTCAAAGTAAGGTGTTGCTGCTCTGAACTAACTGACAGTTACCAGGGATCTGTGTTTCAGAACTCTCAGTTAGCTGACGTTCAGCTCAGTATTGCTAGTCTAAGAGTGCTGTGCTTGTACTATGGGATAAATAATTACAAAACGTTCTGATTGTTCTCTAAATCCCTGAGAACTAGGATTCTGCATGTGGAAGAAAGGAGATGCCATGTAAGTCAAAGACGGGGTGTAAAGAAATCTACAAAGACTGAAACATTCTCACTATGAGACATTTACAACTTAAAAGGCTGGAAAGTCAAAGTCCCACAACAAGACAAAACTGCATGATTATTATTATTTTCACAATCAATTCAGTGCCAGCATCTATCACCTGCCCTCCAGGGAGTCCTTTAACATGAAATGTGAGGGAGTAATTAAAAGAATAAAGCCACATCAGAAAGAAGAGGAGAATGGAGCCTTAAGTAGATTAAAAACTTTAAGAAAGTCCTGGTCAAAAGTGAATAATGGATACAACAGAAGACAATACAGTCTTAAATTCCCATGGAAGGCACTCGAATAAAAGCAGTCTGTCCACTCAACATCTCTGCGAAAGGTCCAGATGATTGAAGATGTATCAGAAGTCTTCTGACAAAATGATTAATGCTAGTATGGTACTTCACTAGTCTCCAGTCACCGGATTTTCAAAGATTAATCCTATCAGTCCCAGACGCTAGATGACATTTGTTCTTTTGACAAGTATTTCATATGCCCCGTAACACAGGGTCTCTGCAAATGCACAAGGGGGCTGCAGGAATACACATGTACTTCCAGTACTTCAGGCCTCCTTCACATTCTAGCAGAAGTCAAGAGTAAGAACACAGGGAGCTTTGGTGGCCTAGTGCCAAGAAGCTGCACTGTAATTCCAGAGGTGCACTGTTCAAATCCAACAGGTGCTCTGCTGGAGAAGAAGAGACAATCTCCTCCTGTACCAGTCAGATTTGATTTGACAGTACACACAAAAACAATAAAAAATTTAAAAAAAGAGTAAGAATGCAAGGCTACCCAGAAGAAATGGTTCTACACAGAGCTCACTCTCTCTAAACTCTATCCACTCCCCGTGACACTGCTCCAAGATGATGTCTGCTGGCCCAGATCCTGGCTCCAGGGTTCCCGAACTCATGATCCCCATGTTCCCCATGATCCCATGGTCATGAAACAGTGTATCTCACTGTTTTACTGCATTCAAAGCTACAAAAATATGATCTTACTTAACAAAATTCTTCAAACGCTATACTTGAAAAATTAAAAATTATTCATTCTTATAAGAGCCAATCTCAAAATCTATCAGTTATAATGTGAATAAGGGTTTTACTATCAGGTCCTGTCAGTTAGTAGTTTTGAATAAATGTTTTCGTTTATATTCAAACATCAAAGCTAAAATGAAACAAAATTAAAACAGCTACTTAGTAAGAGTTATCATCACTTGACCTGGATAGAATTTAACAGTTTCAAATTAACTTTTAAGTGCATCCTTTATCAAATATTGGATCTACCTTCTCAAAAGATTAAAATTATAATTAAATCATTTTCATATTTGTATTTTTAAATACATTGTTTTTAAATTCCAGAGTAAAATTCTATACATTACAAAACTTTCAAAAATGGTACAAAACTTTCAAAAGTGGATTAACTGATACCAATAAATAGCACTTTCAACAAGTTTTGTTAACTGATTTTTAGGATTTTTACCTCAAATTATTTTGCCTCTTTCTGGATGAATATTAATTCCTTCCTCAACTATTTGTGATAGTATTAAAAGGCCAATCATATTGTCTTTATAGGGAAAAAGGAAATGAGAGTAGGAGGCCAAAAGAACAATTTTCAAAGGCCTTTCAGACAATTGGTTGACAAGCTAACAATTTATAAGGACTAAGACAATAACTTAGTACTATACAACATAGCAACATTGTTACTTCCAGTGAGTATCACTTAAGACGTGCCTTCTAGGGGAGCTCTGGTGGTCTAGTGGCAAGGAGCTGCAACTACAATCCCAGAGGCTCACAGTTCAAATCCACCAGATGCTCTGCCGGGGAAGGAGGGACAATCTCCTCCTGTACCAGTCAGATCTGATTTGACGGTACACGCACACAAAAATAATAAAATAAAATAAAGAAAAAGAAGTGCCTTCTAAAAAATGTCTAAGTTCTGAGACAATACTGTTACTCCTTGTTGTGTACTATGGAGTTGGAAACACTCACATCTAACCCTCAGGTGGGTTTTCACAGGCAGTTTAATCACAGGGGAGAGAACAATTAAAATCATGTACAAGATAACTTTACAACTAAATATCATCATTGTATACTTGAGATACAATTCTAAATCCTCAACGTATCCTCATAAGAACTATAATAAACTAAAACAGTAAACTGAAAGTAACTGTTTTATGTCACAAAATCAGTTTGGTCCAAAACAAATATGTTAAAAAGAGAGAAAAGAAAAAAATACTTATTTCACCTGGTATATAATAGCTATATTCATTCCAAAGAGAAATTAACTCAGAATGTAATTACAGTTTATAAAGAATTTTTTCTCTCTCTCTCCCTCTCTCTCTCTCTCTGTGTGTGTGTTGCTCAAGTGCAAAGCGCTTTAACTGTCATTGTTATGTGCAGTCAAGTACACCTCCTAGAGACCCTGTGAGGAACAGATCTGAACCCTGTCCTATCCTCCGCCGTCTCATCATCTCAGACATGCTTGAGCCCACTGCTGCAGTCACTGTGTCCATCCACCTGGGTGAGGACCTTCCTCCCTTTGCTGACCTTCCACCTTTCCACGCATGATGAACCCCTCAAAGGAACAGTCCTTCCTAAGAACATGCCCAAAGTGTATGAGATAAAGAAGCTTCACCATCCTTGCCTCTAAGGAGCACTCTGGCTGCACCATTTCCAAGACACATCAGTCTGTTCTTTTGATAGTCTGTGGGATTATTCAGTACTCTTCTCCAACAGCACAACTCAGAGGCACGGATTTTTGCTCTGTCATCTTTAGTCACTGTCCAGCTCTCAGACACAAAGCATGTGATTAAAAAAAATTACTGTCTGAACTAGGTGAATCATAGTTGGCAAAATGACACCACTGCTCTTCAGGACTTGGGAGAGATCCCTGACAGCCAACTCTCCCAGTGTAATACACCTTTTGCTTTCCTGGGTGCTGGTGCCAAGCGTACTGATTGTGGATTCAAATAAGATTAAATCACGGAACAATTTCCATCTTTCCTCCATCTATCATGATGTTGCCTTTTTTTTAAATTTTATTTTATTAATTTTAATGAACATTTAAAGAGATTTTGGATTTCCATTCATTCATTGCTGCACTTTTCTCTCTGCCCAGCCCTACCCCTCCAGTTTGCGCCTCTCTTCGAAAAACAAAATTTCTAAAAAAAAAAAAAAGAAAAAAAAAATTTCTTTCTTTGGCATACAATCCCCCCGGATGTTGCCTTCTTTTCTCCATCTATCATGATGTAGATTGACACTATGCAGTGTTAAGGGGTTTTGTCTTCTTGATGTTGAGATGTAATCCAAACTGAAGGCTACAGTCTATCTTCAAAGTGGTAGTGGGGGTAGCAATGGCACTGGACTGGCCTGCTTTGGGAGCAGGCAGAGCATGGAGATGTGCAAAGCGCACCCTACTCACATATGGCAGGCCCGCACTCGGCCCGTGCTCACTGACTCACTTGTTTCAGCTGGCACTCCGCCACTGTCAGTCCCTCCATCATCTACAAGGTGTTCATATGGGGTTTGTTCAAGTCCAAGTCACATTATGTCCTATCTCACAGACACACGGACACCAACTGGCCAAAGCAGCCAGGAGGGTTGGCCTGACTCTTATGATGCTGGCTCGGCAGGCCTGAGGCGTCAGTCTGAGTGCTTTAATTAGATATTTGTTATTTTCACAGCTATGCCTGAAAGATTCATACAGTGTGGTTTTCCTCTCTTCCAATGAGTCAGCCCAGAAAACGCCAAAAACAAAGAGAAAAATAACTGTCATGTAAAATAAACTACAACTGCTGCATACTGTATTATAACGAATTCCTTTTCTCAGTAAGTGCAACTGGGGAAAACACAAGTTTAATTCTACTTTTGTTAAATTCCCCCTGAAGCATTTGCCTCAATAATCACTACTTTGGCCTTATAATTTGGCTGGGACATCGATCACTGCTAGCAATGGGAAAAAACCCCAAAACCATCAACTCACCATTTGTGATGGCTCCTTCGGATGGAAAAACCGTGTATCAGAAGTTATTGTGCAAAACGTCAGTGTTTGTGATGGAAAGCACCATTTAGCAGAACTTATTTAATTACGTTTGGCTCTTTAAAATATTAAATACTTAGTTATAATCACATTACAACTTTGTATTTTAACTAAAAACACACAAACTTCAAAGCCAATCCTTGCTCATTTCATCTTTTTTTTTTTTAGACATTAGAAGCAATTAAAATGCCTGGAAATACATTAAAAGTCCGAGGTTAAAGAATTAAGAATAGGATCAAAATCAGAATTAAATACATGCTATAACTTTCTTTTCTCAAGTAATCAAATTTGCAACATAATTATTTTATGACTATCTGAAATCTCCTGTAAATGTATATACATCAAACAACACAGTTTCATAATTTATATTAAAAATCTGAGTCAACAGGTAAATCATTATGACAGCATTGATTCTTCCCCCGGCCTACTCATCAGTATTTTTAAAGCTAAAGTCATCTTTAAATACTATAGACTGTGGGTTAAGAATTAAATGCATTCCTAACTACAAATTCTTTTTTTTTTAAATTAATTATAATGAAAGTGAACAGAGACTTTGGAATTCCATTCATTCATTGTTGCACTTTTCTCCCTGCCCATCCCTCCCCTAGTACGCTCTTCTCTTTGAAAAGTAAAAGAAAAATTTTTTCACTGTTTTACAATTCCTCACCCCAAATCCACTCTACTATGCTGCCTTCATTCTGGACTCCTGTCATGACAATAATACCTAATCATATCTCCCCTTTAAACAGTTCTCTCCCTCATCTGTTTCAATGCAGTATACATTATTTATCCCCTCTTTCTCAGTCTTCCCTCAATCCCAATGGCAGACCCGTTTTACAACAGTGGCCCTTTGCAATATATGTCCTTTTGTGACTCAGATATTTCACTCAGCATAATGTCCTCCAGGGTCACCTATTCTGTATATTTCACGAGTTCCTTGGTTTTCAGTGCTGCATAATATTCCCGTATGTGAATATACCAGAGCTTCTCTATTCATTCGTTTGCTGATGGGCGCTGCGATAAACACGGGTGTGCATATATCTGCTTGGGTGTTCGTTATGGTTTCTTTTAACTACAAATTCTTTAAGAATCTCTAGGTAAGTAGGGCCTGGTGGCATGCAATTCTTATATAGCCTTACACTGGTGCAAGAAAAGACTTGAAGCCTTTTCAATGATTTATTTTTTAAAATGATCTCTAAGAGTTAATTATGTAACCTGAATTCTAACATGTGTCAATCAAGTGTTAGCTATTAGATATCTCAACTTCAACTTCCTTTTTCAAGCTAAGTTTTTGATAGTTCAATATCAGGGAACATCTTCTCAAATCTCTGCTGTGTTATCAGTTACAAAGTATTGGGCAAAAATAACCTAGATACTGCTACCAAGAGAAGGAAATTGGGGAAACTTGTAATTTTTCAAAATATGAACTTGTTAAATGTGATTAAAGTGCAATATATGGTATTTGTGATTAATTATATTGTCAAAGCAATTTTGCTATAAACAGAAGGTAATTTATAAATAAAATTGAGGTAGCATACAAAAAAATAAGTTCTGAATTACTCTTTTAGGGGCAGTAGAAGCCTTTTCAATGACTTAAGAAGCCGTGGCAGAAATCAGAACCTCTGGTGGCACAGTGCTATCATGCTGTGCCTCACATCTACCACCTGCTCTCAGAAAGAAAGGCCTGCAGTGTTCTCCTCTTAAGATTACAGCCTCAGACATCCAACAGAGGCTTGCAGTATGTCCCAAGTGACGGAATGGCATTTGGTTGGGTTTAGGGGGAGGGAAGGACACAGTGTTGCGGTGCTAAGACTGGTGATTCGAATCCACAATGGCTCAGAGGCAAGAAGATAAAAAGCTAGAGAGCTTTTTGTCTGATCTACATCTGGCTATCTGGCTCAGGGTCTCAAGACTTGAACTGGTGGCCTCTTCTACTTGCCAACTTTAAACTTAGCAGGATCCAAAGTCAGCTGTCCACTGCCCTGCTTCCTGAGGAACTCTGGGCTCGCCAGCCTCTGAAGCCAGTAGTAGCCAGCTGTCTGAAACGCTGCCTGCTGCTGATTACTTGCACTCTGTCTGTCCAAAGGCCTTCCTCCTGTAAACCTGGAACTGGCCTCTACAAGCATCTGAATCATTTCCTTGAAATAAATCTATCTCTCTCTCTTTGGATAGACAGACAGAGATAGAAGTACATAGATAAGGGTTACTTGCTTTGATTGTCTAGTGAACCCAATGAGCTAAGAGTAATAAGGACGTCAATGAATTAGGACGCCAGAAGAAGAATCAGTGACTGTGACTACACCATGGACTGCCAAAAGAACAAACATATCCGTCCTGGGTGAAGAGCAATCAGAATGCTCCTTCGAGGCAAGGATGCTGAAACTTCATCTCACTTTGGACACGTTATCAGGAGGTATCCCTGGGGAAAAACATCATGCCAGGAAAAGTAGAGTCAGAAAAGGAGAGGAAGACCCTCAGTGCACTGAATTAACACAACAGTGACTGTCACACTGGCCTGATCATGTCAGAGAGCATGAGAATGGTACAAAGTAGGGGAAGGTTCCCGGCTGCTGTTCACAGGGTCACTACAAGCTGTAATCAACTCGAAAGCACGTCATGAGTGAGCCTGGACTAAAACACTCTCTAAGGAACCATGTATCTACAAAATAAAAAAAGAATGTGTTGTTTACAAAATTGTTTTTCAAGGGGCTCCTTTATCATTTCTAAACACCTTACCAAATCAGTGAGAAGAGAATGGGCAATGACTGAATCTTTAGCCACAACGAGTATCAGAACCACCCAGCAGACCTACAAGTTAAAAATAATAATGGCTGTAGCTGAAAGATGACTTAGCTATCAGCATACAGAAGAGATCAGCAGGAGTAGCCATCCAAACACTGAATCTCAACAGCAGTTGTCCTGAAGAACCTACTTAATACCTTGTCACTTGAGTCAGCTCCACCACAGAATTAATCAGAAATGTAATGGTCATAAAGCAATTTGATTTAAGACCACCTTTACCAGGGTAAGTCATGTGCTTGTTCAGTAAAGCAGAACTTAACTATACTCCCTTACAGACTATAACTTAAACTATGATACCTTTGGCTGGAGGATCACTTGAAATACTCATAATAATTCAATCTGGGTAAGTATTAAGTCCTTTTTTGTTCTTGTTGTAAAATCTCTGGCTAATTTTCTAGCTATCAGAAAGCAAATACAATAAAACATTCATTTAAGAAGCAAATAGATATTTGTGGACAACATCAGCATAAGAGGAAGTTTCCTTTCTGAGTGTTCACTGGTCGAATTTTCCATCCCATAAAATGAAATGATAATTGAAGAAAATAAAAATGTGGCTGGTGTATCCAATTTATTCAGTCTTTTAAAAAAATTTACATAGTTTCTAATTGTCTTACATAAATCTGTCAAAAATTCTCTGATCTCTATCTACTCATCTAATGAAATTTCTCTTCTTTTAAATTATTTTATTTTAACTTAGAAGCATCAGACTTTCAGGGCCACTAACAATAGTTATTTACATAAGAATAAATGCTGTAGAGTTTCAGAAGTTATTTTATAAACAATGTCACATTTATTCCTATCATCAAAAGGTCTTTATTAGTTTTCTCAACTAGGATAGTGAAGCACTGAAGAAAAGGGTTGAAGAAAAATCACACCAAGCTGAGCCGCCATCCCAAATCTATCGATTCTGAACACTGGCTCTGAAAAGCCACCCTTATGCACAGGAATGGGAGAGGAGAAGTCATGAGAGGCCGTGGTGTAATCTGAAGCGTGGAAATGAGGAGAAAAGAAACCTGGGTCTTCAAAAGGCTGAAGCACAGTGCCTGCTGCCAGCAGGGGGACTACCGGCTCCAGAATCATCACCTTGTTTGTGAGCAAGTCTTAAAAGTCAGGAAATTCTCACAAACTGCTAGCAAACCAGCTCCGCAGCAGCCGAGTCTTACCAGGCTTCTGCGAAATGAAATCCTCTACACAGAATAGTTATAAAACCTTCTTTATATATATTTAAAGCAGGGAGTACCAGGAACTGTCCTGACGTCTAACGCCCTTCGGTCTAAGGACCTGAAAAGGAGGAATGAAAAGGAGTAGAAAGTGCTATCTTCAGGTAGGAAACCCATCAAAGGACAAAACCCAAGTTTGAGCCATTTCAGTTTACTACAAGTGTTCTTCAAATGTGCAGATCTGTCAGTGAGCAAATGACCCACTGGGCATAAGAAGAAAACTAAGCCTGCTTAGTCACATAAAAATCAAGCCCATAAAGTACCTAAAACAAAAAGACTAGCTCTTAGAGCACAAGCAATAAAAAGTTTCGAAAGGCTTGATTTCATTCCTTCTGTACAGCCAGAGTTCTGCTTACTTGTCAGCACTTTTCTGGAAAAATGATGTTTTGCAGATAATCCATTCATCATTTGCATATAAACCCAAGTCATTACGCAAAATGGAAAATACCAGTTTCAGTGCTTCACATTTAGCCAAATGTGTTTACCTGATCCAACTGATGTTACCAAAAGCAACAAAGTACGCTAAAGTCCTGCCTAACCAGACAGAATCTACTGTAGAAGTGAACCCCAAAACTGAGGCACCCGGCATGGCAACCATGGCTTCCCAGAACTAAATCAAACTTCATTTTTAATCAAAGAGCAGTGCAACCTAAACATTTTGCTTCCATTGTTTACTCTTGTAAAAGTAAGTGCTTAGAACCCAAAAGGAACATGGGTCAAGATTTTAGCTCGTGCAACGAATTGTTTCTTAAAAGATGTTTGCTAAGATGTTCGCACAACCTGGTTCAACAGCCTCCTTATAAATTTTCTGTCATGTAGCCCCTCATTTTTGTGAAAATGTAGGACTTTTCATTCCTAATAAAAATCTGCTGGTTTTGTAAGCAAAGATAATGAGGCTTCAGTGCACATATTCTGGGCATGTTGCTAGGAGGGCATCCCTTGGAGAGAGATCTCATGCTTGGGAAGCTGAAGGGCGGTGCGAGAGATGAAGACCCTCAAGCAGGAGGGCTGACAAGGTGACTGGGGCAATGGGTTTGAGTGTGTCAGAGATTGTGAGGATGGCAGAGAAGAGAACAGAGTTCGGAGCAGTTGTTCACAGGGTCGCTGAGTTGGACTTGACTCCACAGTACCTAACAACGAAAACAAAAGCCTCACTCTTTTCTTGCAATCTGGAACACCAGGGTACCATGGTGCCCTGCCAGAGGGCTAGCACATCTCCTACTCATTCTCTCTACTTTTCTTTAAAACTCTGCTTTTACTTCTAATATAATGCAAGACTAGCACTTCTCCATATACTGTACACTTCAAAACAGAGAACAACGTGCTAAGACTTACTTGCTACTCCCGATGCGAGTCCATACAGCAGTCCTCCTGCATCTGACGGCTGGGAGAGAACGTGGGCTCCTGGAGGAGGGGGTTTTTCTTGTCTGATGAAGTTATACAATAAAGTTTTCACAAGCTTGCTCGTATAGGAAAGACTGTAAGGAGAGAAAAAAAGATAACAATCTTTTCAATGGCAGTCACTAGATTCTACATAGCAACACAGAAACAATTTTGCCATTAACATAAACAAGTTAACAAAATTCAAATCAATCTAACAGTATCATAAAACAGTGAAAACCATAGGATTTGTGTCCAGAACTGAGATGAAAGCCTTGTTTTACTTCTTACTGTGACATAAAACACTGGTCAAATTAACTAAACTCTTTGAGTTTGGTTACTTTCATTGTAATTGTATTAAAAATATGAGATTATATACTTAGTACATAACACACTTAGTTAGAAAATGAAAGTAATGTCAAATCAGTCAAAAACTAGTAGTAAAAGACTATTTTTTAGGTGTGAGATACATGCATACAAAAAATAAACGTATATTGATTTTTTTCATATTAATACTCTTGTGCTTTTAAGTTGGTATATATGGGTAAAACGGGTTTATGTGGCCAGAAATGGGTAATAAGCCAATTCCTATAATACAGCAAAAAATTTTAACAGAATCTTAAATGTTCTGCTGAGTTTTTATATTATGGCTTCCAAGATGAACCAAAACTCAGTAAAAAGCATACTATGGTTTAAATGTCTGGCACCATGTACTATAAAAACCTAACAAGACAACACATAAAAACACCAAGAGTCTATGAAAAAGGCAACCTCAACACTTAAGACCCTATGAACAATGACATTCAGAGGCATGTGAGACAACATCCCATAATGTCAAGCACTATTTCAAACTATGGTCATTTAGACTATAAGGGATTTATTTATAGTCATTTAGACTATAAGGGATTAGACTATAAGGGATTTATTTTCTGGCAGGAGAGCAAAAGAAATAATAACAGAAACATACCATCGACCCTGCATCAAATATTTGTGGCTGATGCTTTGCCGTAAAACTTCTTTGTGGTAGAGTTGGCAGGAAAGAAAAACCACCATTGTTGATATAGCTTCTAATGATATTTCATAGGTAATATCTCTGTAGAAACAAAGGGAGGGGGAAACAGGATAATAATCACTTCACTAAGATAAAAAGAAAATACTTGTTTAAAAACTCAGGTCTGGAAACAGCCCAAATATCTACACAGAACTGAATGGACTGAGAAAGTGTGGTACATTCACACGATGGAATACTATGCAGCACTCAAGAGCAATGATTTTGGAAAATACTACATAAAGCGGAAAAGACTGGAAAGCAATATACTGAGGGAAATAACTCAGTCTGATAAGGACAAATATTGCATAAGACTATTATTGTAAAAATGAAAGGATAATACTCACACCCATGTTTATTGCAGCTTTGTTTACAATAGCAAAGAGCTAGAAACAACCCAAGTGCCCAACAAATGGATAGAGATGCCTGGTATATTCACACAATGGAATACAATGCAAAATTGAAAAACAAGGAACTCATGAAATATTATAAAAAATGGGTGACCCTGGAGGACATTATGCTGAGTGAAATATCTGAGTCACAAAAGGACATATATTGCAAAGGGCCACTGTTGTAAAACGGGACTGACATCAGGGTTGAGGGAAGACAGAGAAGGAGGGGATGAATGATATATACTGCATAAAGGGATATATGATTGGGTATTATTATCATGACAGGAGTCCATAATGAAGGCTGCACAGTAGAGTAGACTTGGGGGGAGGAATTGCATAACAAAGATAGAGTTTTTCTTTTACTTTTCAAGGAGAAGAGTGAATTGGCAGGGAGGGAGTAGGCAGGGAGAAAAGTGCAACAATGAATGAATGGAAATCCAAAGTCTCTGTAAACTTTCATTAAAATTAATAAAAAAATAGTAGGATAACTAGTAAAACTTATAGGAACTCAAGGCAGGAAGGGGTGAGACTGGAGGGGTGAGGATGGTGAGGGGCAAAACCACAGGGTTGCACAGTTTGGTGGGTGGAGGGAGAGGGTGAAGGTAATTGGAAGGCTCTAGGTGAAAAGACAAGGGCAAGGTCTAACAGTAATTAATTTTATAAAACATAATGCATGGGAATGGTTGTGTGAAACACAATATGAATAAAAAATAGGGCAAAACACAATGTATATGAATGTATATGAACTTTGTAAGCAAACCAACATAAAATTTTTATATATATATATGAACAAAAAAAACCCTCTTAGGTCTAAATAGTATCTGTTATTTTTTTTAATATATATATATATATATATAAATCTAAATCTCTATATATCTCTAGCTATAGTCAAGATGAAACATTAAACCCTTTTCCAATCATTAAGTCTTGAACTTAGATCCTCTATCCCATAGATTTCTTATTTTCCAACCGGGCTTTGAATCAGTTTGTTCCAGTTCAACCCCTGCTGAGAATTTGTATTTCCACCCATATACACAAAATCAGATTCTTCATTTTAACAAGTTCCCCGTGCACATAAGAACCACCTGAGGACCTTATTAAAATGTATATTCTGAATGAACACATCTGCGGTGGAGCTGCAAATTCTCAGCAGAGGCTGAGCCAACTTGAATAGACTTGTCTGACAGCATGACTTTCCAGTCCCCACCACCTTGCTGAATGATGACAAGTTTATTAATAAGGTAACTGTTACCACTAACGTTCTGCTTGAAGAGCCACCCACTGTCTAGAGCCCTTATGTTGATACTAGTTTACAGTCTAGAAACACTCAAATTGTAAAACTGGAGTCTTAGTAAGGAAAAAAAGCCTTTTAGCATTGACAATCATTTTACGAGGTGGTGGTTGTTAGGTACCCTCGAGGTAACCATGACTCACAGCGACCCTATGCCATCTGTATCATCTCTGACACACTTGAGCCCACTGTTTCAGTCACTGAGTCAATCCATCTCATTGAGGGTCTTCCTCTCTTATTCCGACCCGCTACCTTTCAAAGATTTCATTGGTATAGAATCCCCTCCCCCAAGTACACTCCACTATACAACCTTCATTCTGGACTCTTGTCATAACCATAATACCCAATCATATATCGCTGAAAAAGACTACTCTTATCCTCCCAAGATCATGAGCCACTTTTACAAAGAAATCATAAATCAAATAAAAGAAAATAAAGTTCTGATTGAACAGAAAGCTCAAGAATAAATGCATCAAGAAACCTTCAGTTACTGTAGAAGCTTAAAGAGGGTGGTCATGGGAACCGTAAAACATTAAGACCAGGAAAGTGGAAATCTCAACAATATAGTCCAAAAAGTAATTCTCTCAAAGAGTATCAGAATATACTGGGTATTTCTGTCATCACAGGAGACTAGAGCGAGGGCTACATGGTGGAGGGGACCTGGGGGAGGGTTTGTAAAACAATGAAAGAATCTTTTCTTTTACTTTTCCATAATTTTTGGACTCATGTACTTATAACTTGTTAGTCAAATTTGTGTCTTCTAGGTTGCAACACCCCCATGATACATCTTCAAGGATATGTACATGTACAGCCAAGCACAATCAATAAGAGTGCATCTGAATTCCAAAATCAATCTCCATAATAGTCTATGTGTTTCCTACTGCCAAAGGGGCCCTTTAGAGTAGTGAGAGAAGATCTTCACCCTGAAACCCACAGCGTCCCTTTTCAGCAGGAAGTAGCTAAGAGAATACGCCGTGCCCTTTTCCTTATGACTCAGGGTGAAGTCTCTCTCAGGGAGGAGTGATAGGGAATGGCAAAGGATACACTGACAAAGAAGATTGATCAGAACTGGCTTTGACAAGCACTGTGGCATTTGGACAAGAACAAACTGGGAAGAGGGTAGAGAGAATAATGCAACAATGAATGAGTGGAAGCCCAAAATCTCTGTAAATGTTTATGAAAATTAATAAAATATAATTATAGAAAAAAAAAAAGAGTATCAGAATATGTCTCTAGAGGGATCTCAATACCATCGTGAAATCAGCAGCAGAGAGGCAAGAGGTCCTCTGGAGCAGATACTGCTGTGTGGGACAGAGACCTAGAAGCCAACAGCAGCGGAGCAATCCAGAGACAGGGACGAGACCAAGCTGAGCTACACCTGCCTCCCCATGGAGCCAGAGCCAAGTGCCTGCGCCGAGACTGACTGGGCATGGGACACGAGTGCTGATGTTTGTGCTCCTGTGTGAGAACTGACACACAGCTGACCCTCCACTCATTGCCCATGCTTCTCCTGCAGAGCAGCTAGTGGCTAAGAAACATGTGCCTTTGGGATTGCAGTGCAGATTCCTGCCACTAGGCCACCAGGACTCCACAGGATACAATCGGAGAACACAAAGTGGAGCACTTGCCTGAGCTCATGGCAGCGCCCAGAGCCAAGAAGCTGAGGGTCAGAAGCCCTTCCGAGAGCATACCTAGGAAGAAGCTGTCCTGGCTGAAGAATTGTAACCTTCAGTGTTTCCAACTGGTATTACAACCTTGTTGTTGTTGTTGTTGTTGTTGTTGTTGTTGTTGTTGTTGGGTGATTTCTGTGCACTGTCAAGTCGGAACTGACTCATAGTTGGTTTTCAGACGTAGTAAAAAGGATAGGCAACTGTCCATCTTTCTTCCCCAGAGAAACTGGTGGATTTGAACCATGAGCTTTCAGGTTAGCAGTGCAGCTCCTTACCACTAGGCCACCAGAGCTCCCTACCATATAACCTTGTTACACCTTCCTAATAAACTCCATAATCATGGGCAGGGGAGAGTGTGGGAGGGAGAAAGGCAAGCTTTGTGATATTTTAAAGACTTATTGATGCTACAAATGTATTTTAGGGTGCATCTTCATAGTTGTTGTTGAGACCATAGAGTCAGAATCGACCCTCAGCTGGCCCTCCCGTGGGTAATCAAAGGCAGGTAATCGCATGGGAGAAGACTGCCCAGCCTTCTCCAGCAGAGGAGCTGGTGGTCTCGAACCGCATGCCTTCAGGATTGCAGTGCAGGTTCTTGCCACTACGTCACCAGAGCTTGTTTTAAAACTAAGTATGCAAAACATCAGAAATCTGTGCAAATGACCTTATTATATAAGGAACAAATTTCAGTTTCACTCAGAAATCTTTTGAAGAAACATTTTTTAAGATTTTTATGTACTATAGAACAATTCTTTAAATTTATAACATTTCTGTTGTATTTATTAAACACACAAAACTCAATTCTTATATTTGTTTCTCTCTTGAACTGTATATAGCTGATCTCCTTACTACCATCAAAGAAATGCAGGAAAAATTTCCTAACAAAAAATAAGAGCCAAAGATTATAAGTGAATTCTCAGATAAGTAATAAATCCTACAATAAATAAGGTCTGCATTTGAAAATATCACAAGGGAATAGGAGGTAACAACTGCTTAACATGTCTCAAATAAAACTAACAATCAAATGTGTTGTGGTATCTAAAATGCTCTCGAAAATAACTCAGGAAATGAGCAGGAAAGATGGTTGTGGATAAGGACAGAGGTGACATAAGAGAGGTTGTGACTTGAAAATGACTGACATTAGATGATACGTATCCAGTATTATCTCTACATTTATTTACTTTAAAAGTTTTCTGTAATTTAAAAAAGTCTTAAAAAGATAAAAAATTGATCAAAAAGAAACTGAGGATCATAAGTTCCAGAAAAGGAGAGGCTCCCTTGAACTTACTCTAAGTTCCTACCACAGATCCTGGCAAATGACAGGTACTTACCAAATATTGTGGTGTTGGTGGTGCTAATTACGGTCAAGTCAAGAACAACTCATAGCGACCCTATGAACAAAAGACCTGAAGCCTTTCTATATCTTAATTTCTCAGAGTTCAAAGAGTTTCCGGAGGCATGTTGTTTAGGAAGGGGATGCCACTCCTGCTTCCAAACCTGTCTTAAACTAGGAGCTCCACCAAGCATTGTCCACCATGGTAACCATTTATAGCATTTTGACACCCCAATGGCACAAGGTTCAGCATCACAGCAACCCTAGGTTACCTCAGTACAACATACTGACAGAAGAGTCAAATATTAGCTGGGATAAATTAAGGAAGTTCTATAGTTATCAAATCTAATTTGTTAATATGTTTCTTTTGAGAAGCTGACTATGTCCCATCAGCACTGTATTAATGTTATACTACCACCATTAACAATTCAGCACAAATGCATGCACTTAAAATAACACAACTTTATTTTCCTTAGTTCAGTAAGTCAGATGCCTGGTGCAGATCTCATCTAACTCAACTCAGGGCATTAGCACACTGCATTCCCTCCTGGAAGTGCTAGGGGACAATCCACTTCCTGTTCACCAAGGTTGCTGGCAGCTGTCCTAAAGAGAACAGCTTTCTCTTTATATGTGGCTTCTGGCCCTGGGTTTGATCAAGATGATTTGTGAAGTTACGATGCCAAAAATGAACTGGACCGTTTATGCAAATGAGGTATGTAAAATTCCTGTGGGGATCCATTACCATGCAAATTAGGCAGTTATGACTTACAAAAGGTACTTTTACACAGATTGGTCAAGATTTGGTATATAGTAGAGCAGATTCCTCCTGGCTAGTAAAAGTCAGCCCTCCACACAAAAGTTTGTCCTATTCTGTTTCTTTTAAGTGCCAGTCTCACAGAGGCTGAAGGGAACTTCACTGACATCAAGAACAGAACCAGGAACAGAGTACATCCTTTGGGCCTGGAGTCCTTGTGCTAAGAACCTCCCAAGACCAAGAAGGCTGTGACACTGAAAGCAGGCCACTGAACTAGGTAGGCTAGAGTATAGTCTCTGACCCACAGGGTGAGCACAGCACATCTGGGCAAGAAGCTAGCTGGTGGACTAGGACACCAAGTAGTTGCAGTAACTGTCCTATTAGAGCAGAGGCCAGGCCCAAGCAGGGTACACTGGCAAAAGCAGAAAACGAAGCTTGTCCGCAGATATGACTGAGAAGAAGCAAAGAGCCTTCTTGGTTGGAAGCTGCAAGCTGTACTGATCAGAAAATGTGATGCTGAGTTACATCCACTGGGCTCCAGGTTGACCTTGTTCTTCAACGACAACCTTTCACTTCTCTAACAAACCCCATACTTGTGAGTGCGGTCTGTGAGTCCTGTGGGGCACGATTACGAATGAATGAAACCAGGAGAGTAGTAGAAAGTACCATGGTGTCAGAAATGGGAAGAGAAAAACAAGCTGAAAAGTAAAGCAGTATATCTGACCTCTACTTCAAAGGAACAAGCTCTGTGCTGATGTCCACCATCCATCATACAAATAATACCTCACGGCTATGCTAATCCACTAGGTGGTGAGGAGAGGGATGGAAATATCCAAGTAAAATCATTCAAACGCCAACAAAACCGCTGAGCAGAGAAATGATTTAAGAATACGAGACACAGCATCAAAATGACAAAGCAAGGTGTGAAACACATACAACTGAAATGTCAACAAAAAGGCTATAATCAATGAGTTCAAAGCAAACAATAGACATGGCACTTACATACACAAAGGATGCTAAATACCATCTTCAAAACATTTCTACTAGGTCATTTTAAACACGTCACTGAGATTCCATTTTCACTCCCCAGACTGGCACAAATGCCAAGCGTACCAACACACTCTCTGGGGAAAGTCTAGGATAAAAACAAGCACTCTCACAAAATGTGGGAAAGTGTAAAAGTGAAACAATCCTAGAAGAATAAGAATCAATATACAGCAACATTACCAATGCATCTACTCATTGATCAAGCAATAGCTTTTTTTTTTAATTTATTATTTTTCTGTGAGTGTACCGTCAAATCAGATCTGACTGGTACAGGAGGAGATTGTCCCTCCTTCCCTGGCAGAGCATCTGGTGGATTCGAACTGTGTGACTCTAGGATTGTAGTTGCAGCTCCTTGCCATCAGGCCACCAGAGCTCCCCAAGCAATAACATTTTAAAGAATTTCTCCAATACCTACATTTGTAACTGGAGAAAATATTATGAATGCCTAGTCCTTGCAGTAATCTTTGTAAATACCAAAAAATGGTAACAATCCTAGCATCATAAGAGAACAGCTAATTTTTTTTTATATTGACCTGCAATGAAATCGGGAGCGCCGGTGGCTTAGTGGTAACAAACTGCACTGCCATTTCTGCTAGTGGCAATCTCCTCCTGTGGGATTTATTTTGAAAACCCACTGGAGGGTCAGCTAGGGATCAGTTCCAACCCAATAGTATACAACAAACAACACAATAAAACATATTTTTTAAAAAAACAGAGTGGAAATGCCTTTAATGAAATTGAAACCTTAATCCATTGCTGAGAGGAAGACAAAACGTTCAGCCACTATGGAAAACAAGTTAGCAGTTCTGCCGAATTTTAAACCTAACACTATGTCATTACTCATCTCATACATACCCAAAAGTGGTGGAAACACGTGTGCAAAAATGTGTCCAAGAATATTCGTAGCAGTATTTCTCATAACAGACAAAACATAGTAACAACCAAAACGGACATCAATTGATCAATAAATAAAATGTGACAGAGAATATATTCCATAAGAAAAAAGAAATAAAGTACTGGCACATGCTAATTCATTTTATAAAAGAATTTTTAAGTATTATGCTAAATGAAAATGCCAGGCATGAAAGACTACATATTATATTATTCTATTTATGTGAAATGTCCAGAACAGACCAATCCACATTGATAGAAAAGCAGTTTAGTGGCCGACAATGGTCTTTTTGTAAGGTGATGACCATATTCTAGGATGGCTACGGAACTCTGTAATATACTAATAACCTCTGGACTGTAGATTTTAAAAGGGTCAAATCTATGGGATGTCAATCATATTTCAATGAAGTTGATATATAAGGAAAGAAACAGACTTAAAGGATAGTTAATTGGGGAGAAGAGTTCAAAACTGTATGTGTAATTTTCTACCTTTTGTGTAAAAACAGGATGAAATGCAAATTTATGTTCAGAAATGTGTGCATATGCACAAAATTTCTGAGAAGGACAGATAAGAAACTAAGAATAGTGGTGGCTTACAGAGGCAGATGGGGAGGCTGGGAAGATACGGAACCAGGGCGAGGGAGACGTGCATGTATACCCCATGTACACTTTTTCCTTTTGGATCCTAAATGTATCACTGTTTTTTAAAAAGTTAAACAGCTGAAAATTTAGGACTAATTAAATGTTCAGAAATTAACTTTTACCTATTAAAATGATGATATATTAAAATAAGAGCAAAAAATCCCCTAAGTAACCCTAGTCAAATTAATTATCCTTAAGAACACAGAGTCAAAGTTGGGAACCTTAGGATATATGTCTAAGTTCTAATTTGTTAACTCCTACAAACATCTCCACTGGGTCACTTCTTATTTGTAAATAAGTACACCAGGCAAGATGATCGCTAATGTAATTTCCTGCTGTAATTCTCTACAATCTCCAAAAAAAAGAACGGAATGTTGGGCTCTAGGGGAGAGAGAATTTAAAAATACATTAATTGGACTATCTTAAGTGCCAAGTAATCAGGGGAAAGAGTTAGAGAATCTAGCCAACACTTGAAAGAAACAAAAATTCTACCATGCTGAGTGTGGTGGTTTTTAACAGGAGAAAAAATGATTTAATGTCCCTGTATAATCTTCAGAAGATTTTCATTAGTCACCAAAATAAAAATCAACTTTTAAATGGCCAAAATGTTAGCCCAGGAACTTTCCACCATCTGGTCTGGAAATGTTCTCGAACAAACTACTGTTGGAGCAAGTTATTAATTTCATGTGAAGTTAAAAAAAAAACCCTATATATAAAAAGATCATTGCCATGACCTTGTACTGCTGCTGAGACAGAGTGAAGACCTGGATCAAGAACAAAGCACTGAGAAATGTTGTTACCATTGGCAAAGGGCAAAGTGAAGGAAAAACACGCTCCTTGACTTCCCACTGGGTAAGAGGCCTGATGGTACCACAAATGGAACACAAGTCTCACAAAAACAACCGACAGGTTTAAAGGACAACTGTCAAAACATCAGTGCTATACCAACAAAGATTCCAGAAGTGAAGGAGGAAAACCGCAGTGAAGTGGTGTCCGCTCAAAGCTCACTGCCATCAGGTCAGAACCGGCTCACAGCTGACCCTCCAGCAGGTTTTCAGGAGCATGTAGACTGAACAGGAAATTTTCCCTGGGAAGCAGCAGGTGGATCTGAGCCATCGATGGTTTTGAACCACCAGAGTACCGGCCTTTTGGTCATCAGAGCTCCCTCCTTACATGTAACAGTGTATTACATACAGCCTTGGTTATCTAATACTGCTCACACGGAAATACAAAGCGGTGGCTTTACCCGACAGAAATTTATTTTCTCACAGTGTGGGAGGCTTAAAGTCCAAATTCAGGACTCAGGCTCTGGAGAAAGGCTTTGTCTCTGCACTGGCTCTGGAGGAAGGGCCCCGTTTCATTGAGCGACTGTGTCCTGTGGCGTGGTATCTTCCTCCATCATCTGGGCTCTGATCACTTACAAAAGAGATACTCAAGATACACCCTGCACTAATCTTGCTCCATTAACATAATAGAGACAATCCATTCCCAAATGGAATTATAACCACAGGCACAGGCTAAGAGGCAGCCTAGTGGCAAGAAAGTGCATTGCAATACTGAGAGTTCATGGTTCGAGGCCAACAGCTGCTCCATGGGAGAAGGACAGGCAATCTCCACCCCAGCAGTTGCCTCTGAAAACCCACCAGAGGGTCAGCTATGGGTTGATTCTGACTCAAGGGTATACAACAACAATATAATTCATAACATTACCAAGAAAAGTGGCATCTGCTTGAAAAGAAACCTAAGAAATCTCAGTACTCCTCAGAAGAGGAATATTTTTTTAACTTTTTACTGGGATTTGGATGAAAGTTTACAAAGCAAACTCCTTTCCCATTCAACTGTTCACACATTTTGTTTCAGATCAATGACTACACTCTCCACAATGTAACAGCACTCTACCTACCTCCTCCTTGTGTTTCTCTTTTCTATTTATCCTTCCATCCTACCCCTTCCTATTTTCTAAGCTTTGCTCTTAAACAAATATCATAAATAAATCAGAATATAAAAATTTTTTTAAAACCCCACAAACATTGTCCTTTTGATTTTTAATAGCTGGCTGTTTTTAAAAGTGTTTCTCTTCCTGGTGTGACTGTTATAGATCTACGTATGGGGTTTTTTTGTTGGGTTTTTTTTTACATTTTATTTTATTATTTTTTGTGCATGTACCGTCAAATCAGATCTGACTGGTACAGGAGGAAATTGTCCCTCCTTCTCCGGCAGAGCATCTGGTGGATTCGAACCGTGTGCCTTTGGGATTGCAGTAGAAGATCTACGTATGTTTGGCTGATAGATAATAAGGTTGAGTTCATCTAGGGTTGAAGGGTAACTAAGGACCACAGTCTTAGGGGTTCTACTTTGCACCTGAACAGAGAATCTAGTAGTTTTGTAATTCTGAGTTTTGTTCCCCATGTTCCTCCCTTTCTGTCATCTGTTACCTATCTGCAGTGTTAACTATCTACAACGTGATCCTTTCCAGGACAGCCGGCAGTGGTAACTGGGCACCATTTCTCATCCCAGGGCTCTGAAAGCTGAGGTTCATGTGCCCCATGGGGCCTCTGGTTGAACTGTTTCCATCAGTCTGTGACTTCCTTTCACTCTTCTTTGCACCAAATGAGAAAAGACGAATGAAGGTACTTTACTTGGACGGCTGCTCATCGCTTCTAAGACCTCACGTACTACTCATCAAAGTACGATGCAGACAGAAAATAGCCCATGCAAGCTGTGTTGTGCCAACTGATTTTGAAGTCCCTCAAAGACCATGGTCCAGTACCCTTGGGCCCAGTGATTGAATCCATCAAGGTGTTTGCTCAAGGCTACAAAAAACCAAAACAGAAAGCACCTAGAAATTGAAATTTTAAAAAATGTGTCCTAGAGGAGCTCTGGTGGCCTAGTGGCAAGGAGCTGCAACTACAATTCCAGAGACGCACGGTTCGAATCCACCAGATGCTCTGCCGGGGAAGGAGGGACAATCTCCTCCTGTACCAGTCAGATCTGATTTGACGGTACACTCACACAAAAATAATAAAATAAAAAAAAATTTTTTTTAAATGTGTCCTGATTCTAGGCTAAGATCTGCTATTCATGACATGTAACAGCCCCCATAACTGTCAACATCATCATCATCCCATGATTTTGTGGTTTCTCAAACATTAAGTAGGGAGTTCTGCTGGTCTAGCGGTAAGAAGCTGCACTGTAATCCCAAAGGCAAGTGCTTCGAATCCACCAGCTGTTCTGCAGGAGGATGGGCAATCTCCTCTCATGCAATTTACTGCCTCTGAAAACCCACTGGAGGATCAGCTTTGAGTCAGTTCCAATTCTACGGTAAACACTACGTACACAGTAAAGGAATCCTAGTGATGCAGGGCACGAAGAGTCTGGCTACCACTAAAAAGGACTGGAAGCCTGAATCAACCAGCCACGACGTGGGAAAATCTGAGGCAGTCTGCTTCCACAAACATTCCCAGTCCTAGAAAGCCTACGGGCCGCTCTACTCTGTCACCCGAGAGTGTCATGAGTCACAGTCAACTTGTCAGCAGGAGGTTGGGATTTTAAAATGTTGACACATGTAGAAATGCAGCAAATGTATGAAATGCAAGCACAGAACTTCTTGACATAAAGTTCAATGCAAAAAGATTAAAAAAAGCCTTTGTAAGTATTCAAAAAATTAACAAGTAAGATGAATCAATACATAATGAAAGAGAAAAGTGTAGCAAAATGTCAACCAAGAACCTGCCAGTGGGTATACAGATGTCTAACAGGGCAATTATCACAATTCAAAACTGCATCTGTGGCGAGCTCTGGTGGCAAGAAGCTGTACTGCAACCCCAGAGGTTAACGGTTCGAATCCACTGGATGCTCTGCTGGAGGAGGAGGGACAATCTCCTCCTTGTACCAGTCAGATGCAATTTGTCAGTACACACACACACACACACACAAAGTTTAAAAAAAACTGCATCTATAAGCACAACAGTCTAAGAGCAAGAGCTCTTAGAAGTTAAAAAAAAAAGTTAAAAATGACTGTGAAAACTCCAGAGAAAAGAACTAGAAATGACTTTTACACAGTGAAGAGATGCTCAATCTCTCTTAAAATAAAACAAAATCACACCATAATTTCCACTTTTAAATTATAAAAAATGTATATACTAAGTACAATATTGGCAAAGCACTGTTAAATGTTTCTGGTGGAAATATTGTTACCATCTCTGCAGACTACAATTTTTACCAAATTTATTGCATTTTTAATAAAGTTTTAAATGTGCACACTTAACAATTCCAAGATTTCTATTACGGCCACATTTGCATACGTACAAAAAAAGTATTTATGCACATGAATATTCATTGGAGTACTGTTTATAACACCAAAAGACCAGAAACAAACTCTGTAACTTTGATGAGAGATTTAGTTAAATAAATTAAGATAAGATATATTCAGATATTTCATATATAGTTATAAGAAAGCTGAAGTAGACCTATAGCTACTGATTTTTTATTTTTTTTTAGGGGGAGGAATCACATAAAAGTTACAAATTTAAATTGCAGAATAGTCTGTCTGGTACTGTGCCATTTTTTATTTTTAAGAATTTTTTCACTGAAAATACATCATCTACTCAGAAATAAATCCTATCTTCTAATAAAGGGATTCTGATGAGGTCAGTGAAAGAAAAGAAAAATCACAAAATGAAAACAGGTAAGAGATGGAACAAGCTGAGATTAGAGAAAGAGGCTAACTACAAAGCCCAACACTGAAAATGAATTTTTGGAGAAAACAGGAAAGAAAAAGGGAGGTGAAGCTTCCCACATCAGAAGAAGCTGGGTTTACCGACTAACCAGTGGTCATCTCGTTAGCTCCCCATCATGGTGGCTCCTCACATGTCCGAGCAGAACTGTGCTCCAGAGAGACCCAGTGGCTGATAGATTCTTCATGATATATTCACTCGATGTGACGGCACCTAAAATAACTATTTTTTTTAAGTGCAAAGTAGGAAAATCACCTTATTAGGCAACATCAGGCTGACTCCTCCTCACGCTGACCCCACGTACAACAGATGGAAACCTCGCTCAATCCTGTGGCAGTGTGTCCAAACCTCACTTAAGATCTCCTTCTCGGACCTTCTCCTCTTCCAAGCACGAAGTCTTTTTCCAACGACTGGCATCTCCTGATAACATGCCCAAAGTGTATGAAGTTTCACCACCTGACCTCTAAGGAACACCATGGTTACACTCTTTCAAGACAGATCCGCTATTCTGCTGGCAGTCCTTGATACAGTCAATATTCGTCGCCAACAGGACAATTCAAAGGCATCAATTTTCTTCAGACTTCCTTGGTCACTGATCAACTTTTACTTCATACGAAACAACTGAGACAAAATGGCTTGCATCAGACACACTAGCCTTTAAACCTCGCTGTCTATGTTTAGCACTTGAAAGAGGTCCATGACAGATCTGCCCAGTGCACATACGTCTTCTGATTTTAGACTGCTGTGTTGTTTGTGTTTATTGTGGATCCAAGAAAAAGGAAATTCTTGATCTTTTCTCTAGCTATCATGGCATGCCTAGTGACCAGTGGTGAGGAATTTTGTAATTCATACTGAAGGCTGTAGTCTTTGATCTTCTTCAAGAAGTATATTGAATCTTCTTCACTTAACAAGCAAGCAAAATTGTGTCACCTACAAAATGCAGACTATAGATGAGTCCTCCTTCAATCTTGAGGCCACATTCTTCTACATATACTTCCTTTCTGAATACTAGGTCAGTATACAAACTGAAAAGGTATGGTAAAGCAGAGGCATCAAGATTAATATTGTATGGGAACTCTGGTGGCCTAGTGGCAAGAAGCTGCACTGCAATCCCAGAGATACATGGTTTGAATCCACCTGATGCTCTGCTGGAGAAGGAGGGGCAATCTCCTCCTGTACCAGTCAGATTTGAGTTGATGGTACACACACACAAAATAATTTAAAAAAATATTAATATTGTAGGCATTCGTGAGCTGAAACAGACTGGGCTTAGCCATTCCGAATGAACATATGAAGTAGAGCATTAAGTTAGAGGTATACAAATTCAATGTGTTTCTTGAGTATTAAATATGTATGTGTTAAGACAATTAAGTACATCTTACAATGCTACAGCATTTACAAAATTTACAGAAACTAGTTCTACTGCTTAAATTTTAAATACATGAACTAGCTACATATTAAATATTAAATGCTTGAACTAGCTACGTATTTCCAGCTGATGATATGATCTTGTAATTCCAATTTTAGAATGAGAAGCCAAGACTTGAAATGAGACTGCCTGTCAGAGGCAGAGGTGGAATCCAGCTTCGGCCTCTCCTCCATCATCACTTGTGTCTTGCTTCTGCTACATATTCCACCCTTTACCCTTGACAGTAATCAACCAAGCGTTTATGAAAAATCTAAGCAGCAATCCTGTAAAAGCAACAAATGTACTGAATACATTCTGGTCAGATTTTTTTTTTCAATAAAACAAAATAATGATTTACATATTCATTTTCTTAAAATTGGGGGTTTTTTTTCCTTCCCCAGGCAGCAGATAGCAATTTTCAAACTGCAATGTTATTGTAAACTTAATGCATGATACTATACTGATTTAAGAAAATGCTGTAATCTTTAATTCAACACTTAAAAATGTTATATTGTTGTTGTTGATTGCCATCAAGTCGAGCACGATTCACAGCGACCCGATGAACAGGACACCTGAAGCCTTTCTATAACTATCGTCATTTATCAATGTTTATAGAGTTTCCAGAGCTGTTTACCTCTAGTTAATCTAGATAGGTGTTTTCCTGATAGCACCTAACACTTAAACGTGACCTGCTGTAGACTGCCACCCCCTGTAGAGGCTACATCTGGAGGAGTGCTTAGTTCTCAATGTGCAAAGCTGCAGAAAGGCATTTTCCCAATAGTTAAGCCCTTTGCTGCCAACTGTGAGTCTCTCTGTCTCTCCAACACCTTCACTCTCTCCCAACAACAGCAGACTTCATCAAGAAATTGTTTATGGCTCCTCAACACATGACTTACTGCTAACACCCAAAGCTTTCAATATTCAAATTTTCCACAATATAACATCTTTGGCAAGAATACTAGTCTATGGGTCAAATAAAGGTCCATTTTGTAAATTTTATTACATTTCTGAAGCCCTTTGCCTACATGGAAGTCTGTAAAGTTAAGATTCTTAACCAGTTTTATTTCTCTACAAACACTTTTAAAGTGAATTTCAGAAAAAAGTCTTAAAATATCTCTTCTATTTTTGTATATATTAATAGACAAAAAAACTAAACATAATCAAACTTTTAGTCTAGTAGTCACATCTTTTCACTAAACAAAATAGCTTTTGCTTCTTTAATATCCCACAAAAATTAAGAAAAAAAACCCTCACCATTGGACCAATAAGCAACATTGTGATAAATGGAGAAAACTCAAGTTGCCAACAATTTCATTTTACTTTGATCTACAATCAATAGTCATGGGACCAGCAGTCAAGAAATCAAAAATCATGTTGCATGGGGGAAATCTGCTGTGATGGACCCCTACCAAATGCTTGAGAGAACTGCTATCAGTTTAAAGACTAAGATGCATCTGATCCTATCCATGGTATTTTCAATTACTTCCTATGAAAGTTGGACAATCAGTAGGGGTGACAGAAGAGAAATGCAAGTGGCCAATAAGTACATGGGCATGTGTTCAACAACACTGGTCATTAAAAAACTGCAAATCAAAACCACAGTGAGAAGCCACTTTGTATTAATTAGGTTAGCCTTAATAAAAAAGAATAAAGAAAGGAAAATAGCAAGGGCTGGTAACAAGGAAGAGGAACTGGAATGTTGAGATTAGCATGTCTGTGGAGAAAACACGTTTATAGTTCTTAAAACATTAAATACAGACTTACTACGTTGCAGTAGTTCTAAGAGAAATGAAAATACGCACTCACACAAAAATGTGTACATGCAGTATTCAAACAGCCAGAAAGTTTAAACAACTTGACTGTTCACCAAGTGGTGGAGGAATAAACAAACTATATGGATTATAAGCCATACAAAGAAGTATTATACAGACATGAGAATGAGTTGACTGCTGTTATGAACATCAAATACACCAAACACAAAAAGGTCACATGCCATGTGACTCCATTTATACGAGGTTTCCAGAATAGTAAATCCTTGGAGACAGCAAGTGTCCGACTGACATGGTGACTGACAGTGGCGGGGCCCAGGGAGTGCATGCTCAGTGAGTCCAGGTACTGAAGATATTTCAGAACTACATGGTGACAGTACAGCATTTTGGCTGTACTAAGAACCACAGAATTGTATACTTCTAAACGACTTATTCTATAGAATACAGATTTCACCTAAATTTTCAAAAATTAAGGTAAGATTTTAAGAAACGTTTTTAAAATGTGGCAGATGGAGCCAATATACACTGAAAACTGCCTTCAAGTTCTTAAAGCAACATATGAACAAGTACATCTCTTAATCTATTTTAAGTCTATAAAAGTTGAGAAGTGAGGAGTCCTTTGGTGGCACAGTTAACTATTTAACTACCAGAGAAAAGGTTAGTGGTTCAACCCCACAAGAGGCATCTTAGAAGATAGGTCACCGCCACCTTGACACCCCTGTGGGGCAGCTGCACTCTGCCCACACGCAGTCACCATGAGCTGGAATCAATTCCATGGCAAAAAACAACAATAAAGTTGAGAGAGTTAACAATAAAGTCAAGAAAAAACAACAATAACGTTAAAAAGTTTGGAAGGTGCAGAACTGTAATAAAAACTGAATGAAGATTAGTATCTCAAAGCATGATTTGTTATAAAATCTGTCTGTGACTCAGTCTCCACTAATCACATTCATTACAAATGAATTCCTACAAATTCTGGGAGGAGGTCTACACTTGTGCAACTGATCCAACTCTTTTTAGAACTGAAGTATCATTTAAAACTTGGTTTATACAACTCTTAAGTATATATGCACGTGTGTGTGCCCTGGTAACCACTTTGCTTTCAATACTAATAGAATGACGGAACAGTCTCACAAGAAATATTTTCCTTAGTTTTGAATTACCCTTTGTGACACAATGTGCTTCAGCTCCTTTGCTATTGGCCGGCTAATGCAGCACGAGCACGCCAATATTAATTCAACATACAAAGTTTGATGTTCGAGGGTGAAAGCATCTTCTGTTTTCACATGCCAATACTCCCCCCGGAATTATAAGGTGACCCCTTAATAACAGCATTACAGTTGTATGAGATGCAATGTATAAAGAATAATTTGAATTCACATGGAAACCGTTACCAAGACAAATCTTCTTGTAGGATGAAGTTCCAAGAACATTAAATCATAAGAAATTGTTTCAGCAGCTGGTTAAAGTTGAGTGTACATAATACAAGACATCTGGCTGACTGTGCATTTTCAGTTCATTTAGAAAGTATAAACACATTAAAATATTGAAATGTTTGACAGACTATAATGCTGTTTGTTCCTCTAGAGTGTAAGTGGCTGTTCTCTTCGTTCTGTCCAAGGTTTATTTTATCATTCAAAAGGATTTGCTATTTCCACCCCTCGTAGCATAACCGAAATATTTTTATCAATAAAGATAAGAATGTGGTCATTTAGGGTATATATGTGGCAGTGCAATAAATGTAGCAAAGCAGGACTGTTTCAAAAATGAAATCAAGAGGCTGGAGCATCCCACACACATTGGCCTGTAAGTAGTAAACAAAATGTGTTTGCCTCCCTTCTCCATTCATTTTTTCTCTTCTCATCTTAGTAATTCAGATCTTAAATTCTACAAAGGAGTTTATCTTTGTACTTATTTACCAGGCCAGACTAAGGACAATGGACACCAGCCTAAGGACAATGGAGAGGGCATGACCTGAAGCACTTGAGGTTAAAGATCAAGGAATGCAGCCTTCGGTAAAGACTGTATCTCAGTATCAGAAAGACAAAGATTCTTACCACTGGACCAATAGGCAGCATCATGATGGGTGGCAAGGAGACTGAAAGTGTCAACAGCTTCATCTTGCTTGGATCCACAATTAACACACTTGGTACCAGCAGTCAGAAAATAAGGAGATGCATTGCACTGGGAAAATCTGCCGTTAGGGACCTCTCCAAATTACTGAGAAGCAATGATGTCAGTTTGAGGACTAGGATAAGTCTGCTTCAAGCCATGCTCTTTCCGATCACTTGCTATGCATCTGAGAGCTGGACAATAAATAAGGATGACAGAAAAAGAACTGATGCCTTTGAGCTGTGGGTTGGAGAAGAGCACTGAACATCCCATGGACGATCAAGAGACTGAATAGATCTGTCTTGGAGAGGGTGCTGCCAGAGTGCTCTTTAGCAGAAAGAATGATGAGGCTTCACCTCACATACCTTGGGCTTGTTGCCAAGAAGCGCTATTCTTTGGAGAAGGACATGATGCTGGGAAGGGCACAAGGTTGGTGAAGGAGAAGCCCTTAATCAGGTGGACTGACACAGTGACTGCTAAAGTAAGCTCTTGTGTGTCAGGAAGTGTGAGGATGGCACAGGACAGAACAGCATTCAGATCTTTTGTTCTCAAGGTCACTATGAGTTGTACTCAACTCTATGGCACCTAACAGTAACATGGCCTCAATAAACTCCATCTACCTAAGAAGATAAACAGGCCAAGGGGCAATTAAGCAAAGGCAGGTGTGCACCACGAGCTGCTCCACAGTTTTCACGGCTGGGACCTTGGTAACAAATGGCCAGGCCGGTCGTCAAACAGCACTTTTGGATGGATTTGGGTCACCAACCTTTTTCTAGTGGTTGAGCATTTAAACATTTTTGTCATCAGGCAGCCACACTCCTACTACTGCTGGGTTTTTTCCAGACTTTGGCTTTATCTCCCCCTTACATGGTAACAGTGTCCTGGGCTCCAGCCTAAGTCTTCTCTTTACCTCATCCTCCACACTGTCCACACACTGTCCCAGCACTTCAATGACCAACTATATTCAGATCACACAATACAGTCAATGTTCTAAACTGATACCACTCCTAAACTCAAAACCTGGTGAACTACCTGCTAATTAGGCATCTTCACTTTGACATAAGGTCAAAAACTCTAGCACAAATTTAGATGTGATGCAAGAAAGCATATAAGAAAAATGTGAGTGCCCAGTTGTACTGGCAAAGAGAAAAGCTCAAAGAGTGAATAAGAAACTGACCAAAAAAACCTGGTCACCAACTTAACATGTGAGCATTCTGACTTGCTGAGTCTTATCTCCTTTGACAAAGGATTTTTGGGTTCACTGTACCATTCACTCACTGCTGTCAAGCTGCTGTTAACCTACTTACAGCTGACCCTCCAGCAGGATTTCAGAGATTCCCCATCCATCTCCCACTGAGCCACTGGTGGATTTGAACCGCCAGAGAGGCCGTGTGTTGGGTCAGTAGTTCTCCTCTCTACAGACTACGCCACTAAATCTTACTTGTTTCCAGTATCAATTTTGTTAAGAACTGGAGAAATAAAGATTATATTTGACCAGAGATAGCACATGGAGCTCTGGTGACCTAGTGGTAAGAAACTGCACTGCAATCCCAAAGGCACGTGGTTCAAATCCACCAGCTGCTCCATGAGAGAAGGAAGGCCAGTCTCCTCCCATGTTATTAACTGTCTCTGAAAACCTGCTAGAAGGTCAGCAATGGGTTGGTTCCAAATCGATGGCACACAACAACAACAACAACAACATGCAGCACAAATCTAACACAGGCACTTAGTCAAAACAGGTGAAATTTTTGGTTTTGCAAGTAAGAAGAAATCTAAAGACAAGTGTTCCAAAGCTGGTATACTTATTCCATAATGGTCCATCTCCCACTTATTTATTCTGATGGCTTTGGGGATGCTATTCTTTGCATGTGGCACTTGTTATCACAGTTTCAAGATACCCGGCCTCCCCAACCCAGGAAGACAGACAAGAGAGGACCAGTAAGCAAACAGCTGAAGGGAAAATCCTCTGGAAGCTCCTAACCCCCGTGAAAATCTCAGTGGCCTCAAACAGCGTCAGATGTCCACATTCAGTTGCCAGGGCATCTGAAAATTCAGGTGGGCACAGAGACTCCCCAAACAGTACCTGAGTCCTGCTAGAAAAGAGGCAAAGGCAGGCTGCGCTTGTGTCTGCCACAGACCCCGCTCGGTGAGGCACATCAGCAGGTGACTCCTCAAGCGTCTCCGTCAGCAGCAGGGATGGTAACCCAGTCCTGGCCGCGATGGCCAGGTCGGTGGTTCTCACTTCTACACTGACCGGAGAATTGTGGATGCTGCCCTGCAGGCACAACCAAGGCCAGGAGCACATTGTTCTCACAAACACTTCCCACATTCTTACCAGGCCACAGGCAAATGGCACTTTTCTAACTACCTCTACATGCAGACTGCAAGTCTATGACAGAGGATAAACTCAAAAATCTTTTTCTTTTCAAAAGTAATAGCATTTAAAAGTAATTTCTTGAAAACTGGCTATCTGGGAATGAAAAAGCCCCATAATGCAATCATTTCAGCAACCCCCAAGGGCCAGAGTCGTATACATACATAGATAAACACACTCAGTGTATTAACATCTCCTTGGAAGAAGGGACAATGGAGAAGTAACATCTACCTCAGGGGACAATTGAGAAAAAATAGACAAAAGGGTTGGGAGTCAGTTTTAGAAGTAGCAAGCTGGATTAACGTCTTTAATCAGACAGGGACTGGCTATAATTAGACGTAGTACAAGAAACCCAGGTACAACAGTTTAAACTAGTAAGGTTCTAGTTTCCCCACAGAAAATTTGGGGTTCACTGGTGGTCAATGGCTTTGGTTCAGCAGCTCTATGACATCAAGGTAGTGTTCTCCGTAAGCCGCATGGTGCTAACAGGGCCATGCAACTCAGAAGACCTTATCCACAGTCCAGACTGCAGGAAGGATCGATGACCTCAGCGCAAGGACATGCCTCCTAGCTGTCAGCTCTCCAGAAGGAGTTTCACTCATCAGCTTTACTTTTCCTACATCTTACTAGAGCTCTGGTGGCCTAGTGGCAAGAAACTGAACTACAAACCCAAATGCACACAGTTCAAAGCCACCAGCTGCTCCGTGAAAGAAGAATGGGCAATCTCCTACCGTCCAACTAGCTGCCTCTGAAAACTCACCAGAGGGTCATCTATGGGTCGGTTCCGACTGTACAGTACACAACAACATCATCCTACTAACCACCGTGTATTGTGGGCGTTAGGTGCCATGAGCTGACGACGACAACTACAAGCAACCCTCTAGGAACGGATCTGAACCCTGCTCTGTCCTGCACCGTCCTCATCATCTCTCACTGTTACAGTCACTGAGTCAATTCATCGTGTTGACGGGCCTCCCCCCTTTTACTGACGCTTCATCTTTCCAAGCACAGTGGCCTTTTCTAAAAAGCACAAACTATGTGAGATAAAGCTTCACTGTCCTTGTCTGACCAGCTCTACTGTGAAGGAAAACTGGAAAAGGAACCAGTGAAAATATCTGGTGGACAACTAACAATCTATGTATAAAAGTCTTTATTTCAAAGAACCAAAGCAATTGGCTTTTAACTTCCAAATAACTCTCGCCTTGCTGTTGCGTGCCATTAAGTCAGAACCAACCCACAGCAAACCCTCTGGCGGATTTTCAGAGGCAGTTAATCACAGAAGAGGAGACAGTCCATCCTTCTCTTGCAGAGCAGCTGGTAGATTTGAACCATGTGCCTTCGGGACTGCAGTGCAGCTTCTTGACACTAGGCCACCAGAGCTCTGAAGGCTGTTACTCAATCTACTACAGTACCTACCATGTGTTTGCTAGAGAGTCTGAGTATTCATCCCTTAATAACACAAAATCCTTGCTTTGATGGGGACAGCTAGGCAAGTAATATTAGGTGATGCGGATAAAAGAACCACATGGATGTACAGTTTCTAAAAGGCAACTCACAGACCCTCCAACATGTGCTCAACTATTGTTTTCAATCTATGAACAAGAGAAAACAAACCCAGACTTCGACAACACTCACAAGAGTGGAACATCAGTGATTAACTGCATCAAACAGCAGATCAATTCTTCCAGGAGATCCTCTGAGTCAGAACCTGAAAAGAAACATAAAAAATTTCTAAGTTATTTTTAAACAGAGTATAAAACAAAACTGAAATTGCTTAGAAGTCAGATTATTTTTATTCCCAACAAAAATAAACACAGCTCTAACTATATACCTCCCATGTTAACACTGACCTCTGAATGAAATATCAAAGGTGAGTAAGTTAAAATCAATGATAACCTTCAGTTATTACGAGAAATGTGAGCCCCCGCTACTAATCACGTGGCTTTCAAAGTCTGAACGTGTCTTAGGACCGCTCTCTAGGCCACTGAGTCTCAAAGCTCTTATACTGTACTGTTTCTTCAAAGGAAATCTTACACCAAAGTCAAATTAATAAAACAGATAAAAATCAAGTTGCTCTACATCTTTCTTTGAAGCAGGAGTAGAGGACCTTAGCTCCATCTCTCTAAACATCTGTCCTCATGCTTGTTCTTCTTGATGACAAAGACTCCTTGGGGCTCCATACATCAAAGACTGAAAGCCATTAATTAAACCAATTTCATCTTTTAGAAAGAGCCCAGGATGAAAAAAGGCTTTCCCCAAGTTCCACACCCAATGGCAAAGGCAGAATGAAAAGTATAGTTCAAAAGAAATGCTCCTCTGTCCTAAGGACCTCCTAATTTTCAAATCTAGCTCACATATTTTGGAACTTGCAGCTTCTACACACTACTGACATTTCTGCCGTCATGAAATTCTTTCCTCCCTTAGCCTCCGATGACACCTTATGTCTAACTAGACTTCCCTTCCATTACTTCATACCATCTCTTTGCTCAGCAAACCTTTCCTCTTGGTGAATTCTACCACTGGTTTTGTTTCCTTCTCACTTCCTATGCTGTCCCTAGTCAAGCATCACTTGCATGGTGATGATGGTGAAGTCCAGTTTTCTACTAAAATTCACATTTACATCCAATGTCTACTAAGTCAGCTTCACCTAGACGCACCACCAGTGCTGCAAATGCAACATGCTCAGAACAGAATTTCTTTCGCTCAAATACACCTACTTCTTCTTTTCTTCTTGGATAATGGCATCATTAAATTTAGATCAAAATCAAAATTATTTTCTCTTGCCCATCTATGATCAATCGATAGGTCCCCACAATTACACAACCACTCTCATGTATTGCTGTTGTTTGTTTGTTGTTGAATACTGTCAAGTCAGAACCCCGACTCACAGCTGACTCTCCAGCAGGCTTTCAAAGGCAGTTAATCACACAGGAGGAGACTGCCCATCCTCCCACAGAACAGCTGGTGGCCTTGAACCTCCTGCCATCAGCACTGCAGTGCAGCTTCTTGCCACCAGGGCACCAGAACTCCTTCATTCATTATTTTATTATCTCAAGTCTGTTACACAAATTCTGTTAAATGCAAAGTCACTCCTGAGCTCCTTCAAATTTTCCTAACTAGTGTACTTACAAACAGCTAGAATCAGAGAATAAAAAAGGAAGATTTCACTCAGCATTTCTCAAGCTGAGATAACTGAAAGGGGAAAAAAATGTGAAGTTTTGAATGGCAATATTAATCTTGAATGATCCAGGAAGCACCAAATAAGATGGAGAGAATACATAGTCACTGTACCAAAAACAATTTCTCAACATGGAATCATTTCAGAAAGTAACTTGTGACCAAAAACCAGTAATACTGAAGGAAGAAGTTCAAGCTTCATTGATGGCACTGGCAAAAAATTAAGCCCCCAGGAATCAATGGGTACTACTTGACATGCTTAAACTAACAGAAGCAGACCTGGACATGATCACTGGTCTGTGTCAGAAAATTTGGAGGACTGCAACCTGGCCAACTGACTGGAAGAGAAACATATTTGCTCCCATTCCCAAGAAGGGTGATCCAACAGAATGCAGAAATTATCAAACAATATCATTAATATCACACACACCCAAGTAAAATATTGCTGATGCTCATCCAAAAACAGCTACAACAGTACGCGGACAGAGAACTGCCAAAAGTTCAAGCTGAGTTTAGAAGGGGCAGATATCACTGCTGGCATGAAAGCAGAGATTACCAGAAATAAGTCTATCTGTGTTTTATTGACTACTCAAAGACATTGGACTATGTGGATCATGACAACCACAGTTAATCCTGAGAAGAATGGGAATCCCAGATATTTATTGTGCTCATATAAAAACAGTACCTAGACCAAGAAGCTGCTGTCTGTACAGAGCAAGCAAGGGAACAACATGCTTCAAAATCAAGATAGGTGTGGTGGATCCTGTAGGGCTTGCATGCTTTCTCCGTATCTATTCAATCTGTATGCTGAATAATTTGAGAAGGAAGACTCTATGAAAGAAAATGTGGCATTAGGATTGGAGGAAGATTCATAAACAACCTGTGTTGAGCAGATCCCACAAACCTTGATTGCTAAAAGTGTGAAGTACTTGAAACACTCGCTGCAAAAGTTCAAAGCCTTCAAAACAACTATGAGATATCATCTCAACCCAGGAAGAATAGCAAAATTTAACAGAACAGCAAACATCAAACGCTGGTGAGGTTGTGGAGGAACTGGAACCCGTATTCACTGTTGGTGGGAGTGTAAGATGATATAAACACTACGGAAGGCAGTAATGGTGCTTTCTCAAAAAGTCGGAAATAGAAAATACCATTTGACCCAACAATTCCACTAATGGGAATATACCCTAAAGAAATCAGAACTGCCACACAAGCAGATATACGCACACCCACGTTTATTGCTGCTTTGTTCACAATAGCAAAGAGTTGGAAACAGCCCAAGTGTCCATCAACAAATGAATAGCTAGAGAAGCTGTGGTATATTCACAAAATGGAATATTATGCAGCACTGAAAAACAAAGAATTCATGAAATACGTATACAAAATGGGTGACCATGGAGGACATTATGTTGAATGAACTACCTCAGTCACAAAAAGGCAAGTAATGCATAATGCCACTGTTATAAAACAGGACTGACATGGGGTTGGAGGGAAACTAAGAAAAGAGGGGATAGATAATGTACACAACATTGAAACAGACAAGGGAGAGAACTATATAAAAGGAATATATATATATAAAAGGTTTTATTGGCATAACAGGAGTCCTCCAGAGTAAGAACTGCATAGTGTGTGTGTGGGGGGTGGGGGACACCACATAACAATTAAAAAACTTTTTCCCCAAAGAAAAAGTGATCTGGGGGGTAGGGAGGCTGGGAGGAAAATGTGCAACAATGAAGGAATGGAAACCCAAGTTCTTTATAAACTTTCATTAAAATATCAATTAAAAAAGAACACACTACATTGCATTATGCTTGTTAAATATTTCAATAAAAAGTGGGACTCTAGTACAAAAAAGAAAAAAACCAACCAAAAACAAACCCACCCACCCCAAAATATATGGGAATGGTGATGTAAAACACCATGTATATACACGAAAAACAACGCATGCAATTTTGCATGAAAACTAATATTAAATTAAAAAAGAACAATTATTTTTGTTGTTGTTGTTGTTATGTGCCATTCAGTCAGAACTGACCCATACCTTACCCTCCAGCGGGTTTTTCAGAGGCAGTAAATAACACGAGAGGAGATTGCTCATCCTTCTTGTACAAAGCAGCTGAGGGATTCAAACTATGTGCCTTTGGGATTGCAGTGCAGCTTCTTACCGCTAAGTCAACAAAGTACCCTAATTATTATACAAGACTACTAATATTAAAAGCTAAAGAAAGGTGAACACACAGAATCAATCTAAGAGGGTTAACATAGATGAGAAGTGAGAGAAAAGGAAGCAAAAATTTTTTAAATCATTCCCTTAACGATTAGATTGCAGCAACACCACACTACCTGTGCATGCCATTCTGTGACTTCTCAATAGCATTCTTTCTGTCCGGAATACCTTGCAACAATCAATGATTTCTTTAAAAAACCATCATCATCAATCTAAGCCATCTTCCCTAACAAATTCAACTCCTGCCTCACTTTAAATAAAATGAATCATCTCTAAACCATCCATGCCCAAAGCATATGTTTTTCATTGCATATGTTGGTTACATGCTCCCATAATTTTGTTTACATGTCAGCAAGTCCTTATTGGATTGTCTAATTCTTGAGGGCAATGACTACAAAGAGTCTGGCAAATAGTATACACTAAATACATGTTTGCTGAACTGAATCCAGGTGTCTATAAATCCAGCAATTGTTTTGCAAGCACCAAAGTACCTGGAGTCTCAGACACCATTTACAAATTCTTCTCTCTACAGTATCAGCTGGTACTCAGAATTATCAAGGAATTTCTTCCTGTTTGCCATAGAAAGAACTGGCACAACCACTCTCTAAAGTGAGTACAGACTCAAATATAATATTAAGTCATGCTGAACATACCAATTAAGGTTAAGGATAAACAGCAAGAATCAAGTTCAATAACTACATTAAATATCATTCCAAGAAGCCACAGGCTTGACTTAGCCAGTGAAAAAAGTAAAATAAGGAAATAAGTAACATTTGTCTCTGAGGTTACACTACAGAGCGGCAAGGGTGTAACGCATATCTTCCCACCGCCAAGGCTGTCTGCTACATTCAAGTGCATGAACAGCCTATTCCATCAAGCTCATAGACCGGAATACAGAACATGCGAAGCACATGCTTGCTGAACTGACAGGTCACTCACCAGCTCATCACGACTGTAATGTCCTAGCTAAGATTCAATTTAAAAATTCCTCACTGATTACCTAAAGAACACTTCAGATTAAATAAACTGACCCGTTCAATGATACATTATTGTTCAGTCAAGTAGTCAATGGTTTATTCATAGAAGGTGCGGGAACTCAGGACTCAAGAGTGTACCCAACTGGGTTTTCCTTTATCTTCTGTTCCAGGGCTGTAAATACAATGTTTAAACCTCAAAATGGTGACTAGATTCTCTATTTAGTTTTCCAAGGGCCATCTAAATCATGATCTCGTCCAAGTTTACAACTGTGTCAATTAAGAAGTCCACGCACAAACTCAAGGTTGGGGGGAGGGGGGGAGGACACGTGGGGCAAAACCAGAGGGTTGCAGAGTTTGGTGGGTGGAGGGAAGGGGGGGCAGTAAATGGGGAGGGTCTGGGTGAAAAGACAGGGTAATGATGGGCAAGATCCAATGGTGATTAATTTTATAAAACATAATGCATGAGAATGATTATATGAAACACAGTGTGAATGAAGAACCATGTGAAACACCATGTATATGAACTTTGCAAGTAAATCAAGTCCACTCACAGCTTTATTTATTTAGTGCAATGATGGTGGTGGTGGTGGCAGTGGTGGTGGTGGTGATGGTGGTGGTGGTGGTGATACACATTTCACACAAGTAAAATAAAGCATTTCCAGGTAAAAACTTTACCACAAAAACAAGACAAGAATAAGTAACTCCCAGTTGAAATCTCTGAAGACTGCTATTTATAATCCTACAGAATGTTATTCTTATTTCTTGCCTCATAATTTTCTATTATGTGAAGAGAGATAGGATTTGATTACTTACTGTATGTGGGGCTAAGTAGGTTACTTACATAGCATTATTTTTCAAGTAGTCTTTGTATCACCTCAGCTTACATAGGAGGCCAAAAATCTTCCTTACTTCCAGTAAAAACAAATATCTATCTCACTTACTAAAATTACAGTAACATGGGCTTGTATTTCTCAAAGGAAAGAGAATCTCTCAAAAGATCTTCAGATGTGCAGTTCAATGACAAAGCAAACTGAGGTTCTTTGAGCAAGTTACTTTGCCAAGATTCAGTGTGTTTACTGTATTGTAATGCTTTACAATCCAGCATTTTTATCTTTTAAAGACTTTCAAATTTCTCTTTAAACTTCTAGATTTCTTGTCAAACATTTTAATGCTTCACATCTTTGCCATCTGTGACATATTAATAGCTACAATGGACTGAGCAGTTTACAACTGGGTGGGCATTATAGTAAGGACTTCAGACTTCTAATAATCCTGAGAATAATTCTGAAAAGGAAGAGTAAAATATCCTCATTTTAAGAAGAAATTAAAGCTCAGGCTCAGAGAGGTTAGTTTATTAACTCAAGGTCACACAGTTAAATGACAGAGCCCAACTATGAACCTAAATCTGACTCCAGGATCTCAAGAAGAAAAACTATAAAATTGTTTTAATATTTTAAATTAGGAGGATTTCACAACACTCACTTCATTTTTAGTTTTTATTAGTTTGCAAACAAAATTCATATACATTGTATATTTTTAATATATACTGTATTTCACACTCCTACAGTGACTGCTCATGTACATTTGTGTTTTATAAAATTAATCCCCACTGGTCCATGACCACTATTACCCTGTCTTTTCATATCGTCATGTGATCTTTCTTGCTTCACCACCTCACTGCCCACCCCGCAGCTCACCAAAGTCTCCTCTTCTAGTAACTTCCTCCTCTCCCCGCCCTCTGTCTTCCCTTTTGGACTTTTATTCACCTCTTACTAGTCCTTCTATTTTTACAACAATGGTCTTATGCAGTATTTAGCCTTAAGAGATTGGGTTAGTTCACTTCAGTATGATGCTCTGCAGATTCTCCCAAGTTACATAGTATTTTACAAAATCGTTGCTCCTTGGAGCTGCAAAGTATTCTATTGTGTGAATGTACCATCATTTCCCAATCTATTCATTAGTTGATGGGCATGTAGGTTGTTTTCACTTTCTTGCTATTCTGAGTAATACTATGAACATAGGTATACAAATATGTTTGTGTCTCAGGTCTACTGTCCTTGGGGTATATTTCCAGTAGTGGAATAGCTGAGTCATATGGGATTTCTACACTCAGCTTTTTGAGGAAACACCAAACCCCCTTTCAGAGTGGTTATACCCATTTTACTATCCCACCAGCAGTATACAATTTTTTAAATAATTTCTTTTTGCTGTTGTTTTTGAGAACATATACAGCAAAAACATACTGCAATCTACCAGATGCTCTGGTGGAGAAGGAGGGGAAATCTCCTCCTGTACCAGTCAGATCCGATTAAACGGTACACACACAAAAAAATTAATTTAAACAAAAAAAAAAAAAAAGAAAGAAAAAAATATACTGCGGTGCTGGCATAAAAGTTGGCTCCCCCTCCCCCACAAAGCCATTGCAGTTAGCTGCACCTGGTCTCCAACTAGCAGACACATGGTCTTGCAAATCAGCATCAGCTGTGGGACTAGGATAAGAGAAAGAGTGATTCCCACATGAGACAGCAAGCCTTGAGGTGGCGAGACACTGGAGAGACTGTGGCATTTCTGTGGCAAAGGTGTGACATGAGGCTTCCTGCACTTGTGCTGGCCACAGTTAAAGTTTTTTGGTGTTCTTGCTGAATGCTTGATGGACAAGCTGACTTAAAACTACTCTGAGGCAAACCTTGCTGGATAATTTAGATTTGAACTGCTAAACTGAAACTAAAGCCTGGGCTAATTAAGGAACTGTGTCTTGGAACTTGGGCTGAGTTTGGATTTGTTTGGGGTGATATTCTTTGCCTCCCCAACTCTCCAACTTCCTTCTCTAATAAAGTCCATTACTGGTACCCTAACTGTGAGTCATCAACAAATAATCGAACCTCTTAACGCTGCTGTGGCTCTAGGAACACACAGGGCTGAGCCATGGGATCTTCATTTGCTTTCTACACTGGGGCCGAGAGAGGCTGTACTATTCTTACTGCCTCTGGCCCTTCAGAGAGATGCTCATGTACATGTGCCTCCGTGGCCTGTTTTCTCCTCTTTAGACACGTACCATTCAAGTGTCTATGTGTATAATTCAAAGACACTGATTACGTCCCTTGACTTATGCAAACTTTTTCACTCATCTGAGTTTTTTTGCTGCTCTCTTAAGTTCCTATCTATTCTTCATAGAGGTGCAGCTGTTGATTTGATGCTGCATAGATCAATCTTAAAAGATTCTAATGATTAGTAAAATAAAATTTAAAAAAAAGATTCTAATGTTCAAGGCAGACATTTGTTTCTAGGTAAGCAAAATCTGGCTGTAAGAAAACTTTGGCTTATTGTCCAAAGATTATCTCAGAGTATTTGTTTTGAGGGTTGATTCCACCTCCACGGCTCCAAAAGGCAAGGACTATATAAGATTTCAAAGATCTGTTTTCTATAGAATTTGTGATCAAATGGTCAATGATTAAAACCAAGGCCCATCCAGTTTTGCTGATCTCATGGCAAATTTATACTTTATTTTTAAAGAACTATTTATAGACAAAATTGGCTCCAAAAAGCCAGTCAACCAATCCACATTTCATTTACCACGCTAAAAACAAATTCCACTTAAGTGGTACCATGAGTCATTTTAAAAAAATGTTAAGGTATCACATATTAGTTTATAAATCTACAAGGCACACTATATATTCATTAACACATACTAGAAGCCCTTGGCTGAACTATACAACTTAGAAATCATCTAAAACTGTGAATAAATACAAAACAATTACTATGAGGATTATGTAAAACAAGATCACTGAAATCCCACCCTACTCCTTGCAATATCCCCAATGCTTCCCTGACCCCCATGAGCCCAAAGAAAGAAGTGATCCAGCTGACAATTAAGGCCATCCCTTTCAGCTTGAATCAACCCTAATCTATATACAAGTTTCAGTCACCAGGACTTACTTCTACTTGAATCTGTTCAGTACCGTGTTCTGATAAAAGTTTACTGCGCCCTCATGTTGTCCCTAAAGGAGGCAACAAAGTGGCATTAAAATGCTGCCCTAAAAATAACTAACAACTAACTAAATAAATAAATCAATAAAATGCTGCCCTAATACAATGAAATTCCTTCCACTGGAGCAAGAACGGAGAGCAAAAGAGAGGGAACAGAATGAAGGAGGGGAAGGGATTATTCACTTGGTGAAGGGAATAAACTAGCACTGACGGAAAACAAAACAGCAGCCAGAAAAAAGAAACATACAGGTCCCTTAAACCAGGCCGCAGGTTGTCATGAGAGTAATGTTACAAGACAGTGAGCTAACTGTTGTTTTCTTAGCATTCAGAAAATTAAGCTGCCAGTTTCCCAATGCTGTTCCATGCTACACTGTGCCAAATGTAAGTAATAAAAAATTAATCAAGAAATAACAGAGCTGGACTCAAAACGTTCATAGTGGCTTTGGTTTTTGAAGACACATAAAGAATGTACATCATCTGGACTATCTACTTACATTAAGAAAATGCCATATAGTAGAGCAGAATATGGTACTACTAGTACCAGTCTGAACCATGAGAGCAGTATCTGAATATTCGTGAATATTAAAAATCAGCTTTAAACCTTCAATTAGCAGAATCAAATCTGCCTCTTATAAATTAATCATAGAGGAAAAGCAAATGGACTCGTTCTTCTCTAAAAATAAAACTGATCTATATTTCAATGCATTATACCATTTGTAGGCCTACATCCTATACCATTCCAATAAGACCTGCAATAATTCTGGTTGGCTGCCTCCACTGTGGTTAAAGACCATGTTTCTAATTAGCCTGAAGGATAATACAGCCTACTAGATTAGAAGATAAAATGTGCCTCTTAGTAAGTTTAATTGATTTTGTTCCACTAATAACATGAAAGATAGAGAGAGGAAGAAAAAAGAACTATAAAACTGTTATCACCTATTGTAAGACCAAAGAGTAATTTAGAAGCTCCTAGAGGCACTCTTGATTTTTTGCAATGCTAGATCTCAACTCATTATGTTAAATATTTTAAAGGAAAACCTTCTTATATGCTTTATACTCTTAACATTTTTCAGTTCCTGGCTGTTTTTTTGCACTGTTGTGGTGGCATGTCGTAGAGTCGGGAACAACCCAAAGCTGACCCTCCAGCAGGTTTTCAGAAGCAGTTAACTGCACGAGAGGAGATGTTCCATCCTCCCAAGGGGCAGGTGGTAGATTCGAGCCAAGTGCTTTGGGACTGCAGTGCAGTTTCTTGACACTAGGCCACCAGAGCTCCCCTTTTTTCTGCCTCCCTTTTTTCTGCCTCCCTTTTTTCTGCATTAGTCCCTGTAACTAAAGGTGCACTGGTAATACAATGATTAAAATGCTCACTGCTAACCAAAAAGCTGGCGGTTCAAACTCACTCAGTGGCGATGTGCTTCTGTGAAGACTGCAGCCTTAGAAACTCCATTGAGAAGGCTCTGCTGTTACCCGGGGTAACCAGGAGTTAAAAATAGACTGGACGGCACCTAACAACCACAATGTACAACTAGTGGAATCCAACTACTATGTCTTATATTAAAACCAATGACAATTTCCGTGATTATTAACATTGTTGGACATTTAAATGCATATCATTACGAGTATGTGAGGGTGTGTATATGTATTTTCTACTATTTCTATTTAAAGTCTTTTTAACTGACATTTTTTTCTTAAATTGTAAGACTTATTCCTATAATAAAGTATCATTTCTTTTTCTGTCACACAGACTGGGGGGGAAAAACCAAAAACCAATGACGAACTATTCAGCTACACTCTCCAATTTCAGGTTCCCCTCTTACATTGCAACCACCCTCACCAGCCTCACCATCTAGGGTCTGACACGCTGCTGTAAAGACTGACAAGAAGAGCAGGAAACCCAGTGACCCCAGGTCCAGACCGTCTGGGTCACCAGAGGTATCCATCCCCTGCCCAAAGAGAGAAATTCTCTTTCACTGAGTTTACGTAAGCAAATGCACCACCAACTGTCCGGGTATGTAAAGCCTTCTTAAAGATTTTAAACCAAAGAAAGAATGTGGCTGTACTGTTGTTCTTATGTGTTGTCCAGTCAGAACCAATGGATAGTGGACCCTTCTGAGAGTTTTCAGAGGCTGTGAATCGCACGAAAGGAGACTGCCCACCTGTCGCCCTTGGAGCAGCTGGTGGGTTTGAACCGCCTGCCTTTGGCTGACAGTACAACTAAGCTACCTGAGCTACCAGTTTGTTTTTCTTATAGTATTATAGCCTTAAAGTTATAATTTTTTTTCTTTCTATTATCCACAAATTTCTTATCTTGACTTTTCCCCCCCTTCTTTGGGAATGGCCAGTGTGAGGTAAATAAAGGGCAGGCACGCTGGCCTCACTGGAGCAGCCCAGGGGTCTTACTGAGGGACACTCCACTCATCTTCCGGCAGCAGAGGCGATAGAGTGGGCAGAATGTTAGTGCCAGTCTTCTAAGAGTCAGATTAAAACTGTGCCTCTTCCAGTTCTGTTCTCATACATAGACACCTGCAACTATGCCTAAGTGTAGTAGGCATGGGGGTTGGGGAGCCTAGGGCCTCTTGGCCTGGAATCTACACAGAGCACCTCTCTAGAACACAGAAACTGCGGAAGGTGGTCACTTGACTACATGGGAGGAAACAAGCCTTAGGTGTCAACTGCTCCATTCAACTAAATCTTCTGTATGCCTTCACAGAAAATAAATGTCTACATTCTAAAAAGCTTCCAAAGACTCCCTCTTTCTGTCAGAACTAAATGAGCTGAAGAAAAGTTTATTTCATACTACAAAGACTTTATCACATTATCAAACATGACTACAGAATAACCATAAGCTGAAAGCAAAGAGCCTTAATTAACTGAAGAGTCATTACCTCTCTGGTATACTGTCTCCATCATTCGGCCCAAACATCTCTTCTACAATTACAAATGTTGGGCACTGAGCCCACAATTATAAAGGCTACAGACAAGTGTCGTCATCATCATAATGGCCCACATTCTCTTGCAAACAATTTGTTGCCACATAATATATAGTGAATGGAAGGGATGAAATCTTCACAAATTTGCAATATAAACTCGGAGCTTCCTAATAGTCACATTACCACCATAAAGACTGTTTCAATGAAAAATGTCAGCCATGTCCGTCTGATCAAAGTGGGATGACAAGGAAATGAAGAACATTCAAATTCTCTCTGCTATAATAGCCCCATCTACCTAATTTGCCTCAAGCAGGTGACTGCTCAGTTGTTTGAAGATGGTCCTCTAGATCCATGAATTTTACCTTCCTATACTGTACAACTGAGCATATAAAACCTATTCCTAAATAATCCTGCACACATCTAATTCAGAGACTCACACATCAGCTAATAAAGGGATGCTCCCCCTAATGCTTCTTGTGAGCCAGCTTGGGTCTTATCCACCCCACCCCACCCCCACCTCTTCATTCAGGAGTGTGTGCAATTATCTAACCTTACTGCATCTTTACAAATCACAAAAAGAAGACATGAATGGAGCGTATTATAATGCTAGTGACCAGAAATCAAAACCTCAAATCAAGAACATGTAAGATTAAAAACAAAGGAATTAGACAATTAATAAATAAATGACTGTAAAAAAAAACAAAAAAACAAAGGAATTAAATACGCGATGAATAAACTATCCCTGGACTTAAGCTGTGGACCAACAGCAGATTCAGCTGGAAACAAAATGGATAAAACACAAGTGGACGCAGAAATTTTGCCATGCAACGGACCTCGGGGTTGGGAGGAGACTGAGACAGAGGGGTTCAATAATGTATACTGCACTGAAACAGATGATGGAGAAAACGGTTTAAGAGGGAAAATTATTAGGTATTTTTGTCATGACAGGAGTTCAGAGCAAAGGCTGCATAGTGGAGTGGACCTGGGGGGAGGGATTGTAAAACAATGAAAGAATTTTTCTTTTACTAGAGTAAAAGAAAAGAGGGTAGTGTACTGGGAGGAGGGCTGGGAGGGGAGAAAAGTGCAATAATGAATGAATGGAAATCCAAAGTCTCTGTAAATTTTCATTGAAATTAAAAATAAATAAGTTTTTTAAAAAACCAAAAGAACAAAAAAAAAAAAAAGGAAAGAGAGAAATTCTGCCATGCTAACTAACACTGCAGTAAAAAAGGGTGTGGTCAGTGGGTGGAAAGAATTCTCCATCATCTGACCACCCAGAGGGCTCTTTCAATGTGACAACCATCACAGACCGGTGGTTCAAAGTAGGCAAACTGTTTTTATTCTAGTAGCTTAATGGTAAATTTGTTCTACCAACCCAAAGGCACATGGTTTGAATCCCCGAGCTGCTCCACAGGAGAAAGACATCCAATCTCCTCCCACACTATTTCCCTATTGAAACCTATTGGAACTTACCTGAAAACCCTCTGGTGGGTGATTCTGCTATGAGTCATTCCAACCCTACAGTACACAGCAGCTGGATTAAACCGCCTAGGATGTACAATTCTTAAAATCGCCTCTCCTGTGATGAAAACCCACTGGATGATCAGCTATGAGTCAGTTCCAACTAGATGGCATTGAATAAGGGAGGGAGTTGTACAATAACATTATGCTTTTCAGGCTCCAGTAAGAGCAGAAGTGCTGGGGGCAAAGGACATCCTAGGAGGGTATTTAGCCCCACCAGAAAGACCACAGATCTCTCATTCTCTCATAGCATAATATGTTGGGAGTTGTGCTGCTAACTCAAAAGCCATGCTTGTCTGGTGCTTCAAATATACCCACAGCTCTGCAGGAGAAAGATGGGTAATGCCCTATGCCGTTCAGAGTCTCAGAAACCCACTGCGAGGTCAGCAATGAGTCTGTTCCAACTCCACGGCAATGATTTTGAGCTTTTTAGTTTTACCTGGTAAACTATCAGATGGCATATGATTTGTAAGAAGTCCTCATAGCATAATGTCAGGGGCTAACCAAAAGCTCTGTGGTCTGACCATATCAGCTGCTTCAAAGGACAAAAGACCAGCAATCTGTGCCCATAAAAATGCAGAACCTAGAAAACACCATGGGGCGATTCTCCTCAGTCCTACAGGGACAAGATGAGTCAGAATCAACTCAACACACAACAATACAGAACCATGTATTATTTGTCATTCAGTATTTTTAAATACCAAAACTTAAAAAGTTTTTACTGCCTGCACATTCTTCTTCACTCCCCAAAGTGAATGAAAGAGCAGTGCACACACCTTAAGTAGGGCAAAATAATAAATCGCAGAATGGGTCCACTAGGACAGAAAAAGCAATAAACAAGGACAGCCAGCAAATAAGACGCTAAAACTGTATTAATATATTTCTTTCAATAAATAATTTTTCCATCCTTCAAAAATAATAATTAAAGTTAACACAATTTAGCGATGAAATAAGGGACATTAGCTTTACAGGAAAAGCAGGGCTTATTACAACTTCCCTACCACAGGCCAACTGCATCATTTGTTTGGAAAGAAACTCTAGAGCACTTGAAACAAGCTTAATTTTAGTATTCTGAATCCAGCAAATTCTCAAAAAAGAAAATTAAAGATAAACCTAGTCTTTCTGTATTCAGTATTATTAGAGAATAAGTAAGATTTTCCACATAAATTAAAGAGAAAACATCAAACCAAGCTGTCCCAAGTTAGACTCTATCCATCTAATCTGTGTATGTGATGGGCAGTGCTGATACAAGTTTTGGCAAACTCCATTCTGTCTATATCCATCCAAAGAGTTACTCCCTGTCCTGACTATCTCTACAACACACTGCCAAGAGCAACAAGATTTCTTTCCTGTGATACCGAAGCACTCACTATCAGAGATTTTTGTCCAGTCTTCAGTTTCCTTAAAATGTGCAGAAGCTCTCAATGGCATTTTGAGAAATGGAAAGAGACAGAAAACATCCTTCAACATGTGCCTATAAAATAGATATCCGTGTAACTGCTTCTACAAAAGATGTTAATATGTTGGCCAATTTATAGCGTTTTTCAAGTGTGGATTAAGAAGGACGTTATTTCTTCTTGAATTTGAGAAGGGTAACAGCAAAACAGAAATTTATATTCAATTACTGATCTTTAAAAAGGAAGGCTAGGCTAGGATGTACGGGCTCCATATGAGTTGCTCAGTGGTACGTCAAGGAGATTCTCTGACTCTCACGCAATGGGGTGACAGGAGCAAGCATAAATACTATACCATCTTGAATGGACCATGGATTTGCGTTTGTCTAAAAAGTGAACATAATTCTCTAAGACAATTAAATGGTAACAAACATAATTTAAGGTTTTCACCAAGCAAAATTATTATTTATATGTTTGCATGTATAAAAGATTAATTTTCTGCTGACCCTTTCCTATTTTCCCATAACATTGTTTTTAAAGATTCTAGAATTTAAGAACTATTTCATTAGCAGATATATGTGTGTACTGAAACCTGACTGCATTATGCTTTTGACCTGGATAGACAATAAATCCTTTGTGTGTTTGTTCCCTATGTCAATGTTTGACTTTAATGTTTAGCAATCACAGTGGAGTGAAACATAGTCGTACATTTTTATGAAAGTATGTACAATTACATACAGGCATGAAACCCACAGAGCAGACAGGCTACAATTAGCAGCATAAACATGGTTCTCCCAGCCTCACATGAGAAACTGGTAACATGTGACTCTGAACCATATATATGATTCCTGTCATCTCTGGATTGGGGGTGGAGAGAAGCCTGACAAGGGAAGAGGTGTGTTTTGAAAAGGAAACTCCAGAGTATTTCTGCCTTCATCCCTAGAAAAAAAGGTTAATATGACTAAAGTATTCTTGGAAGTCATGGTTTTCAACCGGGCAACATATACTTTTGGAGTGACATGAAGACATTCCAGTCTCAGAAACTGAGATGTGAGGGAGCTCTTGTGGCCTAGTGCTAAGAGGCTGTGCTGCCAACCCAAAGGCAAGCAGTTTGAATCCACCAACTGCTGCACAAGAGAGGAGCACAATTTCCTCCCCTGTGATTTAATGTCTATGAAAACCTGCTGGAGAGTCAGCGATGGGTCAGTTCTGACTCGACGGTACTCAATACCAACAACCGCAAACTGAGGCCTGAGAAAGTGCCGTTATCACTGAGTCCCTGTTCACACAGCCCTAAGAACACATCACTTACGTAGTATTCTGCAGTACACAAGGACCAAATCAGGAGGGTATAGCAAGTAAACCCACAATGAGGAAAGTATAATAAAAACCTTTGATTGTATTCTTCAAAAACTCAGTGTTGTGAAAGAAAAACACTAAAGAAATGTTCCAGGTAACTGAAGCACAGAACACACTCACTTACTGCCGTCAAGTGGGAACCAATTCACAGCTTTCAGAGAAAGTTATCAGAGGCTGTAAACTGCACCTTCCAGAGGCTTTTCAGAGGCTGTAAACTGCACAGGGGGAGACTGCTCGTCTTACTCTCAAGGAGCAAGTGTAAGATTCAAACTGTCTGTCGTTGGTTTAGCAGTACAACACCTTAACTCACTCGGCCGTCAAAGTACCTGACTTAAAGGCTAGGCAATCTCTAAAATGACACTACCAACTCAGTTTATAAAACTGAAGTGTAATCAGTAGACTTACAGAATCTACTAAAAGCAGATTAAAGTATTGTTTTCACATTTACTATACTGAAAGTGATGGATGAGCTGTGGTTACGTAAGGCAATTTCCTTATTCATCAGACAAACACTGGAAGTAATTAGAAGTAAAAGGGTTATAAAGAAACTTACGTCTCAAATGGTTCAGGGGGAGGGGAAATTACATACACATAATTTTTCAATGGGGGTACACACTTGAGAAAATGCATGTGAGTGAGGCGCTCAAATAGTAACAGATAAAACATTAAAATGGGTATATAAATATATATACATATTCTGAAAATTTTCTATAAATTAAAAATGTATAAACAGTAAATATAAATACACATCCATGTGCATACCTAGAGAAACTAAGGGGGACAAGGAAGGGAGGAAAAGACGACGACATTGGCAAAGGCAGTATCATGATAACAACTGGTACATCTAAGTGAAAGATGAAAAGGTTATGGGTATTCTCTGTGCAATCCTTTCAACTATTCTGTGGTTTAAATTTTTTAAAACGGAAAGAAAATAAAACATACTTCCTTCTATTTTTTTTTTTAAATAAGAAGGAGGAACTAGCCCTGGATGTCTAAAGTGTTAGTTCATTTTCTATCCTAATTACATTAACAAACTATGGAAAGAAGTTGGAAAAGAATGTCAAGCGTCTAGATGAAAATATTACACTCCACATAGTTTACTAGTAACGTGTTCATCTGCCCTCTCACTTTCAGGCTGCAGGTTTTAAGCTTCTTCGAACAAACAAGTACATCTTGGGGACAGTGCACCGTGAACGCTCCTTGGAGCCAGAGATGCGGAAGCTCTGTCTCTCTTATTCTGGTCGTGCTGTGAGGTGAGGCTAGCTAGTCCTTGCAAAGGAACATCTGGCTTAGAAGGAGGGTCAGCATAAGAGGGAAAATGCCAACGAGATGGACCGACACCGAGACTGCAGCGAAGGGCTCACAAGTGTCAGAGATGACGAGGACGGCACAGGACAGAACAGGGTTCAGATCTGTTGTCCACAGGGTCACTATGGGTCATTCTCAATTTGACGGCACCTAACAACAACAAAGCAACTGCCATCAAGGCCATCAAGACTCACAGTGACCATGTCGGACACACCAGAAATGTCCCACAGGGTTTCGAAGGCTATAAATCTTCACAAAAACAGACCGCCGCAGCTTTCTCCCATGGAGCGGCTGGTAGGTTCAAACCACTGACCATTTATTCAGTTAACAGCCAAATGCTTAACCATTGTGCTGCTAGGAGTCCTTTATGGACTTATTTAGGCTTTCCCCCCACCCCCCAATGCTAATATATAAAACATCAACATCTGAGTTAAAAACTACAGGTCTTCTTAAATGCTAGCAAAACAATTTCCACAATATTAGCAGAAAATGGTAACTTTTCTGTGTATCTTCAAAAATGTAAAAAGTTATGTCAGCATCATAAAATGATTTTTTAAGAGTGACTTGTGATAAAGTAGTCCCAAGACATTCAGATTCAGGATCTGTTGTCATAATGGATGAAGTAACCTCGACCATTTATAAACTCTGTAGTTCCTGTTGTTTTTATTTAACATGTTGATCTGGTAGATAGAGGGCGCTCTGGGGGTCTAAAGGGAGCCAGCAACCCAAAGGGTTCAGCTCTCTGGTCGTTCAAATCCACTAGCAGCTCTGACGGAGGAAAACAGGAAATCTCCTCTGTGCCATTTATAATCTCAGAAACTGATCAGTCGTAACCAACTCAACAGTAATGACTGAGTACTCTAAAGTTAAATGGCTACGTGGGGGATTTCCTGAAAGGAATAAATCCCTAGGAATTTTCTTTCTTTTTCTGTCTCTTATGCCTCATGAACATAAAACAAAAATAGGTACAAGCGTCAATGCTATTATTTTTTTGTAAAAAAAGGTAATTTTTGTGGGTTGTTCTCTCACCCACCCCTAACCTAGAAAGTCTTGCTCACTTCAAAAGGAAGAAAACAGTGACCATGTCAGGTCATTTCAAACATAAAAAACTATGGGAGGAAAGCTGAAGTGTTCAAAATTATATTCCACAGACTTTAAGCCCAATCATCTTGAAAAGTAATACTTACTGTAACTGCCAGGAGATTTTTCTTCATAAGTAAAATGAAGCTGTAATTCCTCCTCAGACATCTCACAGATGAACACTTTCAGCAAACAGCAAATAATAAACAGAGCATTATGTGTCTGCCAAATGAAGAGGTGGCTAGAAAGGAAAAGCCAAAAATCACACAAATATCAGTGTTTAAGCCTGAGCCTGGCCAGTATATTTCAGGCACGTGATTTGCTCATTCCCACCAACCACTCTAGTCACTCTATCTGTGTTAACAGAACAATACTCCTATCCTTTAAAAACTGTTAACCACACATTACACTGGATCAGTGATAGCCATTACATTTTATTTTTACAGCATTCTGTGTACCTGACACAGTAAGGCAGTATAATCAAAGTCTTAAGCGATGCCCCTGAGCGTGATTGCTCTTCATCTTGATTTTAGCTGTTCACAAGCACGATGCAAAGAAAAACAAAAACTTCATTGTCATGAAGTCAGAAGAACTGACTCATGGCCCTCCAGTAGGTTTTTCAGAGGCTATAAACACATGGGAGGAGATTGTCCATCTTTCTCCTGTGGAACAGCTGATGGATTCAAATCGACTTCCTCTGGGTTGGGAGTGCAACTCCCTACCCACCAAGCCAAAAGAGTTCCCTGATGCAAAGATAAAAACTCAATTTTTCAAAGTTTAAAAATATGTGCAAATATCTAACAAAAAAATTAACTAGGGATCATCAATGGCATAATACAATATTTATTATTTGTATTTAGGAGCGTGAATACACGGGGAAAACTTTCAGTGGCTTCCGTATAATTTGTTTCCCAGGCAGGGCAATGAATAATCATACAGAAAGATTGGCATTCATTTGAAAAATGTTTGAATGTATAAAAGATTAAACTCCCACTGAATCTAAAAAGAGAAAAATAAAGGCAACATGTGCAGAACAAAATAATTCTCCAACTAAGGCATTTAAAGTAGATATGGCCTGTAATAATAATGAAAAGAATAATCCTTTTTGTAATAACTGTTTAACTACTGATTTTCTTAAAGAATATATTTCAATGGACTATTTAGACCAAAGATTTCAGAATTTACAATCCCACTCCCATAACCTGCACACTAAACCCCTTTCTTTCACATTTTCTCCTTAATAACGGGAATAATTCCTCAAAATTATTTAAAAGATCAGTAGTCTATTGTTATTAATAAATTAAAAATAATATTCAAGTTGTTAAACATGGAAAGAACACAGTTTAGCCAGCTGACTTACTTCTCACATTCTGCTGAAAGTTTTAGTTCTTTGGTTCGGCAGAGGAAGACTTTAATCAGTGCAGCAAGGTTTCCTGTTCGAGGATTGTTCTCAACTGTAAAGGAAGAAAGGATTTTTAAAAAGTAAAAATTATGATCTGACACTGAACACACTATAATATTTACAAAAACAACTGCCTAATTCAATTTGTTCATTAACGAACACTCAACACTTCCACCACTAATAAACTAATAAACTGCATAAGCAGCCAGAGATATTGCTGCTTGGCCTTAATTTGAGTTACAAACAATTGACTTACAAGAATCAGTTGAATCTTGGAATTCAAAATTGTAAAAACACAGTCTTATTATACACCATCAAGTCAGAACCAACTCATAGCTGACCCTTCAACAGGTTTTCAGAGACTGTAACTTGCACAGGGGAAGACTGTCCATCTTCTTTCCCCTTCAAAATGAAATCATTCTTTCTCCCATGAAGCAGCTGGTGGATCTGAACCACATGCCTTTGCTGTGGTAGAGCAATTCCTTACTACACCACCACCAGAGCTCTATAAAGACACAGTAGGTAATGAAGATGCTCAAATTTACAAACACACATCCCTCCCTCTTTAGAAAAGCTGACTCTTTAGAGGATCTCAAAACTCTGAAGCCCTGAAGTAAGGAATTGAGCTGTCAACTCAAAGACAAGCAGTTTGAATAAACCAGCTGCTCCACAGGAGAAAGACAGAAGTCCCCTCCAGTGTGATTAACAGCCCTGGAGGTTCAGCTATGAGTTGGTTCTGACTCAGTGGCATATAACAAAATTTCTATCTCCAGTATGATGCTGCTGTTGTTGTTGTTGTGTGTCATCAAGTAGGAATACTATTAAAAAAAAATAAAATAAAAAACTTCACTGCCACTGAGTGACAATCGACTCACATCTGGCCTTCCACTAGATTTCCAAGAAGGAGATTGTCCATTCTTCTCCTAAGGAGCCACTGACCAACTCAAACCACTACAGAGGCAAGGCCTTTGGACTCTGAGTTGGCAAAACTCCCTTCAAACTACACCACCAGAATATATAACAAAGACAATAAAGAACTATAAAATTGTGCTAAAGGGGGAAAAAACTAATCAAATATCACAATGAAAAAGAAAAAGATACATTAAAAAGTAATGTGATACACTAATGAAAGGAAAGCCACAACTCAAACAGATGTACGCACATCAATGTTTACTGCTGCATCATTCACAATAAAAAAAGAGATGGATGCAACCTAAGTGTCCAGCAATAAGCAAATGTCTAGAAAAATTATGGTATGCCCACACAATGGAATACTACACAGCACTGAAAAAATAGCAAAACATTATGCAACATGGGAAAGACTTGAGGACAATATGCTAAGTGAAATATCTCAGTCACAAAAGTATAACATGGCTGTAATAAAATAAGACCGACATGGGGGGGAGGAAGGGGGGAAGGACGGGGGAAAGAGTGAAAAGATCATGAACATTACATTAAAATAGATGAGAGAAAGAAACGTTTGAAAGAAATGTATGATTAAGCATTATATGTACGAGAATAATCTGGAACAAGGGGTATATTGTGGGGTGGCTGGAGGAGGGGGCGGGACGGGGGAAATGTGCAACAATGAATAAATTTTTTCTTAAAAATTTTTAAAGTAATGTGATTAAAGGGGGAGTTACTTAATCAGACAAAGATTTAAAGCAATTTGTTTTTTAAAGAATTAACACTCAGGAGAGCTCTGGTGGCCTAGTGGCAAGAAGCTGCACTGCAATCCCAGAGGTGTGCAGTTCAAATACACCAGATGCTCTACTGGAGGAGAGACAATTTCCTCCTGTACCAGTCAGATCTAATTTGACGGTACACGCACACACACAAAAAATTTTTAAAAAAATGTTCAGAAGATGGGCTTATGGAACAGGGAGAAGCCAAACAACTGCTAACCTACAATGCAAAATATACAATCAGTGTTTTCTGTGCATTATCTCATCTAATCCTCAAAACAACTCTCTGGGATAAACACCCTTACTATTTCCATTTTCCACATCCTCACTTGGTAGCTTAATGGTAAAAGCAGCTTGAACTGCTAACCTTAAAGCACACAGTCTGGATCCACCAGGTGCTCGTGGGGGAGAAAGACAGGCAATCTCCTCTCACGAGATTTACAGCCTCTGAAATCCCACTGGAGGGTCAGCCGTGGCCGGGTACCAGTTTGATGGTATACACCATCACCTCCTTCAGGTTGCCACTTGGTCAAGGACACATCCTCTTCTATGGACCCAAATCCGTGGTTCTGCCTACTCTGATATACCAACAACTCCTTTAACTGAAAATATTAAACAGAATGAAAGTAGTTCCATCGGGTTATGCAGCGAGCCATGGAATGACAGAACTTAAGAACACATCAGAAAGCAGCAACTCTATCACCAATCTTTCCTTTTACTGATAAAACAGAAAAGGCCCAGGGAGTGCCTGGACCACAGTCAACAATATGTGACAAATGCCAAGTCTTTCTGCTTTATCAATGGTCCATCAAACGGCTGAGACTTAAGAAATCAAGATATCTGTCTTTATTTTGAAGTATATTTTAAAAAACAGAAACACATACATTCAACACACCTGGGCTGCCATGAGCACTTGTTTTGGGGGCAGATATTCTGTGTGAATTACACTTTAGCTGTCATCTGTACGTACACACTGGAACTTCTTAAAAATGTGGCAAAATGTATAAGGAAATAATCCTCCAAGTCTTTTTTTTTTTAATCCAGGACTGTACACATTCACAGTAAATTCACATAGAGAAATAAGTACTCCGTTTCAGCATATCTACATTGTGCTAATAACTGCCAAATGGACTCCAATATCTTCTAAGTATGTGCTCTTACCACAGTTTGAGAGTTAATAAGTTAAATGAGAAAGTTTCTCCTCATCTAACAACATGCTATTTGACGTATGGTTGAAGGACACACAGCAACAGCATTATCTGAAAGCTTGCTGGAGGTACAAAGTCCCAGGCCCACCTCAAACCAACTCATCAACTCAAGTTGATCGTGTTTCTCAAAAATTATTATTATTTAAACCACAAGGCATTCTTATTAAAATGTGAATTACAAGTCCATCTGTGTGAAGTTCAAACAGATTCTACAGCCTTAACCATGTCTAAGGATGCCTACTGATGTGGACTGGAGGATCCCAAGGTGAGTACAAGGTGCAGCATTTGCTGCAAGCTGAAGGAGCTTTTGTCTGACTGTCCTCATGTAAATAGCGATAGTAATCAAAACAGCCTGGGACTGGTGAAACCAACAGATGCTTAACTCATGGACTAGGATGGAGAGTCCATGGGCAACCTCACACATCTACGATCAAATGATTTTTGACAAAAGTGCTAAGCTTACTAAGCCTACTCCACAGGGTCTCTTCATTAAGTGGTGCTGGGATTCCCACAGCAGAAAAATGAAACTGGATTCATGCCTCACAGCATACACTGAAACAATTCAAAATGGATTAAGGACTTAAATGTAAATGTGCAAAATAAAATTCTCAGAAGAACAAGCAGGGGCAATGTTGACAGGCCTAGCTTTCAACAATGGATTACTAAACTGAAGTTACGAAAGCACAAACAAGTAAAAGACACAATAAATAAATGGAGATTCAAAGAAAAAATAAAAACGTCAACAACTTAACAATAAAAAGACAAATAGGCAATCATAAAATTAGCAAATGACTAGAATAGACACTTCACCAAAGAACATCCAAATAGCCACCAAATACATGAAAAGATGCTCAACGTCATTACTCATCTGAGAAATGCAAATCAAAGCCACAACGATACATACATATTGCACTCCCACCAGGATGAAGGGCTAAGCCTTAAAAAAGAAAACCACCACTACAGAAAATAACAAAGGCTGGTAACAATGTGAGGAAATTGGAACCACTGGACCCCTTGTCCATTCCTAGTGGGAATGCAAAACGGCACAACCGCTGTAGAAAACAGTGTAGCAGTTTCTCAAAAACACTAAAAATAGAACTTCCATATGACCCAGTAATTCCATTCTGAGATTCAGAAAATACTTAAAACCAGACCTGTATACCAATGCTCACTGCAGCACTACTCAGAATAGCCAAAAAGCAGGAAGAGCCTTAAAGGTGACAGATGACAAAACGTGATAACGTGCAGACAACGAAACATGACTCAACCAGTAGGAGAAAGGAAGTCTTACATAAACACGCTACAGTGAAGGAATGAAGTCTTACATACATAAACACATGCTACAGTGAAGGAATGAAGTCTTACATACATAAACATGCTACAGTGAAGGAATGAAGTCTTACGTACATAAACACACGCTACAGTGAAGGAATGAAGTCTTACATACGTTAACACACGCTACAGTGAAGGAATGAAGTCTTACGTACATAAACACACGCTACAGTGAAGGAATGAAGTCTTACGTACGTAAACACATGCTACAGTGAAGGAATGAAGTCTTACGTACATAAACACATGCTACAGTGAAGGAATGAAGTCTTACGTACATAAACACATGCTACAGTGAAGGAATGAAGTCTTACGTACATAAACACACGCTACAGTGAAGGAATGAAGTCTTACATACATAAATGCTACAGTGAAGGAATGAAGTCTTACAGACATAAATACATGCTACAGTGAAGGAATGAAGTCTTACATACTTAAATGCATACTGCACATAACAACAACAACAACTATGTAGACAAAGTTTAAAGACATTATAGGGAGTGAAGTTAGCCAATCGTAAAAGGAAAAAGATGGCATGACTTCACGTATATAAAGAAATGTCATTAACCCTCCATCAGGTTATAAGAGGCAGTAGTAGTAAATCTTACAGGAGGAAACTGCCCATCTTTCTCCCACAGAGCAATTTGAGAGAGTAGAGAGAAATGTGAGCAGACACAGTGAGTTTATGTTAATGAGGTACAACCTGAAGACTATAATCAGTGTCACTCAACCATAAATGCAGAAACTGTAAATACTGAACTATTTGTTGTGCTGTGGATTTTCACAACAAAATAAATAATATCTAAGGCATCTACTTTCAAAAAAAAGGTATGTGATCAGATATTAAACACAGTTAAGAGTTTCACTAAAATTCCCCACAAATCTTTTTCAAGTTTCTAGTTTAACTTAAGGAAAGTGTATCTTGAGATTCAGAACAAACTATTTTTTAAAAGTTAATGTTTGCAAGGGCTTCGCTATGTGCTGCTGAATATCAAAACAAAATACTGGGACAATTGAGGGCTATGGCTCATTTAAGGTCAGCCATCACTCAGAACCTCAATTTCCTAGCCTGTGTTCATTCAATACCTCCTTCATTACCTAACAGACTTTATGAGTAATTGTTTGCATTTACAAACGCATAATTATTAAAATCCAAGCCAGCAAAATCACACATACTTCGTTGGAAAAAGCTACCAGACCACAGTTGCTGTTATGTTGGGAGCTGGCTCTGACAGCACCGGACACAGAGCCCCCTTCACTATTAAAGCTACGCCTGAGTCCACTGAGGTAACAGATTGAGGTAATAACAGTTTTGTGTGTCTTTCACATTCACTCATTCAGCATGAACTCACTGAGATATCCGGATGTTTCAAGGACACAGCAGATGTTGCTACTGTTGTTGGTAGGTGCCATCGAGTCAAGTGTGACCCTGTGAACAGATCTGAACCCTGTCCTATCCTCTGTCATCCTTCTCATCCCTGAGACTCTGGAGCTCACAGCTGTAGACATAACACAAACTCCCAGACCTCATGGAGCTTACAACGGCCCCAGAGGCCCAACGTTCTCACAGTGCAACTGTGGACACAATGAAGATCTGAGCTAAAACTACCAAAATGACTTAGAGTCAATCCTTTTGAAACAATAATAGCCAATGATGGATACACGATTCCAATGCTATGGAGTAACAGATTTAGGAGGAACACAATAAACTGGTAAAATGAAAGGCTATGTGTGGATTGACTTCAGAAGCCATAGCAGCAACAGGGGACTTCAGACAAAAATGCCGAAATGCACAATGGGCCTGGACTACAGAAGCTCACTAGCTTCCAATCTCTCCTCCATTCACTGATGAGCCATGTGGATTTGGAACTTTATCTATCTGCACACATACTACTTAATTTGTTCAATTCGTAATATATTACGAATGGGGGAGCTCTGGTGGCCTAGTGGCAAGGAGCTGCAACTACAATTCCAGAGGCGCATGGTTCAAATCCACCAGATGCTCTGCCGAGGAAGGAGGGACAATCTCCTCCTGTACCAGTCAGATCTGATTTGACGGTACACTCACACAAAAATAATAAAATAAAATAAAATTTTTTTTTAAAAAGTGTTAACAAAGAACTTGAAATAAATATGCATTTATTTTTCTTATATATAGGCACGTATATATGGTTTTTCTCTTACCTAAAGACTTGCAGACTGAAATGGTTGCCTCCTCCAAGAGCTTCAGATCTGCACTGAAGGAAGAGACAGAAGAGAAGGGTAATTAATAACAGTAACATCAAGTATGTACATATACCCCAGTTAAACCAATCTATAAAATATACAAAAGAAACATAATCTGGAAGGAAAATATGATTCATAGCAGTGAAGAGTAAGAACCATATGGTTACACTTTAATTAATAATTTACTGTTGTTGTTGTTGTTGTTGTTGTTACATGCCATCAAGTTGCTTGCGACTCATAGCGACCCTATGTACAAGAGCTCTAAATGCTGTTCTATCTTGTGCCAACCTAGCCATCTCAAACGCACTGATTCCCACCGCTCCAGTCACAGAATCGAACCATCTCATCGAAGGTATTCCTCTCCTTCACCGCCCCTCCACTCTGCCAAACATGATGTCCCTCTCCAAGGACCAGTCCCTCCTTGCAACTTGCCCAAAGTATGTCAGATGAAGCTTCAGAATCCTTGATTCCGAGGAGCATTCTGGCTTCATCTTCTCCAGGACAAACCTGTTTGTTCTCCTAGCAGTCCATGGTATATTCAACACTCGTCTCCAGCACCACAGCTCAAAGGCATCAATTCTCTATCAACCCTATTCACTGTCCAACTCTCTGATGCATAGCACGTAACTGCGAAGACTATAGCCCGGATCAGGTGCACCTTAGTCTCCAGCCTGACATCGTTGGTCTTCAGTACTCTTGAGAGGTCCCTCAAAGCTGACTTTCCCAATGCAATTTGTCTCTTGATTTCCTGGCTGCTGTTACCAAGAGTGTTGACTGTGGAGCCAAGTAAACTAAAACTGTTAACTATCTCAATCTCTTCACCATCCATACTGATGCTGCCAATTGGCCCAGTGGTAAGAATCTTTGTTTTCTTGATGCTGAGCTTCAGTCCATATAGGAGGCTGCAGTCCTTGATCTTCTGCAGCAAGCGCTTCAGGTCCTCCTCAGTTTCAGCAAGCAGGGTTGTGTCATCTGCATAATGCAGGTTGTTGATGACTCTTCCACCAATCCTGATGCCACATACCTCCTTGTACAGCCGAGCATCTCGGAAGATCTGTTCTGCATACAGATTGAAAAGGTATGAAGACAGAATACATCTCTGACCGCCTTCTTGATTTTGAACCATGTAGTGTCTCCTTGCTCTGTTCTGACGACTGCCTCTTGTTCCAAGTATAGGTTTCGCACTAGCACAATCAAATGTTCTGGGATTCCCATTCTTCTCAGAGTCAGCCACAGCTTGTTGTGATCCACAATTTACTATAACTCTTAAAATTAAATGATCAAGAGTTTGGAACGCCCAGCCTGTCCTCACTGCTGCTGAGTCAGAACCGACCCACAACTGATCACAGTGAGTTTTCAGAGGCTGTAAATCACCACAGGGAAGGTGACTGCTCATCCTTCTCCCATGGAGCACTTGGTGGATTTGAACCAGCTGTGTTTCTTCCTCAGAGAGTCAAACCACTGACCTTTCAGTTAGCAGCCCAAACTGTAACACATTACGCCTCCAGGGCTCCTTGCACAAGTACAGCCAACTAGTATTTGACAAAAGTACGCAATCAAGTCAACAGAGGAGAGCTAGTCTTTTCAAGAAATGGTGGGGGGAAATTGAATCATTAAAGGCAAAATGTCTAATTCTGATATATAAAAATTAATTGAAAATTAATCACAGAAGGAATATGAAAATGTGTAACATCTAGAAGAGACCAGAGGTTAAAGCTAGGTGAAGAGTTCTCAGACATGGAAGCAAAGGCAGGATCCACACACAAAAACGTAAGTTTTACATTATTGATAGATTGTTTTGAGACATATAAACATGGCTAGAAAAGGCACATTATCAACTGCAAAACATAGAAAAAGAGAAACAGAACAAGAAGGGGAGTTTCACTGTAGTATTTTTATTTTAGATTTAATTTTGTAATTTAAAACTCTGAAACAAAAATGAGACAAATATATTCTCTATACTCGCTGAACTTGGGCATAAAACCTCTTTCACAAATTAAATCAACATTCATCCAGAACAGAACTTGCAACACAAAGTCCGTCCAGGCTGCCCTCCTAAAAGGTTGTACTTGACTCAGTGTCTCAAGCACGAGACAGCACCAATCTTAACTGCATCATCTCTCTGTAACTGGCCTGTGGGTGTCCACACGTTTTCAGAGTCTTACATGATCTAGACTCCTTAGCCCTATTATCCCAACAGGAAAAAACAGGACTTCAACTCCTAGATGGCCTATAAGCAAACTTCCACCCAAACTACAATTTTTAAAAAGGAAGAAAAAGACAAGCTAGGAGGCTTCTTTCAAAATTCTTCAAAATTTACAGAATCAACTCAATTGATAACTGGTCAGTGATCCAGAGGTACCAATGAATCAAAGTACTCTGTTCGCTGAAATAAGAGTATCTGCTTCTGAAGTTTGTTGTGATCATTTTTAAAATATAAGTCAAGTAGTAGAACAGTGCCCGGTCAATGTAGATGCTCAATTAAATAGAGCTAGTGCTGGTTCCACAACGCAGTCAAAACCCAAATCAAAGTCTGACTGTTGTTGTTGTTGTTATGTGCCGTCGAGTCGTTTGCGACTCATAGCGACTCTATGTACAACAGCCCTAAACCGTGCTCTATCCTGTGCCAATCTCATTGCCTCTGACACACC
>NW_006399853.1:3099809-3112554 GCF_000299155.1 Elephantulus edwardii
CCACGCAGTCAAATGCCTTTGCATAATCAATGAAACACAGATAGACATTCTTCTGGTATTCTCTGCTTTCAGCTAAGATCCATCTAACTAACATCTGACTTTGGAATAATTGCATTAATCAATTATTATTAAGGTTATAAAATAAAACATCTATCAAAGAATTAAAAACCAGTGTAATTTGTCAACTTTCACTAAAAAAAAAAAAAAACACTTCCTGCCTCAAAAACAAAAAGAAGAAAATAATGGGGGGGTGAATCCACAAACCAAACCCAATGCCATCAAGTTGACTCAGATTCACAGTGACTCGTTGTTGTTTTTGTTGTTGTACTAACAAATCAGAACCTACCAATGGCTGAGCCTCCAGAGAGCGGACTTTCAGAGGCAGTTAATCACACGGGAAGAGACTGCCCATCCAGGCCCCTGCAAGTGGCCGGGATCTGAGACAACACCACTGCCACCAGCTTTTCAACTACCACCTGCAGGTCCAAAGCACCCTCTGGGGGGACTCTGTGAAGACAGGGAAAATTCCTCATTCAACCATGCATCCCCCACCATGCCTGGCACAGTGGTTGCACCAGGAGAGAAGTGCATGGGTTTACCTAGGAACTAAAGCATTCGTAGAGTCCTGGCGCAGCACCCCTGTAAACTCTGCACTGGAGAGCTACCTGCTTCTACAGAGGAGACCAGCCAGGCCCATCCCTGCCAACAGTGACTGTTACCAAAGAGTTCCTTTCCTAGCATCCCTCCATACTCCAATTCCCTAAACTGGAACATTTTCAGAATAATCTGCTGTCCCATTTGCTTGATTAGAGCTGTAATGAAACAAAAAGCAACGCAGGTGGCTGGTATCTGCCTCTGCCCATTGCAGGTGTCTATGCTCAGTCCTGTTTTAGTTCCAGAAGTAATGACACCAGGCAACTCACAAATTATTTGCAGTAAGTCAAAGAGAACTGAAAAAAACAGGCCAATGACCTAATAACAGCTGTTGCTTTTATGTACTATCAAGTTGGAACCAACCCACAGCTGACCCTCCAGTGGGTTTTCAGAAGCTGTAAAACACACAAGAGGAGGCTGATGGTCTTTCTCCTGTGGAGCAGCTGGTAGATTTGAACCCTGTGGCTCTAAGTTTGCAGCACAGCTCAGCGCCTTACCAATGGACCACTAGAGCTCCTGAATGACAACAATGAACAAATTACTGTTGTCCCTGAGGGAAGATCTGAGACACAAGAAACGTGCACAAAAGATGGCCACAGTCAGGTAGATTAATACAGATTGATTAGATTAACACCACACAGATGTCTTCCAACTGTACTCCTCTGGGACAAATGGAAAGATGTCAGTAACTGAAAAGGAGATAAATACGTAAAACGAGTCACGTCTTACTCTCTCACTCGTTTTGTAGCCACTGATCTTTCCTAATGATGTGTCCAAAGTGAGCAAGCTGAAATCCCACCACTTTCTCTTCTAAGAAGCATTCTGGATGTATTTTTTTCTAAGACTAATTTGATCATGCTTCTGACACTCCAAAGTACAGACAAGACTGCTCACCAACATTTCAGAACATACTGATTCTTCTTCCATGTTTCTTTTTCACTGTCCAGGATTTGCATGATTACAAGAAAACAGTAAAATCCATGGTCTGGGTTAGGTACACCATAGTCAATGAAGTGATATGTTTCTTTTTAAACTTTACAAAAATGTTCTGTGACAGATCAAGAACATCAAGTTGTTTCTGATCCACAGTGAATCACCAATGGGTTTTCAAGGACGTAAACCTTAGAAGGGATAGACTGACCATCTTTTCCCCAAAGAATCTAGTGGATTAGAACTGCTCTTCTTTGAGTCAGCAGTCTAATAGGTAACTCACTGGCTACCACTACCTTTTTCCATATCTAATCAGTCCCTATGCTGAACAAATCATTCAGGAAGCTGGACTTCATGAAGACGACTGTGGCATTAGGATGGGAGGAAAACTCATCAACCTGTGTCATAAAGATGACACACTTTGCTCTCTGACAGTGAAGAAGTGCTTGCTACAGATCAATAAACCAATATAAAAAATATTAATTTTTTAAAAAGAAAAAACAAAAATCCTCACCATTGGGCCAATACGCAACATGATACACGGAGAAAAGACTGAAATTGTGACAATCAACATCCGTAGTCCCAGCAGTCAAGAAATCAAAAGATGTATCCTACTGGGGAAAATCTGCTGTCAATGACCTCTCCAAAGTTCTAAGGAACGATGATACCAGTTTAAAGACTAAGGTGTGCCTGACCAAATACATGGTCTTTTTAATTACTTGTTATGCATCTGAAAGTTGGACAATGAATAAGGATGAGAGAAGAATTGATGCCTAAGTTGTGATACTGGAGAAGAGTACTGAATATAACTGTCAAAAATATGGACTGTCCAAAGAACAAACAAATCTACACTGAGGAAAATCAGCCGGGGTGCTCTCTGAAGTCAAGGACGGTGAAACTTTATCTCATGTACTTCAGGCCTGTTGTAAGGAGGGGCCAGTCCTTGGAAAAAGGCATCATGCTTACTTAGTAAGGTGGAGAGTCATCAAAAAAGAGAAAGACCGCCCACGAGATGGACTGACAGTGATTTTAACAATGGGCTCAAGTATATTAGAGACGATGAGGAAGGCACTGGATAGTGCCAGGTACGATCTGCTACTCACAGGCTTGCTCTGGTTTGTGGTCAGCTCGACAGCACCGAACAGCAGCGTGCTGTATCAGGGTTCCTTACACTGTAAAATCAAAACCAAACCCACGCCGTTACAACAATTCCAGTTCTCCATCAGGTCTCTCATCTTTCTGGTCACAGACTAGCCATCTTTCAGTCCCAGTCTGACTGGTCAATTTGAACACTGCCCAATACATAGTCCACAACAGCACGTGGGTTACTTCCTGACATACTAGGCCTGTTCCTCACTGTTGTCAAGTCAGAGCTGACTCACAGCTGATCCTTCACTGGATATTCAAGGCTCTAAACTGAGAAAATCTAGTATGTGGTACACGGAGGTCTTTTAGCCTAGAAGCAAGTGGTGGATTTGAACTACTTGCCTCTGCTTTGGAGGCACAATTCTTAATCCAGTAACATCAGAAGGCACTAAGTAAAATGTGTGCAAACTTTATAATGATTTGACTATAATGATTTCCATATAAGAAGTTTTTAAAATAGAGCAATAAAAATTAAAAGTTGGGCACAAAGTTCTACAAGTACGCATATTTGTTTAAATAAACAAACACAATTTTACCTACACAGATAATGCTTTACAAGTGGCTTTAAAACTGGCTTTACACATTCACTATGTTCTGGATCTTATTCTACAGCTCTATAAACATTAGATATTTCTAACAGTTGTTCACTGTTCCACCACAATGATTGGTGGGCAGTCAAGTTGATTGTAATTTTCTGCTATAATGAATGTCTTAGTGTATGTATATGTCTATATAGACATGTTTAAACTTGTTCAATTATCTTTATAACATGAATTCTAGACATGGAATTGCTAGGTCAATGAACACATCTGTTCCGACAAGTATTGCCAAATTACATTCCAGGAAGATTTAACCAATTACCATTCCTATCAATAGTGCATAACTGTGGTTTATGTAAACCCACACATATTGCCAAATTTGCAAAAATACAAACTCAGACCGTTTGACATCAAATCCAGTAATTTTTATGCTTATATAAGCAAGCATGTGCCAACAGTTTGCACACATAAGAACATTTATTACAATTACATATTTTCTTTCCCCTAAAATGGCCTAGGGAAAGTAATTCATAAAGGTTACAATACCAACTAGCAAACGATTACTAGGCTACTATAAATTTAGAACAAATTCTCGTCAATATTCCTCACCTTCTTCATTCATACGATATACCTTATTCATCTTTAGATCCATGAATATGAGGAATGTGGTACATCAATGATTACAATAGAGTTGAAAACCCCCTTTGGATTTAAATTTCGTTTTACAATGCTCTAATAAAATGGCAAATCAAAACGGAATGGGGTCATAGTCATTACCAAAAAGAACATTTCAAGACCTGTCCTGACGCACAAAGTAATGAGCATAAGCACAGACAGAAAAACACCCATATGCTTCCATGAAAGACTTGTTAATGTAACTACTATTCAAATACACACACCAACCACTGACGCCAAAGATGACAAAACTGAGGATTTCTATTCATTTCTGCCGTCTGAAATTGATCTAACATGCAATCAAGAAGCATTAACAGTAACTGGTGACTGGAATGCAAAGTTGCCAATTGGAAACAAAGTAGAATCAGTACTTGGAAACATGGCATTAGTGACAGAAATATGATTAGATATTGTGTGATAAAACTTTGTACATTCAATGATTTACTCAGTTAAATACCATTAAAAAACACATAAATGGCAGCTATATACATGGACCTCTCGTGATGGAATATCCAGGATTCAAACTGACTACATCTGTGGAAAGACACAGTGGAAAAGCAGGCAGAAGAAGGTCAGGGATCAAATGTTAACCAGGCATCAATTGCTCACATGCCAAGTTCAAATTGAAGCTGTAAAAAATTCAAACAAATCCACAAGAGTCAAAATACAACCCTGAGTTTGTCTCATCTAAATTGAAAAATCATCTCAAGAGTTAATTTGATGTACTGAGCACTAGCAACCAATGATGAAATTAATCATGGGTGCCATCAAGGACTGGTTATGGGGGCCAACAAGGACATTATACCTGAAGAAAACAGAAAAGAAGTAAAATACCAAATGGATAGAACAAGAGATTCTGAAACTTGCTCTTGAAGAGAAAAATCTAAAACATAAGAAACAAATAATCAAATAAGAAAGCTGTATAGAATATTTCTGAAGAAAGCTTGAAAAGACAAAGTATTGTTAGCAAAATGCACAAAGAACTGGAGTAGAAAGGTCAGCTACCTAGTTAGTAGACCCAAAAAGAGCATACTCAGCATTTCTCAAGTTGAAAGAACTGAAGAAAACATTCAAGTCCTGAGTTGCAGAAGTATCAAAAGATGATGGAAAGAATACACCAAGTCACTGGAAAAGAAAGAACTGGTTGACACTGAACCATGTCAAGAAGTAGCATATATGCAAGAATCTATGGTACTGAAGGAAGAAGGCCAAGCGGCACTAAAGGCATTGACAAAAAAGAAAACTCCAGGAATTGATGAAATATTAGTGTCAAGGCCTAACTGTGCAAACTGACTTTGACTTTGCCACACAGATGACCAGGGAGACATGCAAGTTGGGTGTGTTAGCCTCGCTTGCCACTAAATTAAGCAGCATCAGTGGCAGATTTTTAGAATCTCACCTCCAGCAAATAAGCAGAGAATGCAGAGTCCCTTCAAGGCTTGATGGACCTATAGAAGAGCAGCCGCAGCCGCAACAGAGAATCAGAGACCAGACATGAGATGGAGGTGACGTGAGACGGCCACCCTATGGAACCAGAAGCAGGGACCTGTGCACAAGCCTAGAGAGAACCAGGGGGAGGCCTCATCATAGGCAGGACTCAGAGAGCTTCATAATACTGGCCAAAAGCCGCAAGGCTGAAAATCAAAGGGATTGCAACTATGCTTACAAAGATATTATGACTGAGCAATTGTATCCTGTTAACTTTTCTAATAAATCCCATCATTGTGAGTATAGCTCTGTGTGGTCTGTCAGATTTGGGACTCAGTGGAGCAGGAAGACTGCTGTTGGAATTACCAGAAAGAGGTGTGGGAGCGTGGGGGCAGGTATGGCCCCATGGGAAGTGACTCTGTGCTGTGGATGTTATAGATGAGGACAGTTCCCCCTTGTGGAATCAGCAGTCAGATTTGGCTACCTGCTTTGTAAAAGCTGTCGCTGCTGCTTTTACAAATATCAACTAGGATGTTTCCACAAACAGATGCAGCCTAGACATGCTTATTAGTCTATTCCAAGAAATATGAAAAATAGCAATTTGACCTACTCACTGGAAGAGATCTATATTTGGGCTCATTCAAAAAAAAAAAAAAAAGATAGCACAAAAAAAATACGAAAACTACCAAAAAAGATCACATACCAAGTAAAATTTTGCTAAAGATTACTAAAAAACAAAATGGCTGAGGCAATACTATACAGAGAACTGCCAGAAATTCAAGCTGAATTCAGAAGAGATTGTAGAAAAGAATTATCATTGCTGATGTCCAATACATCTTGGCTGGAAGCAGACAATATCAGAAAGATGTTTGGTACCTACAACCAGGAGAAGATAACGTAGATGAATGGGATCTTCTAAGGCTCAAATCCCTATGCACATCCAAAAACTTCTCCAACAGGGTAAAAAGGGAAGCCACTGACTGGGAAAAAGATTTCGGTAACATATCAGATAAGGGACTTATATCCAGAATTTATGACATACTTGAGCACCACAACAAGATAAAGGTAAATAATCCAATAGAAAAATGGGCACAGGATACGAACAGGCACTTCACCGAAGACGACATTCAGATGGCTAACAAGCACATGAAGAAATGCTCAAAATCCCTAGCCCTAAGAGAGATGCAAATTAAAACAACTATGAGATATCATCTCACCCCAGTCAAAATAGCAAAATTTAACAGAACAGCAAGCAACAAATGCTGGCGAGGTTGTGGAGAAACTGGAACCCTGATTCACTGTTGGTGGGAGTGTAAAATGGTGCAACCCCTGTGGAAAGCAGTATGGCGCTTTCTCAAAAAGTTGCAAATAGAGATACCATTTGACCCAGCAATTCCACTACTGGGAATATACCCTGAAGAGACCATAGCTGACATCCAAACAGATATATGCACACCCATGTTTACTGCAGCTTTGTTCACAATAGCAAGGAGTTGGAAACAACCTAAGTGCCCATCAACAAACGAATGGCTAGAGAAGCTGTGGTATATTCGCACAATGGAATACTATGCTGCACTGAAAAACAAGGAACTCATGCAATATTATTCAAAATGGTTGACTCTGGAGAACATTATGCTGAGTGAAATATCCCAGTCATAAAAGGACAAATATGGCATGATGCCACGGTTGTAGAATGGGACTAAACGTGGGGTTGGGGAGAGACTGAGTAAGATGGGTTCAATAATGTATACTGCACTGAAACAGAGGAGGGAGAAAACTGTTTAAAAGAGATATGTGACTAGGTATTTCTGCCATCACAGGAGTCTAGAGAGATGGCTACATGGTGGAGGGGACCTGGGGGAGGGTTTGTAAAACAATGAAAGAATCTTTTCTTTTACTTTTCCATAATTTTTTACTCATGTACTCATAACTTGCTAGTTAAATTTGTGTATTCTAGGTTTCAACACCCCCATGATACATCTTCAAGGATATGAACATGTACGGCCAAGCACAATCAATAAGAGTGCATCTAAATTCCAAAATCAATCTCCATAATAGTCTATGTGTTTCTTACTGCCAAAGGGGCCCTTTAGAGTAGTGAGAGAAGATCTTCACCCTGAAACTCACAGCATCCCTTTTCAGCAGGAAGTAGCTAAGAGAATACGCCATTTCCTTATGAATCAGGGTGAAGTCTCTCTCAGGGAGGAGTGATAGGGAATGGCAAAGGACACACTGACAAAGGAGATTAATCAGAACTGGCTTTGACAGGCACTGCGGCAATTGGACGATTAAAACAGACATGGGGGGGGGAAAGAAGAACGAACTGGGGAGGAGAGTAGAGAGAATGGTGCAGCAATGAAGGAATGAAAACCCAAAATCCCCGTAAATGTTCATTAAAACTAAAAAAATTAATAATTAAAAAACAAGAAAGATGTTTGGTTGACGATGGGTTTTACTGACTATGCAAAGACTGTGTAGATCACAGTAAATTATGGGTAACACTGAGCATAATGAGAATTCCCCAGAACACTGTTACTTAGGTCATATGAAAACTTGTATGTAGACCATGAAACAGTCATTCAAACAGAACAAGAAAGGGGGGTGGCCACAATTGCATGATTTAAAATCAGAAAAGGTATGCATCACAGTTGTAAGCTTTCACCATTAACTGTTCAATTCGAGAAGGTGAACTATATGTGGCAGCAAGATTAGATGATTCAACAACAAGTTATGTGTAACGTGCACATGACACCACCTTGCTTTCAGAAAATAAAGACTAGAAGCATTTACCGAAGATCAAAGGTCAGCCTCAATATGGATTCTATCTCAACATGAAGAGGACAAAAATCTTCACCACTGGCCCAATAAGCAACATCATGAGACACAGAAGATTGATTTCAATTCATTTGGATCCACAATTAACATCTATGGAAGCAGCAGTCAAAAAAAATAAATAATAAAAATAAAAAGATGAATCTCATTGGGCAAATCTGCTGTCAAGAGCTTTTTAAATTGCTAAGAACAAAGATGTCAATTTGAAGACTAAGGTATGCTTGATCCAAGCTGTGGTGGTGTTAATTGCTTTATACGTATGCGAAAGTCAAAGAATGAACAAGTAAGACTAAAGGAAAACTGATGCCTATGAACAATGGTGTTGGCAAAGAGTACTCAAAAGACCATAGGCTACCTGGAAAAAAAAATAAGCTAGAGGTATATAGCTAGAGTGCTCCTTAGAAGTCAAGATTTAAAGACTTCATCTCACATACTTTGGGCATGTTGTTCTTGGACAACATTGTGCTCCAAAAGGTACAAGTCAGCAAAGAAAATGAAAACTCTTGATAAGGTGGACTGACAGGGTGACCGCAACAATGGGCTTAAAGCTCAGTGGCGACAAATGCTGTAGAATCTGGTGAGTGTCTCTTCTGTTGTATGGAGGGTCGCTACACCCTACATGAGTCAGAGCTGACTCCATGGCACCTGACAACAGCAACAGGACCACCAGCGGCAGCCTCAATTCCAAGGATGGAAATGTTAACTGTGGCAGAAAAGCAAAAATTTAGGAAATATTACATAAAAACTGATGACTATTTTTTCATTAAAAAGATCACTGGAGGAGCAAGGAGGGGGGAAAGACAGTACTAGCCACTTAAGCAAAAGATGCTTTCAAATGTCATCTGCCACAATTCACAAGTTGACAGAAGAGAAACAAACCTGGCCTTGACAACCAGATGACTTCTCACCACAACCTCAGGGAAGAAGTGCCCTTAGTTCACGAATGAAGGAACGCACAGTTCGCTGTCTCCTGCTCTTTCTGACAAGAAAGAACACTGGTTGGCAGCAGAGGAAAAGCTAATTTCATATGTATCCTGTAATTCAAGAATTCACGCTTCCACAAGCAAAACACATATAAAAGTAGGTCACCTCATAAACAAAATACCTATTCCTGATAACTTTCACACAGGAAATTTTCAAGGGTGTTACTGATGACATTTTTGTGAACGGGCATAAAGGTCTATAATTTACAAGAAAAAATAATATCTACAACTTGAGTTAAAAGCAGCAGCACGTTAAAGCTGAGAACTTAATGGGGAAAAGGAATTCTTTCTACCCTGTAAGGGTCTTTACCAATGACTTTCTTTTCCATTCATGCATTTTTTTACCAACTCATCTGTCTTTTTTCATCTTCATTTACATATTCTTTAGGTTTTTAAGTAGCACTAAGAAGTCGAATGGACACTCCCTGGCCATGCAGTTGTCTCTCAGGAATTAAAAGAAAATGGTAGTTGAATTGTTCATGGTCATACAGGAAAAGATGATTAATCAGTTGTAGAACAACAATGTTGCTGTTGTTGTTATGTGCCATCGAGTCACTTGTGACTCATGGCGACCCTATGTACAAGAGCTCTAAATGCTGTTCTATCCTGTGCCAACCTAGCCATCTCAAACGCACTGATTTCCACCGCTCCAGTCACAAACTCAATGCATCTCACCAAAGGTCTTCCTCTCCTTCGCCGCCCCTCCACTTTGCCAAACATGATGTCCCTCTCCAAGGACCAGTCCCTCCTTGCAACATGCCCAAAGTATGTCAGACGAAGCTTCAGAATCCTTGACTCCAGGGAACACTCTGGCTTCACCCTCTCCAGGACAAACCTGTTTGTTCTCCTAGCAGTCCCTGGTATATTTAACACTCTTCTCCAGCACCACAGCTCAAAGGCATCAATCCTCTTTCTATCAACCCTATTCACTGTCCAACTCTCTGATGCATAGCACATAATTGGAAAGACTATAGCTCGGATCAGGTGCACCTTAGTCTCCAGGCTGACATCGTTGCTCTTCAGTACTCTTGAGAAGTCCCTCACAGCCAACTTTCCCAATGCAATTCGTCTCCTGATTTCCTGGCTGCTGTTACCAAGAGTGTTGACTGTGGAGCCAAGTAAATTAAAATACAACCTTTAAAAGAGTGTTCCCATAAAGAAACCAGGGCTGTGACAATGTATGCACACCCATTTTTACTGCAGCATTATTCACAATAGCAAAGAGATGGAAGCAACCCAACTGCTCATCAACAAATGAATGGAAAAAAAACTGCAGGTAAATTCACAAAATGGAATATTTATTATGCAGCACTGAAAAAAAACCAATGAACTTGTGAAACACTACACAGCATGCATGAGCCTGGAAGACATGCTGAGTGAAATAGCTCAATTGCAAAAGGACAAATACTGCATGCGAACATCGAACTGGAATGGGTGAGGAGAAGCACTATGTGAAAGGAAAGACATTATACATCATGACAATTATCTACCTGGAACAAGACGTGCATTACAAAGTTAACTGGGGGAGAGAGAGGCAGGAGGGAAATGTGTATCAATGATTGAATGAATGAATGAATGAAAAGACCTTTCTGTAAACTTTCAGTAAAATTACTTTAAAAAGAGGGAAAAGTCTCATCATTTTCTCAAAAGTAGTAGTACTTTGGTCCTAATAAAACATTAGATTTTTTTTAATTTTACAATACAGAGAATAATAATTTTAAAAAACCAATAATTATATCAATGAATACATAGTAGCACTTCATTAATTGTTGTTGTGGTTGTTTAATGCCGTCGAGTCGTAGACGACTCATAACGACCCTATGAACGAACAGCCTGAGAACTGTTCGTACATAGAGTTTCCGGAGGCAAGCCATTTTGGAAGTGGATGCCGCTCCTGCTTCCAGGCTTGATTTAGTCGGGAAGCTCCAGCCAACACTGTCCACCATGGGTGCCCATTACCACAACTGGCACATCACTGTCACAGGCTTCAGCATCACAGCAACCACGAGTTAACTTTGTACAGCAACGCACAAACCAGTGCTATACCACTAATTAGAACTCCACTAATTCAGAATATAGTTTAATATTTAAAAAAACAAAGCAAGAAAGAATTTTGCAAAAAGTATTGTTTAACCTCCACAATGGAAGTGTTCAAAGACCCTAGCATATTAACTGCTGCTCCATAACTAAATTTCTGGTTAGAAATAACTAGCATTTTGTTTCGCACTTTTTACAATTCAAAGTTCTTTCATGCTAATTTTTTTTCATTAAACCCAGACAGAGAAGCTGAGGAAAAATTGAAGAATCTTCCTTTACAAGTGACAAAAACAGAGAAGTCAGTTAACTTGACCAAGATAATTGAAGAATAAGCATAGCTAGCTAACTTTTAGCTGAAAAGTCTTTTCAATTTGAATAATGCAACTTAGGTATTTTTTTAAGGCAAATTTAACATAGTATCCATCTAGGCACATCACGACTAGTTACATGGAATATCTACAGAAACAAAAGAAAGTTCTATCAAAATCTAAACATCATAAAAATTAAATCTACATTAGGAGTACAATCATGCCAAAACTATACAAATGATAAAGAACTAGGGGGGAAAAAACCCAAGTTTTTAACTCTAATATAAGAGTTTAGAATATCGACTGTTATAACTGCTATGAAATCCCAAACTGTAGTTCAATTAGGAAGTAAATATTCTTGTAATTATATATCCTCAAATTCACAGCTTTCAGTAATTTAGACCAGTTTTACTGTGTTTTTAAATACACCAATCTCACATGCAGATCTCAATAATGAAAGATGATAAACTTGTATCCAAATTCTTTAACAAGAAGCAGATGAAGAAACTACTTGGGAAGAGGAGAGGATTCCACATAAATTTCCTGAACACAGAGCTGCTGGGCAGACTAACTATACCTATAAAGCTAATAAATTAAACATTGAAAATGTTTAAGTCCCTTACACTAAAACTTCTGTCATAAAATGATTTAAAAATTGATTATTTCATATTAAAGGTGTCATTTTCAGCCCACAACACACGCCCTGTCAGACATAAACTGTCTGTCAATTTAAGATATGACGTGAATAAATCAACAAGTAGCCATTCAGAAAAGCACAAACACATTTGTGAAGATTTTTCCCCCTTACCTTAGCAAAGACAGAATTACAGGAATCATTCACAAAATGAACAAGAATCAGCCCATTCAGAAGTTCCACTGTGGGAATGCTACCTTCTTAAATGGGCCTATTCATAGGAAAAGGCCAAAGGATCAAAACTGCATATAAAATTTATTACAGCAATTTTTAATGCACCTAGCAGAACCAAAGTGCTTATATTCCTACAATTTACAATCTTAGATGCTGTCACTCAACTTCAAAAATGAAAGGAAATTCAACTCTTACAATATCAAAATTCTAGTAACTGCCATAATATAGTGTTCTATTTATTACCTCAAGAAAAAGTAACCTCTCCTGTACCAGTCAGATCTGATTTGACGGTACACTCACAACAAAAATAATATAAAAAAAAACCAAAAGAAAACATTACTACAA
>NW_006399853.1:3112654-3138499 GCF_000299155.1 Elephantulus edwardii
ATAATAACTTAGATTCCAACCACCACAGTTAAAAGAAGGATGCACTTGCAGTGAAGCAGTCCTTTCCTGGCCTCTCACTCTATCACTCTAAACAATGCTGTTACAGTCTCCATTTTATTATAATCGCACAAAACGATTTGGTCTTTTATTTAAGAAACTGCTCAACCCCAGGCAAACATAAGCATCTTCTACAATTATCTTGAATGCCCCTTACCAACGAACTGATTCTAACTCAAAGCAATCTTATGGTTCAGAAAGACCCATAGCAACCCTACGGGCATTAGCTCTGCACCCTGCCCTACCTTGAGCAAATTTCACAGTCCCTGACACTCCTGTTCCCACTACCACAGTCACAGTGTCAATCCCTCTCACCCAGGATCTTCCAGTCTCCCAGTTAGCAATCAAAGTCTCTTCCTGCTGCTCAACTTGGAAGACAGATGAAGAAACTTTGTGAAAGGAACAACTCCAGCAGCTCTCCTTAAGGAGAGAATCGACGACACTCCACATGCAAATATGAGCCTGACTTCCCATCAGATTGTATATTACTGTCAATAAGGTCACTCTGATACAAAGTCCCTATTACTACTATGAGCTCCAGTTTTGAATAGCTAAACACATACCGTAAGTTTTTCATACAAATAATATACACATTACGTAGCACAACCCTTCGTGTTGTCTTCCTGCACATACAAGTTATGTACATCACATGCGTGGGCACTTCATATGTGGGAAACTATGGCAAACGGGTGATTCTTTCCTCAACGATTACTACCCAACTTAAGGCTGCAGCTTATTGGCCATTATTTGGTTTCAGTCTAGAAATAGTGTATGCTTCCAAATGGAGTCAGTTTAGCAAAATGGTCAATTGACCTCCAAAAATCAACAATGGCCATCTCTTAGTGATAAGAAAGACTACTTTTTGTTTACTTTTAAATTTCCACACATTAAAGAATTAATTTTGTATTTTTTTTAAAGAGACTTTTACTAGAAAGCTAACTATTAAGACCTTACTCCACTTACATAAACTGGGACAGGCACAAGGCCTTGGTTACAAGGAAGTCACCACAGCTTTATATATGATTGTGAAAAACAACAAGCAACCAAAACGTTCAACATTAGTTAAATTACAGACACTTAGACAAGAGTGGCATCCACTTTCTAAACAAGATACCTCTGGAAATTCTATAAACTTTGAGAAATGATAGGATCGAAAGGTTTTTTGTTAATAGGGTCGCTTTGAGTTGTGCTGGACTTGACTGCAATCAACATCAACAACAGACAAATATAGTCACAACATGAAGGAAAATAAGAGTAACATGAGATCACAGAAACAGTGTGACTGAACTCTTTTAAATGCAAAGCAACAGAAACAATGTAATCCAAAAGGTTAGTAATAGTTACACCTAATTGTTGTTTCTCTTGTTCACCCTCTTTCCTCTCTCAACCTTTCTTGTGCTTTTCTGTACTTAAAGGTACTAAAAATGAACATACATTACTCTGGTATTCAGAAAAGGGAATTTTAAGTAACTGTGCCAAAGGCTGCCTTCTTGCCTTATATGAGCACCATCTAGTGCTCAGCATTCATAAATGCAATTTTCATAATACAGGGAGTCTTTAAAAAGCAAACTTAGGGAGCTCTGGTGGCCTAGTGGCAAAAAGCTGCACTGCAATCCCAGAGGCTCATGGTTCAAATCCACCAGATGCTCTGCCGGGGAAGGAGGGACAATCTCCTCCTGTACCAGTCAGATCTGATTTGACGGTACACTCACACAAATTAAAAAAAAAAAGCAAACTTAAAGTATACTGCTTGAACACAGAGATAAATGTTATAATATTCAGTGTTCAGATCATTTTGACACAGCTGAACAGTTCGTTCCAAGAGTCAGTAGCCGAGATGCAAATTAAAACAACTATGAGATATCATCTCACCCCAGTCAAAATAGCAAAATTTAACAGAACAGCAAGCAACAAATGCTGGCGAGGTTGTGGAGAAACTGGAACCCTGATTCACTGTTGGCGGGAGTGTAAAATGGTGCAACCCCTGTGGAAAGCAGTATGGCGCTTTCTCAAAAAGTTGCAAATAGAGATACCATTTGACCCAGCAATTCCACTACTGGGAATATACCCTGAAGAGACCATAGCTGACATCCAAGCAGATATATGCACACCCATGTTTACTGCAGCTTTGTTCACAATAGCAAGGAGTTGGAAACAACCTAAGTGCCCATCAAAAAACGAATGGCTAGAGAAGCTGTGGTATATTCGCACAATGGAATACTATGCTGCATTAAAAAACAAGGAACTCATGCAATATTACTCAAAATGGTTGACTCTGGAGAACATTATGCTGAGTGAAATATCCCAGTCACAAAAGGACAAATATTACATGACGCCACTGTTGTAGAATGGGACTGTCCTTGGGGTTGGGGAGAGACTGAGTAAGATGGGTTCAATAATGTATACTGCACTGAAACAGAGGAGGGAGAAAACTGTTTAAAAGAGATATATAACTAGGTATTTCTGTCATCACAGGAGTCTAGAGTGAGGGCTACATGGTGGAGGGGACCTGGGGGAGGGTTTGTAAAACAATGAAAGAATCTTTTCTTTTACTTTTCCATAATTTTTAGACTCATGTACTTATAACTTGTTAGTCAAATTTGTGTCTTCTAGGTTCCAACACCCCCATGATACATCTTTAAGGATATGAACATGTACGGCCAAGCACAATCAATAAGAGTGCATCTAAATTCCAAAATCAATCTCCATAATAGTCTATGTGTTTCCTACTGCCAAAGGGGCCCTTTAGAGTAGTGAGAGAAGATCTTCACCCTGAAACCCACAGCGTCCCTTTTCAGCAGGAAGTAGCTAAGAGAATACGCCATCCCCTTTTCCTTATGACTCAGGGTGAAGTCTCTCTCAGGGAGGAGTGATAGGGAATGGCAAAGGACACACTGACAAAGAAGATTAATCAGAACTGGCTTTGACAAGCACTGTGGCATTTGGACAAGAACAAACTGGGAGGAGGGTAGAGAGAACAGTGCAACAATGAATGAATGAAACCCAAAATCTCTGTAAATGTTTATGAAAATTAATAAAATATAGAAAAAAAACAAAACAAAACAAAGAGTCAGTAGCCGTCAGAGAATTGGTCAAATTTTTTTTGTTCCCAAACCTCAAAAATTTTCGGCTAACTAAAGTCAGAACCTTTATACTCTCTTTTAAGCCTGTTAGTACTTCTTCCTTATAAAGAGGACAGACACTTTATACATGCTGTTTCATCCTCTCCACAAAACTAGGTGGGAGGTATCACCAATTGCACTTGACAGACAAAGCCATAGAGTTCAAAGGCCATTTTGCTCTTGAGTTGCCACCAGAAAGGAGTACGGGAGGGGTAGAGGATTGAAGGGATGGAGGAGGGCAAGGAGACCTCTCATTGAACATCTTTTGGTAATTTCTGAGATTTACATCAGAAAATTTATTATCAGCAAATGAAATAAATAAATGTATGTCACTTTTTCCCCTAAGTCTATAAACTGCTCCATCCCATTCCAACTCTGTGTTTTCACACTTCCACACGCTTCTACTCTGACAGCCTGCCTCACACATCACTGTAGTCATTTGTCATTACAGATTAAAACCTGTCATTACAGATAAGATTATAAATCCTTAAGACTGTATTTTAAGAGGCTATATTTTAGGTAACCTAATTAATAAGTCATCTTGCTTGGAAAGGTGGAGGGACAGCACAGAAGAGAAAGACCCCAGATGAGATGGACTGATACATAACTAGGGCAATGGGGATTGGTGTGTCCGAGTAAGTGAGCCTGACTTCAGGATTGCAGTGCAGCTTCTTCCCACTGGGCCACCAGGGCTGCCTTTTCTGTGTAGAAATAGATGAATGAGCATATATTCTGCATTGTGTAGTAACAAAAAGAAAAATATAAAAAGTTGGGGTTTTTTTAAGCTTTTTTTCTTCTTGTTGTGTACCATCAAATTGGATCCGACTGGCACTGGAGGAGACTGCCCCTCCTTCTCTAGCAGAGCATCTGGTGGATTTGAACCACACGCCTTTGAGATTGCCTTGCAAGCTTCTTGCCACTAGGCCACCAGAGCTCCCTAAAAAGATTGTTTTAACAGGAAAAAAAAATTCCATTAGGAAATGGAGAAGAAAAACAATTTTAAAACATTACCAATCTTGCATGAAAAATTTTCAGTGGGTGGCCTAGTGGCAAGGAGCTGCAACTACAATCCCAGAGGCAAATGGTTCGAATCCACCAGATGCTCTGCCGGGGAAGGAGGGACAATCTCCTCCTGTACCAGTCAGATCTGATTTGATGGTACACGCACACAAAAATAATAAAAAATTTTTTAAAAAAATTTTCAGTGGATGCTAAAATACAATTAACCTCTGGTTAATTTTAAGCATGATAATGTGTATAAAAAAAGCATTAGCATTAAATACTATTTTTCATCTCTCAGACTGGCAAAGGTGAACTTTGGTGAAGCAGTAGGGGACAGCCCCTCCCAAACTCACTGGCAGGAATGCAAGCTGGTGCAGGAGAAGACACAGAGCATCAGCTGGCAGTTATCAAGCAAAAATACAAATGCACCTACACGGTAACCCAAGAAGTCTACTTTGACGAGTTTACCCCGTATTCCTCTGTACACATGAGGAATAAATGTATGTAATATGATTTGTTGTAACAAAAGATTGGGTAAAACATAACTATCCACAGAAAACTGCAACCCCAATGTGGGGACTGAAATCAGTTTCCCAATACATAAATACAATTTCTCAATACAGAAGTGGATGAAATGCTGAATGGAAAACCTATTTGGTCTGTAAATTTTCACTGAAAATACATTAAGAGTTTTTAAAAATTATAAAAGAAAACTCTGCAGTCATGAAAAAGAGTAAGACAGCTGCACGTACGTTCACATCTAAAGCAAATCCAAGCCCAATGTCAATGGGTCAAGTCCAACCCTAAGCCATCCTCCACTGGTTCCCAAGGCCATAGATCACAAGGGGAGAGGACTGGCCCTCTTCCTCCCTCAGAGCCACCGGAGGATTCGAACTGACAGAGATGAGCTGCACAACTCACTAATGATAACTCTGTGAAGAGACATGAATGGGAAAACAAAAAAATTACAAAACCCAAAAAACAAACCAAGTCGACTCAGCGTGATCCTGCTGATGCCAGCGTGATCCTGCTGATGCCAGCGTGACCCTGCTGATGCCAGCATGATGCCTGAGGGCTTCTGAGGCCGTAATTCTTTACAGGAGAAAACGATCTTCTGGTAGATTTGAGCCCCTAACCTTTGGTTAGCAGCCCAGCACATGGTAACATATCTACATCACTGTTGTGTCAGGTGCCATCAAGTCGACTACCACTCATAGTGACCCTATGACAACAGTTCTAACCCCTGTCTTATCCTGTGCCAACCTCATCATCTCTGACACCCTTGAGCCCACTGCTGCAGTCACTATGTCAATGTATCTGGTAAAGGGTTTTCCTCTCTTTTCCTGACCATCCACCTTTCCAAGCACTATGTCCTTCTCCAAGGAACAGTCTCTCCTAACAACATGTCCAAAATAGGTGAGACAAAGATTTGTCATCCTTGCCTATAAGGACTACACCACTAGGACTCCTTAAAAAATACATAGAATAAATGCTACAGCAACCCAGCATGATTTCTGGAAGAATTCAAAAGGAATCGTTACCACTGATCATGTCTGGGAAAAAGAGGTGGATGAGTGGGTGACACAGGGAAGAGAAAACTTCCTGAGTTTTCCATCATTTGGGTTTTCTAATACTGGTAAGGGATGAATTGAGAAATGGGTAGAAACACCTTTATAAAAAACAACAAAATCCAGGCCACCACGCATATCTGTCTGTGGCCATCTATAAAAATTTCCTACCTGCTAGTTGGTGCAGGGAAAGAAAAGGAGAGAAGCTGATTCCAGAAAGGATCATTTTCAGAGACAGATTCTGTGCCTGATAACTTCTTCAAATATTCATTTTTTGAAAGGTCGCTGATTCTGCTGCTGTTTGATCCCATCTTTTAATGTGGTAGACAGCTTGTCTTTAAGCCTTCATTTCTTCAAAGCAACCTAAGAAGAATGAAAAGAAATTTCAGATTTGTTCACAGTAAACATTATAATCTTTCTACAAGTAAATACAAAGCTACTAAAGTAATGCATTGGGAGCTCCAGTGGCTTTAGAGGTAAGAAATCCTGCAGCCAGTGCACTTTGAGTCCACCAGCTGCTCCCCCAGGAGAAAGATGGGCCATCGCCTCCAACCTCCCATGTCAGTAACTGCCTCTTATAAGACGCTGGAAGTTCTGACTCAAAGGTACTACAACTAAGTGAAACACAACTCTGTTTATCTATAAATGTGCTAAACAAGAGTCACAAAGTTGAAAAGGAAATCAGACTATGCCGCCTCCTAAATCAACATAGCACGCCCAAACTTCTTAGAGCCGTATTATCAGGAGGGGCTGGTCCTTGGAAGAGGGCGTCATGCTTGGAAAGTGTCACCTGGTTGAGGGTCTTCCTCTCCTTCGCTGACCCTCTACCCTTCCTAGCATCATGTCCTCTTCCAAGAAACAGCCCCTACTAGCAACATGTCCAAAGCATATGAGACAAAGCCTCATCATCCTTGCCTCCAAAGAGCACTCCAGCTGCAACCTCTCAACTCAATTACATGGAAGTTAAATTACGTAAAAGTAATTACTTTAAAATTTTAAGAGGAAATAATTTAACTAGAATTCTATACCTAGTCAAGCTTTCAATTAGGTATGAAGGTAAAATAAAAGCATGTTTAGACTTGCCGAGACTTTAACGTTTACTCCCCAAACCTTTTATTTTCAGGAAGCTAGTGGAAGATGTACACCTTCCAACAGGAAGGAATAAACAGGAAAAAAGGATAACCCAGAACTCAGGAAATGGGATTCATTCAAAAAGGACAGAGGTGAAGAAAGGTTACAGGACAGATCTGTGCAACAGGCTTGGACAAGGAGAGGCCACCAAAGAAGGGACAGAAAAAAACAGAGCTGAGAGAACTGACAGGTTACCTGTGTGAGTGCCCTTATCCTGCAAGGTTTTACAGTACTTCTGGAGAATCTGGAAGCAGTGGATGGGAGAGACAAATGACATTTTAAAACAATCATTAAAGCAGCTCAAGAAATCAAACAATGCACTGCATTGGGTAAACCTAATGCAAAGGATCTCTATAAAGTGCTAGCCAGTAAAGATGTTTCTTTGAGGACTAAGGTGTGCCTGACTCAGCCTAGCATTTTCAATTGCCTCATATGCACGCCTTTGAATTGTAGTGCTGAGGAAGAGTACCGACTACCCCACAGACTGCCCAAAAGGACAAATAAGTATGTCCTGGGAAAAGTACAGCCAGACTGCTCCTTGGAGGCAAGGATGTTCTTTGCCTCATAAACTCTGGGCATGTTGCTAGGAGAAGCTTTTCTTGGAAGGGGAGATCATGCTTGGAAAGGTGGAAAGTCAGCAAAAGAAAGATCCTCAACGACATGGATTGTCACAGTGACTGCAGCAATGGGATCAAGGGTCTCAAGAGATGAAAGGATGGCACAGGATAGGACAGGGCTCAGATAGGTTGCTTGTGGGGTCGCTATGAGTCATACTCAACCCAACTGCACCTAACAACAACAACAACACATAAGTAAAAGTCAGGCAGTGAATTAGGAAGATCAAAGAACTGCCCTGTTTCAACTACGGTATCGGCTAAGAATACTGACTGTAACACCAACTGTCAAAAGAGCAAACAACTCGGTCTTGGAAGACATGCAATCTGAAAGCTCCTTACAAGGAAGCAAGGGAAGGAGCTTTGTCTCACATCCTCTGGGCTGAGTGCTGGAGGGGTGAGTGCCGGAGGGAGGACACAGCTGCAGATAAAGGCTACAGGAACAGAGACAAGCAGGAGGCACTGCCAACCAGAATTCATCCTCTCACAAGTAAGGTGGCTCGAACTTCAAACTTTGTTGTGTACCGTCAAATCGGATCCAACTGGCAGAGGAGGTTGCCCCTCCTTCTCAAGTGGAGAGCATCTGGTGGATTCAAAACAAGCACCTATGGGATTGTAGTGCAGCTTCTTGCCACTAGGCCACCAGAGCTCCTTCTTTTTGTTGTTTTGGTTTTTGGGTTTGTGTTTTTTGTTTTGTTTTTTATGGAGGGCTTTTTGTGTGTGTGTCTCCTGGTTTAAGGAGTTTCACAACAAAAATACACTTTCACTCCCAGCTTTTTTCCCTGCAGATTCTAAGTAAGCATAGCCTTCTGCTTTCTCCTTCCTTTTATCTCTTGTGACTATAGAGATGTTACAGGCATAGAGATGTCACATCGCAGGATCAGAGCTGTGGCAGGATCAAGTGTATTGTATCCTTTAGTTATAAGGAGCTGAGCTGCCAACCCAACAGCAGGAAGTCTGAATCCACCAGCTGCTTCGTGGTAGAAGGATGGGCAATCTCCTCCCTTGTGATTTACTGCCTCTGAAAACCCACGGGAAAGTCAGCTATGTACAGCTATTTGGTTTAACAGATAATGTGGGACGATCATATAACATCCCCATTACATCATCACATTCACACACCGGGGTATGAGCATGACAGACCACTTGGCTGAGCTGAGGGTGAGCAAAATAGAGACCTAAAGGAGATGGAACTGACTCAACAGCCCTAATGGTATTTACTGTCAGAAACGTTTGTTCAAGGAGAAAAAAAAAAGCAATTAAGGGATATAATTAAACAGTAACCAATATTTACATAATCAGTATAATTAGAAAACTAAAGTAAGATTTAACTAAGAATTGAGAGAACTGTACCTACGGGAAGACACAAAAAGAAGCAGTAGGAACATGGGAGGGACTGGAGAGCATTAAGCTAAGTGAACTGACTCAGTCTCATAAGGACAAATAATGTTTAAGACCATTTATTGTAGAAGGAGTAGGAGAATCCAGGGCAGGGAGGGAGAGAGAAGGGGAGGAGAATGGAGGGAAGGTGGTTAATCACAGGGTCTCACAATTTGATGGGTGGAGAGAAGGATGAGTAAAGGAAAGAGGGAAGATCTGGTGTGAAAAACAATGTATACAAACTTTTATACTAGTAAACTAGTATAAAATAAAAATTTTATTTTAAAGAAATAAAAAATAAGGAGTTGGGGTGGGTTTAAGAATGCTAAACCTAAAAAAAAAAGAATGCTAAACCTTCCTCTTCAACAACAATAAGAAAGTCAACAGAAAATATCTACAATTAAATTTTAAAAATAATAAAACCCCACTGTCATGTTACGTCATTGCTGTGGAGTCCAACTGACTCCTAGCTGACCCTCCCATGGGTTTTTAAAAGCTGTAAACTGCACAGGAAGAGAATGTTCATCCTTCTCCCACAGTAGTTGGTGGATTCGAACCATCTGCGTTTGGGTTGGCAGCACAATTCCATACCACCAGCCCCCTGCACATAGAGAGGTCAATAACAAGCTAACAGATCACAGAATAATCTTGAGCAAAGCAGTCTGGGATGGAGAGATTACTTTAGTGGTTCTATACTATTTGCCTTTTTAAAATCATGCCCGTATACTACTGTAAAAGAAAGGTGATCATTTTTTAATTCTCTTCATTCTTTTTCCTATTCATTTTTAAACATATATGGAAAACAAAAATGTTACCATCATAGCAAATATAATTACCCTCATAACTAATGTAATGTTAGTTGTGTTATTAAGGATAATTTGCATGTGGGGTTTTTTACCATTACACAGTTTTGTTTTGTTTTGTTTTTGAACAAACCATAACACTAACTATACACCATTCTCTACTTTACTTTTTCTATTTACCAATATATATCATAAATCACTTTGGAGACTAAGGTGCATCTGATACAGGCTATGGTCTTTGCAATCACTTGTTATGCATCAGAGAGTTGGACAATGACTAAGGAGGATAGAAGGAGAATTGATGCCTTTGAGCTGTGGTGCTGGAAAAGAGTATTGAATGTACCCTGGACTGCCAAGAAAACAAACAGATTCACCCTGGAGAGGATTAAACCAGGCTGCTCCTTGGAGGCAAGGATTCTGAGACTTCGTCTGACATACTTTGGACATGTTGTAAGGAGAGACAGGTCCTTGGAGAGGGACATCATGCTTGGGAGGGTGGAGGGATGGTGCAAAAGGGGAAGACGCTCTATGAGGTCGATTGATTCAGTGACTGGGGTAATCGGGATGGGTGTGTCAAAGGCAGTGTGATTGGCGCAGGACAGAGCAGGGTTTAGGGCTGTTGTACATAGGGTCGCTATGAGTACACAAGCAACTCAACAGCACCTAACAACAACAACATCATAAATCATTATGCATCTGTGTCTGTAAACTTTCTCATTCTTTTTTACAATTACATAACATTCCACGTTAAGTTTAAAAAATCCTTTATTCTACTGCTTGCCGGTAAGTTTGATGGGCTATCCTGGTTTGTGTGTTGTTACAATGCCGGAAGCTAAGCCACCAGCATTTCAAATATGAGCAGAGTCATCCACAGAGGACAGGCTTCAACAGAGCCCAGATCAAGGTCAGGAAGCAAGGCTGGCCATGCATTTCTGAAATAAGGTCCCTGGAAATCTTAACACACAACAGCAGAACCCTGTCTGACGGAGTTGTGAAGAGAAGCCCTTCAGATTGGAAGGTGTTCAAAATACAACTGAGGCAGAGCTGCTACCTTAAGCAGAGAGTCTATCTTAATAACATGTATGAAGCAAAAGAAGGATTTTTTTCTGACATTAAAGAACTCAACATGAGGGGGGAAAAACAGTCACAAACATCCAGTAGTAACTAGAACATGGAAATGTATAAAGCAGGAATCTAGGAAAATTTGATGTCAAAAATGAAATGGGAACATAAAGACCTATTTGCAAGGTATCATAAGCTGAAATAAACTGGAACTGCCAAGAACAACAAACTGAAAAAGAATGTCACAATTCATTACCAAAAAGATCATCTCAAGATTTATCCTGAAATATCGCCATTAATAGGCTATATTCATACATATACAAGGAAGGCTTGTCAATATATTTGCCAGTTAAAATTACACACCAATCACTAAAGTCAGAGATGAAGATATTGGAGGATTTCTACCAACTTCTGCAATCTGAAATTGACCAACTATGTGATCAAGATGCAACAAATAGCAGAGGGATGAGGATATGCAGGGGGAGGGAAGGACTAATCATGAAGTTGTACAATTTGATGGGTAGGGTGTGAGGGAAATTGAAAGAATCTGTTTTGTGAAACAATGTATTTGAATTTTGTATATAAACTATTATAATTTAAAAGAAAAATGCATCAGGAGGTAACTGGTGATTATGGAATACAAAAGTCAGAAACAAGAATTGGTAGTCAGAAAGTAAAGTTTAACGCACACGCATGTCTATTGGGCTTTGTTCACAATAGCAAGGAGTTGGAAACAACCTAAGTGCCCATCAACAAACGAATGGATAGAGAAGCTGTGGAATATTCACACGATGGAATACTATACTGCATTGAAAAAACAAGGAACCCGTGCAATATTATTCAAAATGGGTGCCCTGGAGGATATTATGCTGAGTGAAGTATCTCGGTCACAAAAGGACAAATATTGCATGGTGCCACTGCTGTAAAACAGGACTGACATCGGGGTTGGGGGGAGACTGATAGAGATGGGTTCAATAATGTATACTGCATTGAAACAGATGAGGGAGAAAACTTTAAAAGAGATATGTGATTAGGTATTTTTGTCATGATAGGAGTCCAGAGCAAAGGCTGCATAGAGGAATGGACCTGTGGAAGGGTTTGTAAAACAATGAAAGAATCTTTTCTTTTACTTTTTCAAGAGGATAGTGTTCTGGGGTGGGGGGTAGCCTTGGGAGGGAACAAATCTCAACAATGAATGAATGGAAATCCAAAGCCTCTGTAAATTTTCATTGAAATTAATAATAAATTTTAAAAAAAAGAAAGTTTAGATAAAAGAAATGAGACCAAAGATCACATGACAGAATTCTATATAACCAATGGCTTCATTGCAAATACCTTTTTTCCAAAAGCATATTATCAGTCCTTTGTTCAAGGTGGCAACTATACACACAGACACCACCAGAGAGAACAAACAGGAATCAAATCAATCACACCTGTGGAAAAAGACGATGGATAAAATTGAGTATCACCCATCAGAATATGGGCAAGGACTGACTGAGTGAGAACAAGGTCAAGGGCTGACTGAGACTATCAGTTACTTTCATTCAAGTTCAAATGAAGCTAAAGAAAACTAAAACAAGTCCACAAGAACGAAAACAGAATCTTGAGTGTACTGATGCACTGAGCATTAATGACCAGACAAGTTGAGGGATGACATCAAAAACATCACATACAAAAAAGAAAAAGGTCACTGAAAACCTGGTAACGAAACTTTACCTAATACCCTAAAAATATGCAAATGCCATCTTAGGGCGCTTTGTTTCAACTCAGGCTGAGAATCCACAAACTAAGCTACATTCCAGACTCACCTACCTCCTAAAAAGAAAGGCTCATTTATGCTTAAGAGCCTCTAAGATGAAATCTCAAAGCAGAAACAGGAAACCAGAGAAACAAGGGACAATGACAACAAGTGAAAGGACATCTTAAACGCCACAGGTGCCGTTAGTCCATCAAGTAACAGGTCACTGTCACTTTCTATGAAAGGTTATTATGTTTCAGGTACTATATTAAGTACAGGAGGGTCTGTCAAGGAGCCTGTGTTGCTGCTGCTGCTGCTGCTGTTTTTGTTACTGTTGGGTGCCTTTGAGTCAGAACTGACCCATGGCTAACCCTCCAGCAGATTTTCAGAGGCAGTTAATCGCATGAGTGGAGAATGGCCATTCTTCTCCCACTGTGGTACTATAGGTACCTGACCACTCAGCAAAAGGCCCACAGTTCAAACCTCCCAGACGCTCAACAGGAGAAAGCCGGAGCAGCCCGTTCCAGCTGAGTTTCAGCCGAAATTCAGAGCCTTGGAACCCCAGGAGGCAGCTCTACTGTGTCCTACGGGGTGGCTTTGAGAACCAAGCGGGCAGCAATGGTAGGCTATTCCACGCCAGTGAGAGTAATGTAAGTGAAAAGATATAAATCTACAAAGACAAGGACAATCAGAGCAGGTGTGAAAGACAGACGGGGGAACACAAAAAACTAAACTCACTGTGATTAAGTTCATTCTGAATCGCATCAACCCTGCAAGACAGGGCAGAAGTGCTCCATACAATATCCAACATGATCTTTACAGAAGCCGACAGACCACATCTTTCCTCCCTGGAGAGGCGGCGGTTCAAACAGCCAACCTTGTGTTCGCATCCAAGCATTTAACTGCTGTGCCACCAAGTTCCTCATACAATGATAACCAGAGTTCCAAAAAGAACATACAAACCAGGCAGAGGCATGTTATACTGTCAAGTCAGGAACTGGAAAAGGTCTGAGGTTCTGAAAGCTAACAAAGAGATGTAACCTGAGTCAGAGACAAAGAACATTTCATGATTAACAGCAACAGCAGTAGCCAGAGGCAAATGCCTTGCATCAGTTTCCCAAGTCCCAATTTCCCTATGTTCACAGAAAACTTGGGACTTTAAAGGAAATAAATAAAACTACTCAGCTCAGCAGGAATAATTATGCAGTCACAACACAAACATTGAACACTAAATGAACCAAGAATTTGTATGTACCTGTACTCTGAGGGTATCCCTTCAGAGCAGAATCCACTTGGAGCTGCTACTCCAGCCGTTTTTCAGAGGCTGTAAATCACATAGGAGGAAAATACCCATCTTTCTTCCTCAGAGCAGTTGTCAGAATTGAACCAACTGCCTCACCTACTAGTCCACCAGAGGTACCTGTACTAAAAGGGCTGAAAGAGGACTTACCAAAACAAGAAGTGAGAATTAACTAGAAGTAATCAACACGGCAAAGCTTCGTCTCTCATACTTTGGATATGTTGCTAAGAAAGTCTATTTCTTGGAAAGGGACATCATGCTTAGAAAGATGCTTGGAGGGTCAGCAGAAGAGAGGAAGACCCCCAATGAGACGGACTGACACAGTGACCGCAGCAATGGGCTCTGGTGTGCTGGAGATGATGAGGATGGCACAGGATAAAGCAGGGTTGATGGCACCTGCCAACAACATAGGGTTCTTACATATAATTCAGAATTATGTATCAGAAGAGAAAAAAGAGGTAAAAGTCATCTCAAGACCAAACTAAAAAGTATGAAAATTACTAGCTGTTTATAATGCTACTTCTGATATTTTATCTTCTCTAACAATATGACAGAAGAAGAACTGATGCCTTTGAGTTGTGGTGCTGGAGAAGAGCACTGAATATCCCATGAATTCTCAAGAAACCAGACATATGTCTTCAAAAAAGTGCACCACAGTGCTCCTTGGAGGCAAGGATGGCCACACTTCCTATCACGTATTTTGGGCATGCTGATAGGAAAGGTTTCCTTGGAAGGGGACATCATGCTTAGATAGGTAGAGGGTCAGCGAAAGCGAGAAAGACCCTCACTGAGATGGTTCGACACAGTGACTGCAGCAATGGGCTAAGGTGTGTTGGAAATGTTGAAGATGGCACAGGATTGGACAGGGTTCAGGTCTACTGATCACAGGTTGTCATGAGTCATACCTGACTCAATGACACCTAACAACAACAATAAACAAGCCTTATTTTTAAGAAGGAATTTTTTAAAAAATCAATTGAAGAGAATATGCTATATTACTTTCACAAGCACAGATTCATATAAACAAAAGAACCATGTAGGGATGGAAAAAAACCAAGCAGGTAAAAGTCAAGTTCTCTCACCTCACAGTTATGTAAGCACAAGAAGCGTGCCAAATCTGCTCAACATCAATCTTCTAAGTGTCTGTTGTTGTTGATTGTCTTCAAGTCGAGCACGACTCATAGCGACCCTATGAACAAAAGGCCTGAAGCCCCTCTACAACTATCAATGTTTATCAAAGTTCATCATTTCTGGAGGCACGTTATTTAGGAAGTGGATGCCACTCCTACTTTCAAACCTGCCACAGTATGTTATTACATTCTGTGTCACTCAGTCACCTTCAATGCACAGCAACCCTACATACAGCAGCTCTGAAATCTTCCCTGCCTTGAACCAGTCTCACTGATTCCGACACACCAACCCCCATGGCCCCAGTTACTATAGCAATCCATCTCATCCAGGTCTCCCTCTCCTGCTCTGTCCGTCCACACTTCCAAGCATGATGTCCTTCTCCAAAGACTGATCTCTCCTGGCCACGTGCCCAAAGTGAGTGAGGCAGAGCTTCAAAATCTTAGCATCCAAGGAGAGACTTGGTTTCACCCTCTCCAAGACAGATCTATTTATTTTCTTGGCAGTCCATGGTATGTTCAAGACTTTTCCCCAGCACCACAACTCGAAGGCATCCACTCTTCTTCTGTCATCCTTAGTCACTGTCCAACTCTCTGAAGAATAACAAGTCACTGAGAAGACCATGGCCTAGATTAGGTGCATCTTTGTATCTAGACTGGCATCATTGCTCTTCAGCACTCTGGAGAAGTGCATGACAGCATATTTCCCCAATGCAATTCATCTTTTGATTTCCTGACTGCTGGTGTTAAGAGTGTTGACTGTGGGTCCTAAGTGTCTACTATATGGTAAACACAATGTTAAATTCCAAAAATAAAACAGAAAGCAATGGAATTTAGTCAGAGATACTAAAACATCGAACAATTACAATATGGCAACTATTCTAGACTTAGAAAACTTCCCAGAGATCATGACATAAAAGCAAAGGCCAGAAGGTAAGAAGGATTTGGTGGTTGGGTGTGAGGTCTCAGAAACCTTCAAAGCAGAGAGAACAGTACGCATGCAGGCCCAAGGTTAAGAAAAAACAGACAGGGTCCATGTAAGAAAATGGGAGGTCAACATGACTGGAGCATGGAGGGACAAAAATGGAAGCCAAAGAGACCAGAAAGTAAGCTGGAGCTCGAGGTGTCATGACATGTCTTCTCACTGTGCACATCTCAACTGTACAATCTCATGGATCCCCAAAACAGCTACGTCAGTCAACTTGACCACTACATACATACTGATAATCGTAAGGTCAAGAACTCTTAGAGGTGCCGAACCCACTGAGTTAGCTGTGTGCTGTTCATCATCACACGGGATTCCCAAGAGCACCTGAAAATACACACGTTACGTGTGCACATATATTATAATACACATCCTTCCTCTTCCACCAATCTTTACTTTTATTTGTAACACCCACTGAAGTAACCAACTCCAGAAGAAGGAAAAGGAGCTAATATTTATAGTGCATATACCACTACATACTTAACAGGTACTTCCATTTAAGTAGTATTCAAGGTCAGTATTAGGCCCATTTTACAGATGACGAAAATGAAGCTCAGAACAGCTAAAAACATGGGGGAGTGGTCTTGAAGCAAGTGTCAGAAGTAGCGTGGAAAGAAACTGCACTGCAATCCCAAAGGCATGCAGTTCAAGTCCACCAGCTGTTCCATGGGAGAAGGATGGGCAATCTTCTCCCCTGCAATTAACTGCCTCTGAAATCCAGCAGGAGGGTCAGCTACGGGTCAGTTCCAACTCGATGGTACAATCAAGCAATCAATATCTATAAACATATACACATCCCCACCCCTCGCCCCGCTATTCACTTTATCAACATGCTCAGGTTCCAAAGACCAGGTAATTACACAAAACTCAGTGTTATATAAAAAAGGAGGTCAAGCACATCATTACATAACACTACACAACTGAATGACTGCTAAACCACCGAGAAGCGAAGCCCAGATGACAAGTCATTTTAACCACTGCAGCCAACGGTACCTTCATCCCGTACCACAGCATTCAATACTGCCAGGTATGCACCATTTATGTGCAAAACAGGAGGAGTAGATCTTTTTTTTTTTTAACCATTGTTATAAATGGCAAATGTTGGATAATAAGAGAGTTGATAAGTGAAGTGTGGGTGTACATGAGTCTGGAGTTCACAGAGAAACTACATATGAAGTACAGCAGAAAAGCTGACTGCGTACCCCAACCTTTGGTATTGTTTCTTTTACTAACAAAACTCGAACTTTCGGTTGGGTACATTCCTATCCAGCTCCAAGATACATTTCCCACCTTTTCCTGCAGGCCTTATGGCCAAGTGACTAAATTCTGACTAATGCTGAATTGTCACACAGTACATCATTGCTGTCAACCTGAACCCTGCCCTATCCTGTGTCATCCTCGTCATCCCTGACACACTACAGCCCACTGCTGAAGTCACCATTTCAATCCATCTCGTTGGGGGTCTTCCTCTCTTTCGTTGACTCTCAACCTTTCCAAGCATGATGTCCCTTTCCAAGGAACAGACTCGCCTAGCTACACGTTCCAAGTATGAAAGACGAAACTTTGCCACCTTTGCCTCCAAGGAGAATTCTGGCTGCACTTTATCCAAAACTTCTCTGTTTGTTCTTTTGGCAGTCCGTGGGCTAGTCAGTACATCCAGCACATCCATTAAGTCTCTTTAGAAGTTTGGGCAGCCACTTTCCCCCTCGTGTTTCTTCCATCCCGCTGCTTGGACCATGAATATTTTAACAAGCAATTCAATAGTCATCCTGGTCTCAAAAATCAAGGGTTACTCAGAGGGATGACTGAGTAAGAAGCTACAATGAGCTGGGTTCCTGATGACAATGGAGCTGCCATGCCAGACATGAACGACCTGAGAAACTAATACCCTGCTTAAACGACCATTTTTCAAGTCTGTGAGTGGCTAAAAGGTCAACCAAACCCTAATGAAGGCTCTGAAAGTATTCTAAGAGACAGCTGGGAGGCTGCATGAGACACTGTGAAGGAGGCACTGTCAAGATTTAGAACTGACTCAGTCCTCAATCTTAAAAAAAAAAAAGAATGTGGGAGCTCTGGTGGCCTAGTGGCAAGAAGCTTCACTGCAATCCCAGAGGAGCACGGTTCGAATTCACCAGATGCTTTGCCGGGAAAGGAGGGACAATCTCCTCCTGTACCAGTCAGATCTGATTTGACGGTACACGCACACAAATAATTAAAAAAATAAAAAAAAGAATGTATCAGTCACACAACATACAACATCCAGTCATTTTTGCTGTCCACATTTTTAAAAGAATATGGCAAAAAGAGAAGATATCAAAAAGTACTAATCAAATGCCAAAGAAATAAAAGTAGAGAAAAGCAATATGAAATGCACGATCAGACACTGCCTGTGACCAAATGATGTTACAGAATAAAATGCATGAATGGATGATTAGGGGAAAAGCAGCCAGCTTTGTAAACTTCAACTCAAATACGGGGGAGGAATTAATAAATAAAACATTTCACTGACTTGGATTGGTGAAACAAACAACAAAAACAACAAAACTTTTCCTAAATAAGATCTATCTGTAAAACTGTTTTCAGGAGCTTAGGTTATTTTGTCTGGAAATAAGTAACACGAGGGTAATTTACAAAGGGTTTTATAAAAAGACCTTCAAATTAGAGCACTGAGCTCTGTTAAGTGGGGAGAATTCCTGTGCCACTTCAACATCTGGTGTACTAACCCCTTGCCGTTGACCTAGACATGTGAAGAGAGTTAACAGAAGCAGCCGAAAGCCAAACCTAAACAGAAAGCAAGCAGGATGCTAACCTGGTAGGTATCTAGAAATCCATTCCTCTCTTTCTTCTCCCAGCCTGAGAGAGGAGCAACAGTAATGGCCCTCTTAGCGCCCCCCACCCCCACCCCAAAGCACTCAACCATGCCCCGGTGGGTCACAGGAGATCCTGAGACTGCAATTCCAAGTCCCACAGGAGCACGCTCTGTCTTAAGGTTTTTCTCTTTGATGAAGAGTCTTCTTCACACTGAACTGGAGGCAACTCGACATCCCACCACTGTGACCAAGATTCCCTGGCCTCTTCTCCAGAACATGAGGTAAGGACCACTCCTCCAGAAAACCTTGCGGTTTCAAGTATCAGGTTAGCATTACATAACACTCTGAAGACAATTCTACAATGCTTACGAGATATGGGGGGGGGGGGGACAAACACAAATTACAGAAAAACTCATGTTGTCATACTGCTTTCATCATTAATCACTTCTGAAGGTCTCACTTTTTTTAATTAATCACTTTTAAAGGTTACACTGCAACAAGCAAACACCAATATAACAAAGTGCCACAGGCATTTCCCATGTGGTTGTTTATAGTCACTGAAAAGAAACCTGGACAGTCCTCCCTGGCCCTAATCACTCCCACTGCCTACAGCCCTAAGTGAAAGCTGATACCTGCCTTGCATTTGTAGCTGCTGAGAAAATGACCTATCTTCTTAAGTCTCAGCAAGACACACTGTGGTAGACAGTGTAATCGTTTCCCAAAGAGAACCACATCCTAATCCCTAGAACCCGTAAAGGTGTGGTTACAGGCAAATGGCACTTGACTGGTGTGATTAAGGATTTTGAAATGGAAAAACCTCCTGAATTATACAGTTGGGCCTTATCTAATATACAGCACTGAGTTTCACAACTGTGGTCAGAGAGATATAATCTTGCCGGCTTTGAGGAAGGAGGCCACAAGTCAAGGATGGCGGGCAACCTCCAGAAAGCAGAAACAGCAAAGACTGGCTTCTCCCCTTCAGCTTCCAGAGAGTAACTTGCTGAAAACTTGACTGTGGCCCAATGAAGCCCTTGTCAGATTTCTAAACTGCAGATCTGTCAAAGAATACACCTGTGCTGTTTGAAATCACCAAATCTGTGATAATCTGTTACAGCAATCAGACAAAAACAAATCAAACCCAAAGCCACAGACATCGGGTCGATTCCAAATCACGGCGACCTCTCCATGAGGTTTTCAATCTCAGTAAGAGACTGTCCATCCACCTTTCTCGTGAGACATACGGGTGGGTTTGAACTGTTGACCTTTCAGTCATAGCAGCCCGGCGCTTAACCTACAGCCCCACCTGGACTCCTTTTAGAAAACCAATACACACTCATTAAAAGAGGTTCTAACAATCTGCAAAATGATCTAGGAAAACGAGCTTAGCCTAACTGCCCAACTAATTAGAGTATTATGGTTATTTGCACATGTTGCAGTATTTTTCACTCCTGTACTTCCCCTGCCCTCATAAAGCTCAACTAAAAAGCCAGCCAAAGTGACAATTCAATTATTTTCTACAGGTGGGCAGGCCTGGGCAGTGATATGCTCAAAAGAAGGCTGAACACACACAGGGTTGCTATCAATTGGCATCAACTCAACCCCACCGTCTTATTTCGCAGTATGCAATTAAGTTCTAAGGGTCTGGTCCGTCACCTGAAGATGACACAGTGGGTGAGAATGGTTTTTCATTTACACAAGAGGTATGTATCAGAACCTTGCCCAATCTACCTCTCAGAGTGGGGAAGAGGATTACTACAGACAGTATAACAATCTTTCAAGAAAGCCAAATACTCACCAATTTTCACTCTCAGAAACAACTATTAGCCAGAAAAAAATTACTCTCCCCTCCCTCTCCAGTCCTCTCTTAAGTTGTCATTTCAGGTGCAGAAATGCAAGCACAGGCTCCCGTGGTAAACTACCCAAGGAACTCTGGTAAATTACTCCTCCCTCTCCACTCCACTGTGTCCATCCCCCAGGATCTTTTCAATCCACAGACTCAACTCCTTTCCTATTCCCTAACTCCCTTGCGGAGTGGATCCCACGGGCCATCCGCCTCCACTGTCAGTCTATCTCCATGACCCATGTTCTGGTCCTATGAACATCTGCCCATCATTTCACCCTTACCACCCAACTCCCCTCAAACCCCACTGCTGTCACAGTCCAATTCCTTCCCCTCTGCCCTTCAGTTATACTTGCTCAGGCAAATCAAAACCCACAGAAAGCAGGTTAGTGGTGCCAAGTGCTGAGGGAGGATGGGAGTGACGGCTAATGGGTACAGGTTTCTTTTTGGGGAGATGAAAATGTTCTGGAATTATCCCGGTGAATGATGATGGTTGCACAACCTTGTGAATTAACGAAACACCACTAAACTGTATTTTCATTGTGCTTTTATGGTTAAGTGGATGATAGATCGCTCATTAAATTGGTAATTTCTTTTTAAAAAAAAAAAGCAAAAGCAAATAATGGCTCACCCAGCTCAATACACGCCCATTTGTAAGACCAACACCACCCCATCTCCGGAACTGGTTCTTTGGTGTCGTCCCAACTCCCTCCACCAGCCTGGACACCAGTGCCCATCACTGCTCGGACTGGGGCATCTGTCACCCCCGGGCCCCCCGGAGGCTGCAGCCGCCCCGCCGGGCGCAGGACGGAAGCCGCTGTCCAGGCTCCAGGGGCGGGCCGCTCCGCAGCTCCACGGCCGCTCCAGGGCGGCCCCGCCGGCAGGAAGGGACCCCTCTCCCGGCTCTGGCGCAGCTGCGTCTCACCTCCCGGCGCTCACCGGGACGATGTCCCCCCAGTCCGCTCCGACAAGGGGCACCGGGGGCCCCGCCGCGCTCACCCGGCCGCGCAGCCCACCTGTGTCCGCCGGCGGGGGACCCGCTCCCGGCCCCACGACGGGCCGGCCAGGGGCAGCAGGGGATCGGGGAAGCCGCGGTCTCCGAAGCAGCCCGGGCCAGAGCACGCCGGCTCAGGCCTCCATGTTTCCACGTCTCCGCGACTCCAGCTGCTCCACCTCCGACTCCGGCTTCGCGCGGGCCGCGTCCAGTGCGGAGGCCGGGGGCGGGGCCGACGATGGGGAGCGCACGGCCGGGGGCGCCCGAGCGCCCATCACGTGGCGCGGCCGCGCGGTCTCCTGGGAAATGTAGTCTTTCCGACGTGGCTCTTCCTGCCTCCTGGCAACGCCGAGGCCGCGTGGCAAGCTTGGTGCGCAGCAGAAACTCACCTGCCTGGTGCTCACATGTTCGCGTCACCTGCACCACTTGTCAGCAGTTTGAGTTTATTAGGGTCTCTGTTTATTACAGCTGAGTAAAGATCCTATAAGAACAGTTCTTCGTAGATCTCTAAAGAACTAGAAACTACGATAAGTGGTTTGTTTGTTTTTTTAAGTGTGTGTCTGTCTCTGTGTCTCTGTCTGTCCCATCAAATCGGATCTGACTAGTACAGGAGGAGATTGCTCCTCCTTCTCCAGCAGAGAATCTGGTGCATTTGAACCACGTACCCCTGGGATTGAAGTGCATCTTCTTGCCACTAGGCCACCAGAGCGCCTTAGGCTAAGTGTTTTTAGATTGAGCAGGTTTAGAGGCTAACTGCGCTGCCAACCCAAAGGCACTCAAAGGCCTGGTGTTCGAATCCACGAGCTGCTATGAGATGGGCGTTCTCCTTCTTTGCTATTTACAGCTTCTGAAAATCTGCTAGAGGGTCAGCTATAAGTAGATTCCAACTTGAAGGCACAAAACAAGTTTCCAAGGGAAGTGGCTGGCAGATCTAAATTTAATTGCAATATTATCCGAAACAACAAGCCCCAAGGAAGGAGTATCAATAAGGTGTTGTGACGAACATTTGGAATGAACAGTCAAGTGAGCTATGTTATCAGACTTATTTTATAGAGCAATTATTTAACCTCTCCCAGCCTGATCATCTTGTCTAAAACGTATACATGAGGATGATCATGGTGTTGGTGGTACTGCCCTTATATAATTATGACAGTGGTGTTGTTGTTATGTGCCATCAAGTGGCCTGCGACTCATGGTGACCATATGTAGAACAGCCCTAAACTCTGCCCTATCCTGTGCCAATCTCACTGTCTCTGACACACCCACCCCCATTACCCCAGTCACTGAATCAATCCATCTCATCGAGGATCTTCCTCTCCTGTGCTGTCCCTCCACCTTCCGAAGCATGACGTCCCTCTCCAAGGAATGACAGTGTTAGTGTTAATAATTAACAATTAAAGGTAAAGATTGCTTACTAGGTGCTAGGCATTGATATGTTTAATTATACAATAAATTGAGATTATCGGTATCATTTTATTTTTTTAATATAGGAAAGGTAAAAAGGCACAACAATCAATTATAATCTACTTCTATTGTTTCCTAGTAAATAGTCCTGTGGTGGTTGTCAAGTTGCCTAGAACCCAACTCTCACATATATTCTACCAACCCGGAAAGAACTAACAGAGCTATGAGCATGTTCTTAGATATGGCCTTAAAAAAAAAAAAAAAAAAGAAACTTCTACAGTTAACTAGTGAATTTTTTTTTTTAATTTTTTTTTATTTTTGTGTGAGTGTACCGTCAAATCAGATCTGACTGGTACAGGAGGAGATTGTCCCTCCTTCCCCGGCAGAGCATCTGGTGGATTTGAACCGTGCGCCTCTGGAATTGTAGTTGCAGTTCCTTGCCACTAGGCCACCAGAGCTCCCCTTGAAATTTAACACCTTCTACCTTTTGTATTTTTTATCTACTTGAAATAAAAAGTATCATCAGCGATCCAAAATATGTGTCGTCATGTTGAAAGGCAAACATTGTAAATGGTGGTGGTTGTTGTGTATTGTGGAGTCAGAACCGAACCATAGCTGACCCTCCAGCAGGTTTTCAGTGGCAGTTAATTACAGGGGAGGAGCTTGTCCATCCTTCTCCCATTTAAATGGTTAATCATTAAAAATTATTTTCACAACACATGAAACATGAGTTGAAGCAACAATCCTTCAAATCTATCTGTTGTAAGTATAATAGGATATTTGCTATTTTTAGTTACAATCCCATAGTATTTCCCCTAAAGCAGTGCCTGGTAACCTTGACTGATTTAACTACTTCCGTGTCTGCTTAGTTCAGAACATGTAGTACTAAACTCCTAAAACTCCTCCACCGAATGTACCAAGATGTCTTGGATTGGATCTTTGAACAGAAAAAGGACAACAGTGGAAAAATTTGTGAGATCCAAATAAATGCCTAGGTTTAGCTAATGATATTGTATCAACATTAATTTCATAATTCTAACATAGGTACTATATCGTTCTAGAATATAGTAACATAAGGGAAGTTGAGTGAAGAGTATATAGGAACTTGTGCTCTGTAACTGTTGCATAAATCTAAAATTATTCCACGTAGTACACACAGAATAATGACCCCCTCCTGCAGAGATGTCCATTTCATGATCCCCAGAACCTGTGAAAATGTTAGGTAATGTAGCAAAGGGAATTAATATTGCATACAACAAAAAGCATTACTAGTCAGTGCATCTTCAAATACAAAGCTTTCCTGGATTTTCAGGATGAGGATGCAATCACAAGGGTCCTTTAAAGTGGAACAAGGAGGCAAAAGAAAAGAATCAAGAGGAATTTTAACTACAGAAGATGGTAGGGCCCAGCCAAGAATAGAAGGCTTTAAAAATGGTACAAGTCGGAAAACAGCATGGTACTGGTACAATGACAGATACACAGACCAATAGAACAGGATTGAGAACCCCAAAATAGACCCCGTTACCTATGGTCAACTGAGATTCAACAAGGAAATCAAAGCTATCAAATGGGGAGAAGATAACCTCTTCAACAAATGGTGCTGGCAAAACTGGACTTTCACCTGCAGAAAGTTCAAACAGGATCCACATCTCACACCATACACAAAAATCAACTGAAGGTGAATCAAAGAGGATAAAATTGATGAATGGGACTTCCTAAAGATTAAATGCATATGTGCGTCAAAAACTTTTTCCAACAGGGTGAAAAGAAAACCTACAGATAGGAACAAACATTTGGTAATAGCATCTCGGACAAGAGTCTTAAAACAAAAGTTTACGTAATACTCCTGAGCCTCCACAAGAAAAAGACTGATAGCCCAGTTACAAAATGGGCAAATGACTTGGAAAGAATTTTCACAGAGGAACATACTCGAATGGCAAACAGACACAGGAAGAAATGTTCCAAATCACTGACAATAAGAAAGATGCAAATCAAAACCACAATGAGGTACCATCTCACTCCAGTAACAGTGGAAAAGTTTAACAGGGCAGAAAGTATTAAATGTTGGAGAGGATGTGGCAAGAAAGAAACTCTTATACATTGTTGGTGGGATTGTAAAATGGTACAACCATTCTGGAACGTAGTATGGTACTTCCTCAAAAAAGCTGAACATAGAAATTCTATATGACCCAGCTATTCCACTAGTTGGAATATACCCTGAGAAACTAAGAACTGAGGCACAAATGGAAATTTGTACACCAATGTTCATAGCAGCATTATTCATCATCACAGGAACATGGAAACAGCCAGAATATCTAATAACAAACAAATGGATTGAGAAATTATGGAACATTCATACAATGGAATACTATGCAGCATGCAGCAGCAATGATTTTGTAAATTATTACCTAACTTGAGAGGGACTGGAGAGCATTATGCTGAGTGAACTAAATCAGTCCCATAAAGATAAATTTGTATAAAACCATTTTTGCAGAATGAGTATAAGGATCCAAGATGGGTGGGAGAGGCTGGAAGCAGAGGGATAAGAATGTGCTGGGAAAAAGGGAGATTAATCATGGGGTTGTACAATTTGATAGGTTGGAGGGGTAAGGGAAATTGAAAGAATCTGTTCTGGAAAACAATGTATTTGAATTTTTTTTTTTATTTGTGTGTGTGTGTGTGTGTGTGTGTGTGTGTGTGCCGGCCTGTTTTTCATTGTTTTTGGTCCAACATTCTTCTAGATCGTATAGCCCTGGTGTGTCCACTTGCCATACAGAGGTAACTTGTGGTTGCTGTGAAGCTGAACACTATGACACTGTTGTGTCAAATGCGTTAATGGTCACCCATGGTGGACGGTGTTAGGTGGAGCTACCCGATTAAAACAAGCTTAGAAGCAGGAGTGGCATCC